>NC_049235.1:40320846-40637133 GCF_011100685.1 Canis lupus familiaris | reverse complement strand
ATATTTGTCAGTGAAAAAAAAAGGAAGACCTATTAAATTTTTTAATAGATCTGCAACAGTAGAAAATTTCCGAGTGGTTATAAAAATGGTTTTAAATTTTTTTTATCACCTACTTCGAGAATAAAGTTTTTCTCTGGGGACTATAAGGAATTTGACAAGATCATCATTAAAAGAAAAGTCTTGATTAGGAGTTGAATACAGCCATTTCAAACATAAAATCTAAAATAGAAAAAAATGTCTATAGAAGTGAGCTCAAGTTTCGAAAAACTTGGAAAGCTTTTATTCTAAGTTTTTTTTTAAGATTTTATTTATTTATTCATGAGAGACACAGAGAGAGAGAGAGAGAGAGAGAGAGAGGCAGAGACACAGGCAGAGGGAGAAGCAGGCTCCACGCAGGGAGCCCAATGCCGGAATCGATCCTGGAACTCCAGAATCACGCCCTGGGCCGAAGGCAGGAGCTAAACCGCTGAGCCACCCAGGGATCCCTATTCGTAAGTTTTATATAAGTTTAACGCTTATTATCTTTCTGAGTACTTTTTACTTTTTGTATCCTGATTGTATAGAATAAGAAAAAGTAGTGATTATTTTCAGCAACCCCTATAAAAGCTCCCCAACCCTCTCCAATTTACTCCAGTGTGCCACGTAAATACTAGAATGTCCAACGTGTGCCATGTTGTAAAAATCACTGGCAATCACTAGGCAGAGAAGACCACGGACCCTATTGATGTCTTGACAGCACGACTTCACTAACTTTTTCCTTGTTCATCGAACTCCCATCTGATTCAGATAGTAAGAGTGTCTGTGCTTCAGAGGAGGCCAAATCTCTTCCTAACCCCAAGCCAATCATGTAATTTCATTCTTCTTGTCAATAATAGGATTGGAATAGGAATGTAATATGATTCTAGCCAATGAGCCATGTGAGAAAAAACTTCAGAGTGGGGCAGACAGAAGGGCAGAAGCTTTCTAGAAAGAAAGTTTTCTTCCTCTTAAGACAGCAGAAAGGGACATTCTTTCCCTTTGTACATTGTTGAATGAGTCTGTGATGCTTCGAGCTGCCGCAGCCATCCTGCCACCATGAGGAATTAATCACGAGGACCTCCACATGCTGGGGAAGGCAGAGCAGAAAGGCAGAAAGGACACAGGGCCCTGATGACCACTGAGCCACTCAATTAACCATCCCTGGAACTCAGTGTCCTCCGACATCTTGTTATGTAAGACAAGACATTTCCTGATTTAAGTCATTTTTTGTTTACATTTTCTAATACTTGCATCTAAAAGTATCTTCACTGATGATACACAATGGGTTCAATGAACTCCAGATGACAGTCTCAATTTATACTATACTAGGAGAATATGAGAATGCCTGTTTCCCCTTAGCAGCATTAGACTTGTAATTCTTTGCCTATGTCATAGGCACCATCTAGACGAAGATTGATAGGCCCTGCTCATTTACTTGGGCAAAAGAGCTGTTTTAGGACCTCTGTCTCCTCACTGCAGCCCTGGGTCTCTGCCTTAATCCCAGTGAGTCTGTCAGTTGATTCAAGCAGGCCCAGCAGGACCTCTGCTTTCAGATGGTTAATTCCAGTCATAAAGTATGCTTAAAAGTAATATGTTTGCATTTAAAAGGCACACATTCTTTAATTTAAGCTTTTCATTGATTGCCACCAATCTTCTTCCAATTTGTTGTTTTAACCATGTTTGTGGTTACAACCATGTGTTGTAAAATGAAAGTCAGTTGAAAGGAATAAACTAATATGTACCACCATCATGCACAACTTGTTGAGATTAAAGAGTGTGTGAGTGTGTCCTATGTGAGAGAGACGGACAGAGAGAAGGTGGTAAGCCAAGGGAGAAACTTGGTGGAGGGGAAGAGAGAGAGAGAGATGTACATGTACACAGCCATTTCAGACCTCTCCCCGTGAGATCCCATTATACAGGGAGGTGTGATCACAGCGACCTTTGTCCCTTGACATCACTCTCTCAGGGTGAAGGCACGAGAGGCATTTAATAAGGCCTCTGTAGACTGGACTTTCAGTGCTGTAGCTGAATCCAATTTATTCATTCAAGTTGGCGTGGCACCACTTCTGCTGTTTAGTTTACTTCTCACAGCAGGCTTATTAGAAAGGTATCGTTATCCTCATTTAAAAGACACAAAATTGGGGTGCCTGGGAGGCTCCGATGGTTAAACATCTGCCTTTGGCTCAGGTCATGATCCCAGGGTCTTGGGGTCGAGTTCTGCATCGGGCTCCCTGCTCTGTCGGGAGTCTGCTTCTTCTCTCTGCCTGTGGTTCGCCCTGCTTGTGCTCTCTCTGTCTCTTTCTTTCTCTCTTTTTCATCAAATAAATAAATAAAATCTAAAAAAAAAACACACACAAAATTGAGGTATTAATGAACATTAATGTCCAGGGTCATACAAACAATATGAGGCTGTGTGGATTTGACCTCACATCTAGGTGACACAAAAGTTTGCGATGACACTGCTCCCTGGGGGTGCTTTCTAGTGGTCAACTACAAGACCTGAGTAGATAGACACTAAAAAGGCAATTTATCTACAAAACTCATTTGTAATTGGTCAAATAATTAGTTGACATGAAGTTTCAGTTCTGCTAAATCATACGGAGCAAAAATATTATAGGTTTCTTCTGATATCACTATGTTTTGGGATTTATTTTTATTGTTTACTTTTACTGTAAAAGAGATAACAAAAAAGTAATGTGTTCAGGATAGAAATTTTGAAAAGTACAAGGAATTAAGTAAAATTAAATAAGCACCTGTTGCCCCAACACACAAAGAAAAGTTATTATTAACATTTTGGTGATAATCCCTTGGCTTCTCAAAATCATGTAAAATGTAGAACGATTGCTCTCTATTAGCATTGTAATTCTTTAAAAAGAAAAAATTTAAAAAATAAATAAAAATAAAAAGACAAATTTCATCTAATGTGACTATGATGGTCAAAGGAGCCATCTGTGGCTACATGATGGTACTTACCATCTTATCATTACTGCTTCATACTCTTCCTTACGCTCTGAGCCAAAGGCAGATGCCCAACCACTGAGTCACCCAGGTGTGCCTGTTCTGTCACTTTAAAGAGTGTGGTCACCAGGGCCGGCTCCATGGACCTAAGACCTGTACAGCCACAGGGCCCCACGATTAAAGGGGCCCCATGCTTGATTTAACACTCTGCTGTCACTGTCATAATTCTTCATTTTTCAATAAGGGGCCCACGTTTTTATTTTGCACAGGGCCCCACAAATTATCTCACTGGTCCTGCTAGTCACCCATGAATAACTAAGCCTCAAGCCTCATTTTAAAAAACACAGTATTGGGGGTTTAGAATTGTGTTTTTTGCTTTTATTACTAACCTAGGCCTAAAGCCTTTACAGAAAGTACTTTCCCCTTGCTTCGGTGAATCCTCTACTGGAAACACGTGGTGTTATCAAAACCTTCTTGGCTTTCTTGTCTTCATCATCTCCAGTAAGCATTGTTTTAAACACTGTGCATTTCCTGTACTGCAGGGTCTGGTCCTTTGGACTCTGGTATGTGCGGCCCATCCTGGTTTTATAGCTGATCAGTGTTGCCTTCAGATTGAGAGGCAGGTGTCTGCTACAAAGAAGGCTTTACATATTTGGAACACCTGAGATTCTTCCAAACAAGAAAATAAATAAAAGCTCCATGGTATGTACTGTTGAAAAGGTCATTGTCAGGGAAGATAGATAGGATCATGTTAGCTCTACGGCCCTGCTCTTTTGAATGGAGTAGTAGTTGGGACAGTAGTTTGGTATAAGAAAACCACATCACTGGGGGCACCTGGGTGGCCCAGTCAGTTAAGTGTCTGCCTTTGGCTCAGGTCCTGATCCCAGGGTCCTGGGATCGAGCCCCACATGGGGCTCCCTGCTTCTCCCTCTGCCCCAACCCCTGCTTGTGCTGTCTCTTTCAAATAAATTAAATATTAAAAAAAATAGCCCACATTGCTGATAAACTACCTCATAGCACATTTATGAATATTTTAGACCACCAGGCCTCCTTTCAGGGAAAACAATGAATTCTCATCTGCTTTCCCTTCTGGAATTGCATAGGATTTCATCTAACTTCACTATGTGTTTTCCCTTTTACTATGGGATCTAGCACAGAATTAAGTTAGGGCCCCTGGTGGAGTGAATGCTTCCACCAAACCAATGGATTCCTAAGGGTGATGCACAGTAATCATGCCTGTGAAAAGCCCTATGTCTTGCTCTGGGTAAGCAGAGGCCACGTGGAATAACAGGGATGTTGCTGTGGAAATAAAATAAGGAAATAGATAAAAGACAGTGAAACAACAGAATTAAGTTTTTGGTGAACCCTTCTGACCAAACAAAATAGTCTCTTTTTGCTGCTGTCTTCCATAATAAACACATGGATTTTTTTCAAATTTGTTGGCTACCAAATTCACAGGATTCTGTTGATCCATTTCCACTTCTTCCTTCCCACAAAAACCCTGGTTTTGTGCAGGTAAGTTCCCTTGCCCTGAATATTCCATGTGACTCAGAATTGGCTTTGATTAGATTAGATTAAGCCAATCATAGTAATCCCCTGGCCTTTTCTCCATCACTGATGGAGAAGGTGTCATATGCTCCACTTCTGGAGAAGGAACAAGGGTGGCTTTGATTAGATTAGATTAAGCCAATCATAGTAATCCCCTGGCCTTTTCTCCATCACTGATGGTGAAGGTGTCATATGCTCCACTTCTGGAGAAGGAGACAAGGGTGTCTGGAACTGTCTAGTAAAAGCTTACCTTACTTTTTAGAAATAACACTGGGGAGGGACGCCTGGGTGGCTCAGTGGTTGAGATCTGCCTTTGGATCAGGGCATGATCCCAGGGTCCTGGGATCACGTTCCACATCAGGCTCCCCACAGGGAGACTGCTTCTCCCTCTGCCTGTGTCTCTACTTCTCTGTGTGTGTGTCTCTCATGAGTAAATAAATAAAATCTTTAAAAAGAAAGAAAGAAAGAAAGAAAGAAAGAAAGAAAGAAAGAAAGAAAGAAAGAACGAACACTGGGGAAATCAGACTCTTTCTTGCAAGGGTGAACTAGGAAGCATCCTGCCCCAATTGCTACCGACCACCATTTCACAGCTAGCTGGAAATCTCCTGAGAAACACAGAGGAAAAAGAACTGCATTGAAATAGTCAAAACTTGAATGGAACCAAGTCTGAAGCCTACCCCCTCTGGGCTTTCCATTATATGAGCCAATGCAACTCTTGATTATTTAAGTGTGTTTTAGTTGGCTTTTCTATTGCTTGTACCTGAAAGCACAAAATTACTCTCCACACCAGAGCCAATCTGGGATTTGGAAGAATTGGGCTCTAGGCTCCAGCCTAATTATTTACTGTACAGACTCCTTTGTGCGAATCCCAACTTCCCCAAACCTCCATTTTCTCGTGTAGTAAAACATATCATAATACCCATCCTGCTTACTTTGGAGAAATGTCACTAGAGCTGAGGAGATAAGACATACAAAAGCCCTTGGAAACACATCATTGTTATATCCATAAGAGCTATGATCACTTTAGGGTAAATAAGTTTGTAGCATGTTAAGAAATCTGCTTGTTTTTCTGGATACAGGTACACAAATAATGCCTTAGTTTGAGTTTCCTTGTTTTCTTTCTCCTTTCTTTTCCCCAACCATACTAAGCATCTCATCAATGTATGGAAGGCAGTGATAGAGTTATCCAACATCATTTTTCTCCCTAATTTGCAGATACCCCAAATCCCAGACAAAAGGATACAGTAAGTACTTTAAAGCATCTCATTGAAACCCCTCCTGTTCTGTGCTTGGAACAGGCATCTGAGATGTGGTACGAAAGAGGCTTTTGTGGGTCAGAAAGAAATTTGTCTAATCCCAGAACAGAGTATGTCGTATGTTTATTCTCTTAAAAGGTAAGTGAAGTTGTCAAAGACAGGTAATAGATTGGCAGAGTTTTAAACGGAAACTGGTGTGTGTTTTCAGAAATCCACTAACTTGTGATCATTCACCGCAGAGGGAAATTAAACTGAAGGAAGGAAAAGAAAAATCTAGCCTGTGAAAAACACAAATGCAAAGCAGGAGCCATCAAGAATCTGTGAGACCAAGTGGTCAATTAAGTGCCATGTAAAGATTTCCAATTTTCTTGTAGTAAATTATTTATTTAGCTCTTACATACCATCAATATATTTTACAAGTTTAATACCCAAATTATAGCTGGCCCACCCATTTATGGCCCCATAAATGAGTCCTGACTTACCAATGTGAATTCTTGTTCCTGGCAGTGTCAGATTTAGATTGGATTTGGATCTATTGCTTTTATCCTTATCAGACATTTCGAGGCTGATATTTTATTGCTATATTTAAAATGGAAAGTGCTTTAAAATAGACTTGGGGGGAGAACACTGATTCCTGCCCCGATATGTCATTTCCTGACTTAACATCCTACCATAATCTAGGTTAAAGGGTTGGAAGTCCACATAGAATCCTTCTCCACGGAAGATTTCCGCCCCCACACAGAGAATTTTCTTAGAGGAAAGTGAGTGATTATAAAAAGAATGACTTTAATCTTAAGTAAGAGTTGCTAGAGCTTTCAGTAGTAAAACTGACAGGCAATTTCCATGCCTATATACTTTGTAAGTCAAATGAATAATAAAGAATATCAATGAAACACATCAGCCATTTCTTAAGTTTTAAAGTATATATGGAGCTAAATTGCCAAGGCTTGTTTTGCAAGGGTGGGATTTTATAAAATATGTAGAACAAACCAATAAATTAGCAGCAGAATGGAAGACTAACAAATCAAAGCTAGGGAACAGCTTCCACTTACAGTTATAAAAAGTATTATAGCTCTGAGATTAGTAAACCCCACAGTTAACAAATATGAGAACAAATGCAAGATATGATTAATGACACCCATGATTATAATATCTGATTATGGTTTGAGGCCTTTGAAAAATACAGCCAATGTGATTTTGGGGGGCCTTTTTACATTACCTTTTTATTTTTATTTATTTATTTTTAAAGATTTTATTTACTTATTTATTTCAGAGAGAGAGAGAGAGCCTGTGAGGCAGGGAAGGGGCAGAGGGGAGAGAAACTCTCTAGCAGACTCCAGGCGGAGCAGAGTCCGACACAGGGCTCAATCTCACAATCCTGAGGTCTGAGCCAAAACCAAGAGTCTGACGCTTAACCAGCTGAGTCACCCAGGTGCCCCTACATTACCTTTTTGGAAAATTTACATTGTTATTGTTCTCTTGAAGATTTTTTTTTAAGATTTTATTTATTTATTCATGAGAGGCACACAGAGAGAGAAGCAGAGACACAGGCAGAGGGAGAACCAGGCTCTGCAGGGAGCCTGATGTGGGACCTGATCCCGGGACTCCAGGATCACGCCCTAAGCTAAAAGCAGATGCTTAACTGCTGAGCCACCCAGGGCATCACTCTCTTGAAGATTTTTATTAAGTTTTTAAATGGATCTTAAAGTAATAGATCGGAGCTTGAGGATCATAAAAGCCAGTCATGCTCAGTGGAATGAACAGAAGCATATGAACTCTCAGCCCATGCACCTGGAAGGACACCCCACGGACAAGCCACTCCTTGGAGCTTAACTGTTCTTATTTTCAAAATGAGCCTATCTCAGGGAAATATAGGAGGGGCAAAGTGCTTTGGAAGAGAAACATGGTAGGATACCTGGGTGGCTCAATGGTTGGGCATCTGCCTCTGGCTCAGGTAGTGATCCCAGGGTCCTGGCATCAAGTCTTGCATCAGGCTCCTTGAAGGGAGCCTGCTTCTCCCTCTGCCTACATTAAAATATTTTTAAAAAATTACTAAGAAAAAGGAAGGAACTGTCTTAACCAAGCAACCTAGAGTCATTTTTAAAAATAAAATTAGATCAAGGGCACCTGGGCGGCTCAGTCAGGTAAGCATCTGACTTAGGCTCAGGTCATGATCTCGGGGTCCTGAGATTGAGCCCCAAGTCGGACTCCTCACTCATCGAGGAGTCTGCTTATCTTTCTTCCTCTGCCTCTCCCTCCCTTCACGTTCTATCTCTCTCCCTCTCTTTCAAATAAATAAATCTTAATAAAATAAAATTAGATCAGTTTTACAGTTTCAACTATTCCTCTGAGGCCTCAGCACTGTACTTGCACACCTTTCCCTGGACCCATTGTATCATGCAAATGTGGGGCCCCTTGTTCACAAACCAGGGAAAACTAGAGGAACTAAATTATAAAGCTTTTCTCTTTCTCGATCTTTCTGCTTGGTGTGTTCTTATTTACAAATGCTGTACTAAATCAAGAAAAATAAAAAATGTGAATGATTAGCATGAATTCTACTGTTTTTTTATTTTGTACAATGCCAGTTTAAAAAAAATACAAAGTCACTGAACCTGTATGTGGAATCACTGAAATTACATATTTTGTACTTTGTACCTCACCGGGGAAGAGCTATTTTATTCTTACCACAACAGTGACAATGGGACACAAAACGACTTCAACTGTTTTTTTTTTTTTCACTTCTTGATAAGCACGTATCCTACCAAGCCCTACTTTTGGCTTTGGCTGACAGATGAGGGGGGAGGACCAGAAGGAAGAGTAACTGTGGTTGCCCCTTGTCTCCTTTTGCCTTTACATCATCATTTCTGTGTCAGGCTGACAGGGAAGGTAAGAAAGCCTAAGATAAGAAAGGACACAATAAGATCTTTAGGCGCATCTATGTATAGTAGAACTCCACTTCCTTCTGCACTTTTTGGAGCAAATTCTGGAAAGCAGGTTTTCAAATGGAAAGCCTGGCCTCTTGAGGCTTAGTCAGTGTAGGCATCAGATGCTTGCCTCTGTACTCACTTTCAGTAGTATTGAACCCCCACACACTGGGGGGTCCACCAGAATTTTGTGCTCAGGAGGCATCATGAGAACGGGGTGTAAGGAACAGTGAACGTGAACATTGCATGAATGCTCATGCACATGTTCCATGGTCCATCAGACTTTGTATACGATACACAAGTTCAAAATCAAAAAAAAAAAAAAAAAAAAAAAAACCAAAATCAAAATTATTGAGAGTTAAAAGTGCTACAAAAAATACTTACTAAAAAGATTGTTGCGGGTCCTGTTATTCATTCATTCACTCAAACAGTATTTATTAATGCTAAATATGTACTAGATACATTTCCAGATGCCAGATAAGGAGTGGTGAGTAAAATTGGAAACAAAGTTAAAATTTTCTTTTAAATAAGAAAAAAGAAGGAATGTCATTCCCTGTGCTGGGAAAACAGAGTTTGATATACAGCTGTAAGATAAATGATATTAAAGTTGTTGATGTTCTTTATATCCTAAGTTATTTTTGTATCCACTTTATTTCTCTTTAGACTGAGAAGTATATGTTAAAATCTATGACTAGTGTATTGATGTCTTTAGGGTTTTGCATATAGAGTTTTTTGCTTGCTTGCTTTTTTTTTTAAAGATTTTATTTATTTATTCATGAGAGACACAGAGAGAGGCAGAGATATAGGTAGAGGGAAAAGCAGGCTCCCTATGGGGAGGCCGATGCAGGTTTCGATCCCAGGATCCCAGGATCAAGCCCTAAGCCAAAGGCAGATGCTCAACCACTGAGCCACCCAGACATCCCTAGTTTCTGCTTTATTAAGGTTATGCTGTGCTACTTGGAATACAGGTATGAATAACTGCATATAATTCTTGTGGATAGAAAACAAAAAGGCCACGAGAAAGAGAATCTCAAGATATTGACAGGAGAACCTTAAACCAAGTGCGCACCCCTTGAGTGCCAGACCTCGTGCCCCCATACAAGTCATACACCTGTGAAGCTCTGCCTTCCACCAAATCCATACCTGGCATTTTCTGGGATTCCCAGTAGGGCAGAGTCACAAACCTCCAATAAGCTCTTCTCTATCCACATACTTATTACCTGCCCTGCCCTAGCCTAGCTCAGGAAACCCCCTGGAGACAGCCTTCCCCTCCTCCCCTACCTCCTCATCTCACCCATCCTCTTGCCAGGTACAGACCCATCCCAACCTGCCCCAATTATTTCAAAACTTTGAGGAAATACAAAACAGCTGCTCTTCCAATTCAAAAACAGGAAAATAAACTCCATTTCCACTTGCCTGTACCTTTCTCTTTTCTCTTAAAACACTTGTTTAGGCCTCATGCCATAGAGCAAATTTCAGTGAATGCTTGCTGTTGTTACATTTTATTTTTTTACTTTTTTAAAGATTTTATTTATTTATTTGACAGAGAGATTGAGCCCAGTAAGGGGAGTGGGAGAGGGAGAAGCAGGTTCTCTGCTGAGCAGGGAGCCTGATTCGAGGCTCAGTCCCAGGACCCTGGGATCATGACCTGAGCGGAAGGCAGATGCTCAACCAACTGAGCCAGCCAGGCACTACTGTTGTCAAATTTTAAAGGCTATATGGCAAAGGATAGAATTTTCATTTATTGAATTACCAAGGTAGAATTTTAGGGGGGAAGGCAAGATACTTCTAAAAAATCATGGCCTGGAAATTTTTACGTTTTTCTGTACAATGCGACTTTATGTGAGTAAAGAAAGAGCTCACCTAAGAAAAATCACAGCTTTTGGATGAAACCCATGCATTTCCATGTGCAATGCAACTTGGGACTCCGCTCGAGAGGGGAAAAATGATGAGGTGGTGGAATAATAATGAAATAGGGGTAAGTTTATTAAGATTCCTTAAATGATCCTGAAACACAGGCAGGTATTTGGAAACTTTTTTCACTCTCTGAAGAATGACGCCTGAGGGCATCATTTTTGGGTCATTTTCTTCATTTTCCCTTTCTCTTCCCAGGCTAGCATTCCTAGAGTTCCCAGGTTTATGAAACACTTAATGAAGAAACAAGACCGCAGAGCTGCTCCCATTAATCCACGAAGTTGTTTTTCTCCTATTTGCACCTGTAAAGAAGTATCTTCACCTATATAGAAGTAGGAATTGGTAACTGTCTGAGTTAGGAGAGGGAAAAGGTATATGATCTCTTCTTTTGCTTTTTGAAGCTTCAGAATGGCATCCCAACAGAGCCCTGTCACTGAGCCACTTCTCTCTGAGATTTAAGATCAAAAGAGTCAAGTATCCAGGTCCCTGCAGATTTAAGCACCAACCTCTCAGCAAATGAATAAGAGACTACACATCCTTTTCCAAGAGTCCAGTTTCTTCGGCACTTAACAGATTCAGGATGTTGGATGGAGCACAAGGGCGTCCTTCTACAGAGGTTAGGAAACTCACAGTCCATACTTTACGTTGATAACTCCATGGCAGCCAGAAGCACATTCCTCACTTTGTTCATAATCCCCATTAATTAGCCCTTGAATGTGGCCAAATTCCAACTAAAATCATTTTATTCAGTTCTACTTAGGCCTTTCCTGGAACTCTAAATGGACATCATTCTTCCCTCCTGGCTGGTTGGCGGCCTGTTGTGCTCCAAAGGCGGTTGTAATTCAGGAGGAAGGAAGCTGGAAGCTCTGACAGGTAAATAGTTAATAATCCTGAGAACCCTTTCTCTTCAGATCCATGTTCTTTTCTTCCATGGCCTTTGGGGCTAAGTACTTTGGAATAAAAATAACTCTTTTTCGTTGTTGTTGTTAAAGATTTTATGTATTTATTACTGAGAGACACACGGAGAGAGGCAGAGGCATAGGCAGAAGCAGGCTCTCTGTGGGGAGCTTGATGCAGGACTCAATCCCAGGACCCTGGGATCACAACCTGAGCCAAAGGCAGACGCTCAATCACTGAGCCACCCAGGTGTCCCTAAAAGTAACTCTTTAAAACATAAAACACATTCAGAATACACAAATCCACAGAGACAGATTTGAGGTTGCCAGGAGATGGGAGAAGCAGAAGTGAGGGGTTACTACTTAATGGACGTGGGGTGTTCTTTTGGGGTGATGGAAGAGTTTTGAAACCAGAGAGAGGTGATGGTTGCATGACATTGAGAATGCACTAAATGCCACTGGATTGCACACTTTAAAACAGTTGTAGGTGATACAGAGCTCAGCTCAATTTCTTAAAAAAGTAAAACATGTTCTCCCAGATTTCATTCGTTTTACATTCTATCATCAATTCTCTTATGAAACAAAGTTTCAGAGATACATTTTTGTAGAAAACACATCACTGAATGGGTGTCTAAGAAGAGAGTAACAATTAGCCAATGAATCTGTTTAATTCATACTCTTTGAAAGAAAAATTTTTCTCAATTATTTGAAAGGACTTCATCTCATTTTCCTAAGTAAAGACTGAAGATATGTGTCCCTCTCAATGACCAAAGAATGAAAACAGTGAGAGCCGCATAAAGTAGGATGGAGATGCCAGAAGGAGTAGCCCTGTGGTGGGCTATGAGCCTCCTTGCTCAATGCTTATGTGTGAATGGCTCTGGCTGCTGAGGGAACACCTCTGCTGGTTGAGATGACAGGGCTCATTATGATGCCCACTGTGCCAGCCCCCCATGAGTGACCCACTGCTTTCTCCTACTTGAAAGGATCAGACAACAGATACGATTCCCTCCATCCCTTCGGTGTGAGGTAGGCTCTAGAGACCTACGGCACGTGACTTGCAGTGCAGGTGCTGCGTGAAGCAGTAATTAGAGAAAGGTAGAAGTCACACAGACCAGACCATTACACAATCCAGCCCTGACGGGGGCTTAGACGTGCCTATTTATGAATGTTTCACCCTGTCACAGGCATGCAAAGCAGAGCTGCTAAGGTATGAGCTAATTGATTTGATCAATGTTCTGGTTCTTTCCAAAACTTTTTTTTTTTTTTTAAATAGCCAAAGTAGGTCCGTGTTTTGGAAGTGTATATTCAGTTTGAATCTTTTGTCGCAGCAATTGTGACAGATATACAACTCCAACTGGCTTGGTGCTGTAATTGCAGGAGCTTCTGAGTGTCCATAAACCCTTACTTACTAACTCATGACTGCCCTGCTGCCAAGTCCATTTGAAGTTTTAGATTTCCCTGGTATATGATCAGTGCTGAATTGTTGGTTTGTTTTCCAATAAACACATATAGCATACAATAAAATTTAGAGAACCTGTCGGCACTCTTCGTAATGTCATAGGAGCATAGAGCCAAAGAGGCTGTGAAGAGTTTATATTCCAAATGTTCTCATTTCAGAAATGAAGTACAGAGAGGTTGTGTGACTCCTCTGGAGCCCCACAGAGGGCTGGTGATGGTGTCAGACTAGAAACCAGGTCTCTAATCCCTCTTCATTGGTTGCGATCCACCACTTTGTCCTTCTTCACTTAAGATGTGATGAAGCCAAGGGGTGATGCAATTTCAAAAATATACCATGATATCATCTTTCAAATTATTTTTCCATACAGAGTATAATGAAGAAACACACACACACACAGACACACACACACACACAAAACCACAACAGTACCTTAGAAATCAGCATCACGTCTCACACATGTCTCTCCTCTGGCATTAGGCAAACACAGCAGGCCAGGGCCTTGTTGAAACCTTAAAACAAACCAGGCCAATTCTGAGGTCTAGACAGGCCCCAGACAGGCTTTCCCAAAGCTTTGAAATGCGATTTTAGAACTGGTAATTTAGAGGCAATTTAACCTCGAAATCAAACTGACATTCAGAACATTTATTTTGAAAACATTTTTAAAGCATCTACTCACCCCTTTAAAATACGATTTTGTGTTTCACTTGGGGCAGACCAACTGGAATTGCAATGATTAAGGTTCAGATTCACTAACTCTTAGTGAATTCTAAACACAGAAAGTACAGCCTCCTTCCTAGCACACTTACCCAGGATCCAGGAGAAACTTGCCTTGCCAAAAAATATTCCAAAAATCATGTGCAACTTTTACACAGTTTTTGCAGCAGCAGAAGGTTATACTCTGTATTCACATATTCAAAAGTTCTGGCAATAGCTTCGACCATATCTTTTGTTCAAGGCAGAGGAATTATTCATCTATGCAAAAGTATCACTGCTGCAGAACTCGGTCTTGCAATTTAGTAGGTACTTACAATTTTTCCTTTTGGTGATAAAGTGAGTACTCTCCAGACTCCGTGTTCTAGGATGCTTAGACTCGGTTATAATCTTCTTTTCTACAAAGCAACGAGGAGCCACAAATGAAAAAGAAGCCCCAAATCCTCTCACACTCTAAGGTCTGCAAATTAAGTGGAATTCCTAAGATGTGGAGAAACAATTGTTTCCATTTCAGTCTCATTTTCCTCCCTAGATCCTTTGCAACATCAAGATAATTTCATTTTTTTAAATAAATGACAAGGTTGGATGGGAACGTTAGCCAAAGATCTCTGAGAAAATCAGAACATGAAGTTCATAAATGAGAGTGAATATGTATTTCTTAGAGTTTAGGTCTTGAGAACGCACAGTTGCTCTCTAAATAACGTGTGATTGTTGTTAATTATATTAAACTATAACCGTAGGAAACAGTATCAGGCTGTGATGGCTCTGCGATCTTGGGGTTCCTTCTTTTAATCTTTACTAGTCATTTTAAATTCAGCTTTTTAAAAGTCTTAGTCCGATTGCCCTTCGGGAACAATAAAGTGGCAATTAGGTATGACAAAGGCATGGAAGAGACACAATTACTTATTGCCATAGTAAAAGAAAAAAGATGGGTCTATGAACCTATCAAGAAAACCTGCAAAATGGAATGGGCTGCTGGACCTTATGAAAAATGTATCCAAATATTTGCAAAATGTATTTTTGGCCACCTCCCCATAGAGATATTAAGCCATTTTCTTTTATCGGAGGATTTACAACCATTACATTTTATATTAATTTAACGACTTTGATCAGGCAATCATCATTTATTTGCCTAAATTACCAGTCCCTTAGTACTTCATCGGCAAAGGGAAATATTTCATAGAACATGAGGCAAAGCCTCTAATTACTATTAGAGCATAATTTAAAGTAACTTCAACAGGTATTATAATTTTGACCAATTGAGTTACTAATTTGGAGAATCAATTATCTCCTGGACCCCTTCAATTTGCTGCCTTGCTTAATTGGCAGTGACTGTCCAATTACACATCTGGCATAGCAGTAATATTTGCATCTGCAAATCTTCAGCCAATCAGCCAACTGAGCCTGATTGTCAGGTAATAATTGTGTGGGTTTGAAGACTTTGGTACATTTGTGTATCAAATTATTTTTATTATTTGTATCAACATACTCATAAACTTTTCTCCCAATGTATCTTTCCTTTAAAATTTTTTTAAAAATTTGAAGTCATTTTATCCACATATTTCACATATTTCATCTGATTCCTGTCTTTTCCTCTGGCCTCAATTTCAAAAAACAATCTAAAAAAAAATCAAAGGGAGAAACTTGCTAGTAGCAAAAACAGAAAATAATAATATCAATAACAATATCAATTTAAATAATATCATCCAATGCTGCCAGGTGAAACCAGTACAATCTTTTGCCACTAATTACAATGTAAATTATGCAAATCTTTGAAAAGCAACAGGACTATAGGAGTCATAAAATGCCCATGCACTTTGAGTCCATAATACCACTTCCAGGGTTTTATCCTGAGGAAATAATTCCATAGAGGAAAGAAGCATATACTCTAAAGCTGACTCTAACAGTTACAAGCAACAGCCAATAAAAGTACAAACAAAAACTAGAACAAAAATGTCCAAATATAAAGAAGTATTTAAGCTATATAAAAAAAATAGACATGTAGCCATGCAACATGGAAATTATTAAAACTATGCAGAAATATGGAAAATATCTATGACATTAATGAAATAGGCAAACTATAATGTGAGATGGTGCAACAATGTACTGATGAGTGCTCCTGTTCCTTATGTGAAAAGAAGTAGAGTGAGTGCTATGATCTCTTGTAGCAGAACTATGGAGATGGCACATGCAATTGTCATTTGAGAAAGTTAAGAATGGCTTATTGCAGAAGAGAGAGTTCCATGCCAAGGAGGTGTGCTACATACATTTGGGGACCACCAAGGGTTCAATTTGGTTTCATTGTGGAGCATAAAAATCGGAAAGGTGATCACATCTGCCGGCAAGGAGAGGCCAACATCTTACTGAGGAGGGCCAAAGGTTGAAGTTTCTTTCCAGGAGCAGTGAGAGAAGCTGAACATTTTAGAAAAAGAAGGAGACCATAGGCTATTGGCAGACAGAGATTTGGAGGCACTAGTTTTGAATCCCACTCCTGTCCCCTGGTAACTCTGCAGCCTTGGACAAGTGACTGAAGCATTTTGTTCCCTGGTTTCCTCATCTCAGCAATGGTACCATATACCAACAATAAGGGTGACTGTGGGAATTAAAGACAATATATATAAAGTACCCGGTACCCAGCAGACACTACATAAATTGTTATTTTGTTGTTCTTAATCAGAGTAATATCAGGAAGCAGCATGGATTAAAGTAGAGAGAATAAGAGGGTGCAGTGAGTACCACTTTAGGCACTTGCTCTGCTAGATTACATGCAAAAATAAACAAAGTCTGAAAAAGGTGATGTTGGTAGCAAAGGGAAGGATGACACACAGTCAAGAAACAGCATAAAGGAAGAATCCATAGGTCTATGCCAGGGGCTAATCCAGGTTTGGTAGAGTATGAAGCTTATATAATTTGGAGTTCTTTTTATTATTATTTTTTTTAAGATTTATTTATTTATTCATGATATATATAGAGAGAGAAAGAGAGAGACAGAGACACAGGAGGAGGGAGAAACAGGCTCCATGCTGGGAGCCTGATGCGGGACTCGATCCCGGGACTCCAGGATCGTGCCCTGGGCCAAAGGCAGGCACCAAACCACTGAGCCACCCAGGGGGGGATCCCTGGAGTTCTTTTTAAAGAGGAAAGAATAAAATAGTAAGTAGGAAACTGAATATTTATTTAGAACTAGAAAAGAAATCATAAGAAATTACAAAATTCTCTCTCTCTCTCTCTCTCTCTCACACACACACACACACAAAAAAAACATATCTTTAAAGATGAACTGCCTGACTATAAATCTTGTTTATAAATCTTAAGATTTATAGGCAGATGAATTCTGTTTAAATCTATAAATCTTGTTTCGGTATATTTTTATCTCTATAGTCCTTGATTGCCTCTTCATATATGACCAATATTTTATAACATCATTTTCCATAAAGGGTATAGAAAGATAACTCAGTCTTTCCCCTAGCATGGTTGATTGAAAAAGTTTTCTCTATTGGTAGTTTAGCAAAGTTTATTTTGGCTCGCAATTCATTATTGGTGAGTCATGTAAATTTCTAGGATTGTTTTCAAATTGAGAAATATTTTTATAAAGATTTTATATTTACACAATCTCTACACCCAAAATGGGGCTGGATCTTACAACCCCAAGATCAAGAGACAGATGTTCTATGGACTCAGCCAGCCAGGTGCCCTGAGAAACAGTTCCCTTAGTTTTTGTAACATGAGTTGTATATCCTTACTATTCATAGTCCTGGGACAGGTTTGTGCCACACAAACACAGGCTGATAAATTCTATTTTTCATTATTCCCATTACAAAAGAAAAAATGTATAGTGAATTCATAATTGTATGCACTGTGTTTTAGAGTATATTTCTAATAGGAGAGAACTGGTATGTTGACTAGGTGTTAATAGAGAAGTAAATTCTCTGCTTACATTTTACCTATCTGAGAGACTGAAGAATTTTCCACAGACCAGCTTCTGGTTCCACACATTCACAGCATGTCTCTCCTCACACCTGCATGGCATAATATACTCTGACCTTGCTTCTCTGTCGTATGAACCAGGCGATTCAGCAGAGTGGGCCATAGGAACAGATTGAAAGCCATCCGCTACATTGGAACAACTAGCAATAATTAAATGTAAACAGGATTGCCTCCAAAACACATAAATATGTCCCACCAAATCCTAATAAATGTATCTCCAAACTCAATTCAACATTCCTTTTGTCCAGTCTCCAAACGGGCACTTAGTAAGAGTGAAATTGTGGCTGAGGAAAAGCTTGAGTGGAAAGAGACATCAGCTAGCTGAAACATCTTATTTTTCCAAATTTTATGAAAATGTATGGCTTTTACAAAAACACACTGCCCTAGAAGACACCTGTGTACAAGAGCGGCCCTGGACTGAAATTTTATCTGCCTCTAGGGAAATGTATCTCTTTTAGCAATGACTGACTATAGCAAGTACACAGAGAAACAGGGAGTAAGGTTACCAGTAAGGGGGAAAATCGTGGTGCCATTAAAGCAAGGGAGAAATCAAAATGAAAAGGAACAGAGTTAGTATTGTTGTGTTATAAAATGGCAAGGGAAGGATATAATAGTAGGTCTTATCTTAAATAAATATCTTACTATCTTAAGATGTCTGTGGGGGGCACCTGGGTGGCTCAGTGGTTGAACATCTGCCTTTGGCTCGGGCCATGATCCCGGGATCCAAGGATCAAGTCCCGCATCAGGCTCCCCATAGGAAGCCTGCTTCTCCCTCTGCCTATGTCTCTGCCTCTTTCTCTGTGTCTCTCATAAACAAACAATCAAATAAATAAATAAATAAATAAATAAATAAATAAATAAATGCCTGTGGGACCTTCGAGTAGAGGTGTCAAGCAAGTAAAATTACTTAAGAAGGGTTTAAAATCAGAGATTCTCTGATGAACTGAAAATACACCTCTGAGTTCTCAACCTGCACCTGGAATATTTGTTTCCATTCCTGATCCTTTCATCAATTCCTGACTTGGCCATTTCTACCTTTTACTGAAAGCAAACACTCGTGGGCTGATAGTTTTTGTACAACAACAAAAAACCCAAAATCGTAGCCTGAGATTACAGCGTTTGGAGTATGGGTAAGGAACCTGACATAAAGCTTCAGTGAAATTGCCAAGTCCTACTTTCTATTCTCTGTCTTAAATAATTCACAGCGCCTTCAGTGTTTTAAAAGAGTCCTATGACACAGAACCAGCAGGAATCTCCATTTACTGTTCTCTTTCTGCCAATTCTCCTAGCTTGGAATGAAAATAAAAGAGATGATAGATAGTTCACTTATTATCTTGGTCTTCATTTGGACCATTTTGTCTACAGTGCAAACAGAGTAATCAGAGGATGAATCAACAATGAGAACCATTGTGGCTACTGTACACGACTGTAAATTCATGCTCATTGGGGCTGACATTGTTTGACAGACTATTTTTCATGTATATTACCTTTGCTATCTATTCGTGTCCTCGTCTATTGATAGTTAATGCATCTTCCGTTATTGTTCCATGTAGCAATTGTGGTTATCCAGTAACAATACAATGATATAAGAAATTAAATATTAATAGGCAATTTATAAAAGGGCTGAAATTTTACATTCCAATAGATAAAATTGAAAAATGGAACATGTAAAAGGCTATAAGACTTGGAAGGCTGTTTCTCACTGAATGTGTAAATCAGAAGCTTCCAATCCTTTTAGTATTGTCTTAGAATGAAAAGAAGTTAAAACCTAAATTCTCCAACAGAAACTGGGAAGCACCACCTGGATGAAAAGAAAAAGTAAGACAGTCTTTGTTTTGCCCTTTTGGAAAAAAAAAAAAAAGACTAAGTAATTGGGCTGATTTCAACTGATAAGACAACAGAAAGAGTACATTTTTGCAAAAAGATTTCTGTACCATCTAAACAAATCATTCTCATAGGGCTCAATAATGCTCTTATTAAAAAATCTTTTCTCTTTCCTTTATTTGTTTCATTTGTGATAGAGATATGTACCTCATCCCACTTCTCCATCTGAGTCATAGATCAACAGTTTTGCAATGTAAGGAGAACCCTATTGTCACAAAATTCTGGCCTAACTAGATTTACGATCCTAATCCCATCTACAAAGTCTGCTCTCATGGAGCTGGCTTTCATTCAGCCGGCAATGCCGATTGGGCCTCCTGTGTGCCAATCACTGGGCCAGGCAAAGAGATAAAGGCCCGACCTTGGGTGCTAATGACAGGAGAGGGAGATGGATGGTATGCATTCTAGTTTCCATTGCTATGTTCAGATTACCCCATAACTTCATGGCTAAACACAATAATCATCCTATCCCTTCTCATGTTTTCTATGGATCGGAATTTGGGAGAGCTCAGCTAGTCAGTCTATCTTGGTATGGCCTATCACAGTTGTAGTGGTAGTTGAAAAATGAAAAGCAGAGGCATGAAGCAGCTGGGAGCTAGCCAAGCATTGGTCTCTTCCTGGAGTCTCCAGGCCCCTCTATGTGGTTCATCTGCATGAGCTAGTTTGAGGTTTCCCATAACATGAAGGCCTTTTGCTGACATGTTCCAAGGAGCCAGGTGGAAGCTGAATCACCTCTTATAAATTATCCTGGAAAGTCACACAGAATCACTCTATTGGTCAAAACAGTCACAGAAGTCTAGTTTCAAGGAGAAGATATATAAACTCACCTCTTAATGGGAGCAATGTCAAAGAATTTATGTGCCCACCACAGTAGGGCATTAGAATTGATGGGGCTTAATGATTGCTTGGGCTTGGGGAAAAGATATGGAATGAAAATTAACTCCAAAATTAATCACCTGGCACCTTAGTCTATTCCATGCCTATAGTCTATTCCTTAGGCTACTCCATGATCAAGGTACAGGCAAATTCAAAGTCTGAAGGGAGTCGGCTTTCTGGTTCAGAAATGGCTATCTTCTCACTGGGTCCTCGTGTAGTGGAAAGGAGGAGAAAGTTTCAGTGAGAAAGAGGTAGCTTTAGGACAGACATGTCTAAGCAAAGATGACCAGCAAGGCAGTTAGAAAGTTTTTTTCTGGACCCCTGGAGAAAGTTGAAACTAGAGACGGAAATCTGGGAGTAACTGGAAATAGGGAGGCCATAGGCTGGGATGGAAATTTTCAGGGAGAGTGTATAGATCAAGAGTAGAAATCTATAGGGGTACCTGGCTGCTCAGCCTGTGGAGCATGCAACTCTTGACGTCAGAGGTTGTGGGTTCAAGCCCCATGTTTAGTGTAGAGATTACTTAAAAAAAAAAAAAAAAAGAATACAAGTCTATAGATAATTGTGGCAATTTGAATTTAAATTTAAAAAATTAAATTTTTTAAAAAGTCTATAGACAAGGGCAGCCTGGGTGGCTCAGCAGTTTAGTGCCATCTTCAGCCCAGGGCATGATCCTGAAGACCCAGGATCGAGTCCCACATCGGGCTCCCTGCAAGGAGCCTGTTTCTCCCTCTGCCTGTGTCTCTGGCTCTCTCTCTGTGTGTCTCTCATGAATAAATAAATAAAATCTCTTTAAAAAGTCTATAGACAAAGGAAATTAAATATTTTTGAGGACATTTGAATGTTCCCAAACACTAAGTAGGCTGTATCTATCCCAAATGGATATAAATATGACTGACATCACAGGATTTTGTTCATAGGTGAGTGGATATTGAGTAGGGCTGGCAACTGGGAAGCCATCGTGATGATGATGGAGTAGAACTGCCCAGGGCTGTCTGATCCTGAAGCCCGTGCTCTTCCCCTAACTTGATCACCTCCCTCCTTGGTATATGTTCCCTTTTTATTGGAACATTCAACAGTCTTGTCTTGTTTCCCATACTTCATTTCTTTCTCTTTCACTCAGGTCTAGACTGAGGCTGATTCTCAGCTCTGCCCATCTGACAGATGAAGACAGATTTACTTAAGAAACATACATACTGGGCATCTGGGTGGCTCAGTGTTGAGCGTCTGCCTTTGGCTCAGGACGTGATCCTGGGGTCCTGGGATCGAGTCCCACATCGGGCTCCCTGAGGGGAGCCTTCTTCTCCCTCTGCCTGTGTCTCTGCCTCTCTGTGTGTGTGTGTCTTTCATGATTAAATAAATAAAATCTTCTTTAAAATTTTTTTAAATTAAAATAAAAAGAAAAAAAGAAACATACATACTTAGGTTTCTTAAGACATTCCACTGGCTTGCACTATCTTTTTTAATTCAAGTATATACCTCTCCTCCCTCCAGGAAAGGGAGGAGAAGCTTTTCTAGATTCCTCTGACTTTCATTGCTCTGTTTTCAAATGACTGAGCCTAACCACTTACACTCACACTGAATTAAACTTTACCAAATCACATGGTATTTTCTACCTACTGCTGAACTTCATATAAAAACCAGGTTTAAAAAAAAACAAAAAGACAGGTCACCCATTCCTTGATCGCAGTGGAGATTTGAAGATTAACTTGAAAACAGAGTTTCTTAAGCATAAATGTGAGCTTACTGGATTCTCTTAGGAACCTTGTGAAAGAGATAAGCAAAACAGGTACTAACGTCATTCCTATTTCTACTGATAGAGAAACGGAGGCTAGAAGAGGTCGGGTCACTTGCCCCAGAAAACACTACTACTGAAGAAGGTAGCCCAAATGCAAACCCAGGTCTCCTGCTATGACACTATGACACCGTGACACACCGCTTCTCCTAGGCCTGTTATATGTGACTTCCACTATAGTGAAACATTTAGAATAATTTTTAGGGGACAGAATTGTTTGTAATGGAAATAGACATCCTGAAGAATCAATACTAAATCAAGAGGATATCAGTTGGATGATGTTATGATCCCCGTCCCATGGAAGGTATTCAGTGGCAGGGTTCTTTTGGTGTGTTTTTTAGGAACAGCATTGACACGTTGGTTATAATAGTATTAGGATGGCAATATCTTTGAGGCATTTCTCTGGAATAACACCTTTTAATCCCTAATAAAGTCCTGGCTTTCATTATAATCATGTGGCCAGACACCGAGGGGAAAGCTAGAGGTTTAACCTTCCAACTTTATATCCTGTTATTAAAATAACTCCTTTCTAGGGAGGTACCATGAAAGCAGAAAGAGGACTCTACTGGCTGCAAAATGAGGTGGAGGGATTTCTGTCACTTTTGCCAGAGGCTTTTCCTGGCCCTACCTTATTTAAACACACATGCTCCCTTACAGCCTCCTTTGATTTACACTGCTGCAGCTCAACTGTTTTGAAAAGCTGATGTTGTGGAATCCTTAAGTCATCTGTGACCTAGGTCACTAAAGACAGGAGCAATTTAGTAAAAGTATTAATTGAAACTCTCCTGACAAGCCCTACTCCCCCAGATAAAGTTACACATCAAACCCACACAGGCCGCTGGGCTATTCTGAACAGCCTGAGATTTTCAATATCTCATAAACAGGCCCCTCAATCACTACAATCTAATAAGGCTATAATCATCATTGACACTATAATGATTAAAATGAATAAAACCCATTAAGAAAAGTCATGTTGAGTTATTAAAAGTTTCGCTCTGCGTGATATGTAATCTTTTATCCATTTTTTATGATGAAATCTGTAACCATCTATCCACAAAAGACCATTAATTTACTGCTCTGTGGATGTTACCATGCTCTTTAGTTTAACAGCTTATCATTGATTTCTTGAGGGAGATATTATATTTGGAGAAATACACATGGAACAAAAGCCCGAATGTTGCTGTAAATTTCCCACTGACAGGATGATCAAAGCATTTTGGCCTGGTCTGCAGCCCGGGGCTGGCAAACAAGTTTTCTAGAGCAAAGAGAGGCCTCCGGCTACCAGGCGGCAGATCCATGTTTTCAGGCATTGCAAATGCTTCTAAGGAAAGGTCATGAGCACGGTGGGGGGAGAAACAATAAAATGTCCATTAACTGGAGCCTAGTTAACTGGCTTATTGGCATCTATTAGAAACAAATTGCAAACAAAACTGATCCTATTATAAACTTCTCCTCTGTCCCTCCATCAAGGGCAGTCTCTGATTGGCTCAGAAGAAGTCCAACAAATACAATGTTGGCAGATGACTCCTTTATTAGCAAGGAGAAGGTTGGGTTTAGGCCAGCAGCAGCCTACAACTCTGATCAGCAGAGAGCTGGGACAAAGTTGGGAGGGATGCATGGCCCTGCACAGCAGAAAGACACCGGACAGGCAACGAATGTATTCCTGCCCACATTCTTTCACCCGGGACTTTTTTTTCTCTAAGCAAACAGCAATAAAAAAATCTGAATGGAAGAATGTGTACAGAGCATTGAGCTAAGTGGTGGGGGAGACTAATTCTTAATGTATACTTTTTCTCACAATAAACTCTGCTCCAATATCTTTACTGCCCATCTCTCTTATTTAATCCTATTAACAGTAAAACCTAAAAAGATTCTGTGAAGCCAAGGAAAGGGTAATGTCTTTGAAGGCGTTCTTCATTTTTCTGGAGATGATTAATAAATTTGTTTGCCATTCCCTCTCTGAACAGACTTGCCAGGGTTGCCCGGCAGGTAATGACAAGGTCCCACAAAACAAGAGGAAATGTTTTATCAGATTTTCTCATTTTCCAGATTTGCTTCCCTCACTGAGGTCCTGCTGGGTTGTTTATTCTCTTTTTTTCTTCTTCCTCACTTTATCTAAATAATATTAGGTTATAAACGTCATTCCATAATATACTATCTCTTTTACTAAGGGAAGCCTGACTTGACTAAAATAATCAAATATTCTTTATGATTCTCCCTTTTAAGAGAAAACAGCAAGTTCCATTTATAAGGTTGACGTGTAGTTCAAAGCATGGGGAACAGACTTCGATTTTTATCAATCTTTGGAGAGTTCATTTAAATCCATGCCACTCCATCATGGAAGACAAAAATGGTTGCTAGATGAAATTAAAAGGCAAATTCACTGAGAATAAAAGGGAAATCATTCTTTATCTAACACATCCTTAACCTGTGGAAATAACCGCTTCAGGGCATAATGGAGGCTAACAGCTTAGTAAAAATTTTTAAATGATGTAAAACTTCTACAGATCAAAATGGCATTAGCAACTGGTAACTCTATCAATCCTCACACTTCTGTACGTACACTCATCTCGATTGAAACCAGGGAGACATTTCGCTTGCCCTCAGCATACTCACACTAAGTTGGTGAGATATAAATACAGCAGTATCCAGTGCATAGACAATTAGCTTTTTCTGCTCTTCTCGAACCTTCCTCTCACCCTGACTGTATTGATGTCAGGTATGGTTCAGAGTGCAAATGAGACTATTTCTATTTGGCAAATCTTTCTTCCCCTCCCTTTTTGGGGGAGATCAAGATATAATGCAGCCTAAATGTTCCTTTGACCATATCTAAAGGCCTTAAGAGAAATACAAAATCACTTAAACCTTCCAATAAAAAGGGACTGATATTTAGAAGAAAACTGCGTGTGTCTGTATGTATAACATAAAGTAAAATAAATAAACCAGAGTAAGGGATAAGGAAATAAGGAAGAAAGCATTCCAATACATCAAAGAAGCCTTCTTTTAGTATATCTTCAGAGAAAGTGAAATCGACTGTTAAAATACCTATAAAAATTTTAAAGACATTCATGAATTTTAATTTATCATCATGATATTAGAAATATAGTCTTCTCTATCCATGGAGGCCCTGAGAATTTTGTGACATGAAACTTTTCCTGGTGTTAATTTGAGACTTTAATTAATTACAACCTTTTAGAAGGTGGTTGTTTAACTGGAAAAAAAAAAAAAGGTTACACAGAAATGAAGAAAAAAACAAGACTCCTTGCAGATTTTAGTGAGGCTGCGTCTCCATAAGCAGTGGTTCTAGAATGATGAGTCAGCACTTCTGTGATTACAGGTGGAGAGAGCAATAAAATCTTGCTGAGTTTAGTTATTGAAATTATATGGTTTCATAAATAGCATAATGTTGTTCTCAGCGGGTAAATGTTATATTTTAATGCCATCTGTATTATAACACATACCAATTCTCAAGCTCAAGGTCAACAGGGCCTCCTTCAATATGAACAGCTGGAGTCCATCTCAAAAGTTGGAGAGGAATGATTCAGCCTCTGATGACGGTGCAGGGAGAAAACTGAGATCACAGTAACTTATCAATTAGTAGAAAAATTATTTTTCTGGTAGGACATCTGGAAATGTGTATAGATTTGAGCTAGTTAAAACTGGTATGGGTGACCTTTGGTTTCCAGCCTTAACGATGTTAAAGCACAAGTTGTCATCCTCCTTATTCCATTTCAGACCAGTCTACCCTGTTTCAGCCCAGAAGTCGGAAGGACAGGTGACACACTTACACACCTAAACTCCCTCTTGAACTTAATATTAACTTAAGAAAAAGAAGTTTGATGGGGCTAACTTGGGTTGTTCATAAGTCAGCTTTGTTTCATAGGAAAACCTATTTACTTTCTGTAATCCTTCCAAGCATTTTCCCTTTAAACCTTCTTGATTCTACTGCCAAGATCAGTGTGGATGTTTTTGCTTCTTTAAATGGCATATTATGGCTTCTATTTAAATATCTCTCTCATGTATGAACCACTTAATAGTTTACAAAGCACTCTCCCTTGCATCACATTTTATTTAATCTTCACAGCAAACTTTGAGATACTATGAGGTAGACAGTATCTCTGTATTACAAATGATGAAAATAAGTCAAAGAAGAGTTGATTCATTACCTAAGGTCAAACTGGTAACAAATTTAAGGTCAAACAGAGAACAAATTTAGGTCTTCTTTCTCCAAATCCATTCCATTTCCTAACATACCAAACTACATATTAGGAATTTAGAACACCACATTGTGCTCAATAGCCATCTTTAAGTCACAATGTGATAGTTTACCATTGCAAATTATTCTATAGATTATGTTCTTTACATAAGAACAGAAAATATCACAGAAAACATCTCAGAAGAGAGTACAATAAGAACTGCTGCTCTTATTCTGGTGAACCCAAAACAAACAGTATGAGAGATGGTAATAGATTTGACTGGTGGTTCACTCCACAATTATCTTCTCTGCCTTTCCTTGTTGAAAGAGCCTTGATTTTGTCTGGGGACCATGCTTCCTCCATGCAATTCACAGGTAAATCTTGATTAGACCAAGCCAATCAAGGTAATACCATCCTCTTCCAGTAATTGGTTTAGGATAGGTTATGGCCAATGAAACCCAAGAAAAGGTCTGCCAGATATCTCTTGGGAAGATTTTCTTGGTTAAAAAGAAGATGAAGAAGAAGCACTAAGGAACACTCCTTTTCTTTTAATCAATAGCTTGTCACATGACCATGAAATGAGCTAGCCTAAGGAATACGCTAATATACTGAGAATGACAGATGATAGGAAACTGATAATGACCTCATGGTTTCACGAGCTCTAGAGTCATTATAACTCATGACTTTTTGTTAAATAAGAAAATAAAATGCCCTTACTGTTCAAGACAGGTGACTTGGAGTTTGTCTATTACTTGCAGCCAAACATCTCACAAAATTTGTACAAGTGAACATGTACATTTCCCAATGTACATTTCCCACTTCCCAAAAGTCCTTTTTCAGGACTTTTAAAGTTACATTACAACTAATAGAATGTGTCTTATATTGTCTAACCTGTATAGGGTACTACTATATGAGGTGCTCTAGCTTTCTTAAAAATATACTTTATTTTCCCAAATGAGAACCTTCTTTTATCTAGATCAGAAATCACCTGAAGGGCTCAATATAAAATCATTTCAGTATTTTAATAGTGACATGATTAAAAACTTGGAGATTAGAATAATGAAATTATTAGAAATCTATTAGTGGGGTGCCTCAATTGGGTAAGCGTCTGACTCCTGATTTCAGCTCCGATCATAATCTCAGGGTCATGAGATCAAGCCCCACATCGGGGTCTGGGCTCAGCGAAGAGTCTGCTTCTCTCCCTTTTTCTCCCTGCCCCCACCCCTGCTCACATGTGCTTTCTCTTTAAAATAAATAAATCTAAAAAAAAAAAAAAAAAGAAGAAGTCTATTAGTTAAAAGCTTTGGATACTTTGGTATGCAGTCTTGGAAACCATTATGGTTCAAAATCTTGCAATGGAGATAATTATATTGACAGGCCAAACTGTATCACTGCCTCTGTTAACACCATGAAAATGTTTATAATAACTCACAGAGTCCCCAAAATAATACTTCAACCTCAAGACTCAAAAAACACAACCAAGATTTATAATCATGTGAGTAAAGTGTTCTATTATGTCTTCCTTGTGAAATGTAGTAATATAAAAGAATGCAATGTAAACCATACTTCAGGGAGAGAGTAACAAAGAGGTAAAATAAAAATGGAGTGCTTTCACATCTAAGATCCAAGTGTCCT
The DNA here is from genome assembly GCF_011100685.1 of Canis lupus familiaris. Lineage (NCBI taxonomy): Eukaryota > Metazoa > Chordata > Mammalia > Carnivora > Canidae > Canis > Canis lupus. The sequence continues at coordinate 40,609,079 of NC_049235.1, read as the reverse complement.
CATATATGTCAAATTACTCCCAATGAAGAACATCTTAAATCAAAAATACTTGAGCTATTCGTTTTACTATCAACAAATCTCAGGAAATTCAATTCATTTAAGATAAAGGTCATTTTCCCTAGCTCCTGTGTACTCTAGATCAATATTTCTCAGGGCTTATTAGATGTTAATTGACATGTTACCCCTCCCTCCCTGAGAAAGCAGGGCTTGGTTAGGATTCCCTCAGAAATATGGCCTGGGTCAAGAATTAAAGGACAACTAGTTTACCTAGGAGGTGATCCCAGGAAACACAAATGGAGGGTAAGGAAGAGAACAGAGAGAAGGAAGGGACCAATATGGAGTGCTTTATCAGGTCAGGCATTACTCTCAGCAGCTGGAACTCGGGCTTCCTGGGGAACTCTGGGAGTATTGTGGAACATGCCTCAATTTCCTAAATGAGGCACAACTGAGTAGTATATCTGCCAACTCTCCATCCATCTTTGGTTGAGCACTGCTTTGGGGGACATTAGTTCTCTTGTTCTTTCAGCTTGCCTGTTAAGGGGTTGAGTGTACTCCCATTGCCTTCTCTCTCAAAGAAAAAAAAAAAAAAAAAACGCCTTCAAGCAAAGAATTACAGACCTAACTCATACTTTAATTTCAGGCTCTGTCATAAATCATTGGCTAGCCAAGGAATTGTCCACTCTAAGTCAGGTGCCCTTGATCTGGGTGTGCTAGATTGGGGAAGGTTTACATTTTTCTTGTGAAAGATGATCTGGAACAGCTCCTTGGGAATTTTATTTGGGAGACATGGAGAAATATAGGCAATTAACAGAAGGAGTGGAGACTTGAAGGATGTAAAAAGAAAGAGAAGCCATGAAATAGTGTTGGAATTATGACAGGGAGGCAGAGTAGGAGCTGTGTGGGGTCTTGGCAAGCTGAAATTATCATTAAGCCAAAACCATAAGAAAACAAAAACTATGAATTTTTTCTTAAAAGATAAAGTAAATGAAAAGAGAAAGTGCTTTAGAGCTAGCTAGTTGTAATCAGAGACAAAGAGGAATGGATATCCAGACTGCTGAGGCACATCACTGGTGGATCACCAGAGTATAGACCCATAGACTTCTGGTCCTTAGGCCATTAGGGCCACCTTGGACCCAGAAATGCCCTTGAGTTCTGGACTTTGTGAAGTCTGGCTCTTTTTTAGCTGTGTTCTTGGAATTCCATGAATATCCATGTTAATCCTTACATAAACTGCTTCTTTCTTGAACTTGCTTGAGTAGATCTCTGTTGCTTGTAACTAAACAAGTTTTGTCAATCATAGTCCCTGAGGACCTGATAACAGATCCTACTATGAAGCAATATCTGTGACCAGCAGAGAGGCTTTGACAGACAGAATAGCAAGAAAATAGAATTTAAAAAACTAAAAGGATTCTTTTAAGAAATTAAAAGAAAAGAAAATAGAGAAGTGAGAAAGGCATGCCGGGTATTTTCTCTTGTTGAAGATTCATGGAACAAGGTTGGATTTCTGCCTCTAGTCTGGGTACTGGGAAACTTCAATCCTGGTTCTGGACAGAAGCAAAGGCAGTTGCATTCAAGTGGAGGAGAAAACTCTGAAGTTTTCTCTGAAGAAAAGGTCTCCTGCTCCACTAGCCTTATCCTCTGGTTCTCTTCCACTCAACAATCTGACCAGAAAATGATGCAGTGTGGAGAACTAAGGATGGAAAGTCAGCCAACAAATAAATCCATTAAGGCTTGCCACTGGATGGGGAAGATGACCCTGAGGATCTTTTGTCTAAGTGGAACTCATCTTCATAGTGTATTGTCCTAAATGGTGAGCATTCTAACAGATATTTGCTTTGAAATGGCATAATAGAATGAAGATGGACTTTGGCATCATACAGGCTTGGGTTCAAATTCAAGCAGCACCACTTTGATTGTCTGATGGACGAACAAATTACTTAAAATCTGTGGGCCCCTACACCCTCAACTACATATTCAACTAATCTTGGAAAAGAAGGAAAGAATATCCAATGGACAAAAGATGGTCTCTTAAACAAATGGTGGGAAAATTGACAGCTATATGCAGAAGAATGAAATTGAACCACTTTCTTACACCACACACAAAAATAAATTTAAAATGGACGAAAGACCTAAATGTGAGACAGGAATTCATCAAAATCCTGAGAACACAGGCAGCAACCTCTTTGACCTCAGCTGCAGCAACTTCTGCAGTGTCCAGAAGCGAGGGAAACAAAAGCAAAAATCAACTATTGAGACTTCATCAGGATAAAAAGCTTTTGCACAGGAAACAATTGACAAAACTAGAAGGTCACCTACAGAATAGAAGAAGAGATTTGCAAATGACACATCAGATAAAGGGCTAGTATCCAATATCTATAAAGCACTTATCAAACTCAGCACCCCAAAAATTAAACCCAATCAAGAAATGGACAGAGGAACATGAACAGACATTTCTCCAAATAAGACATACAAATGGAAAAAATGCTCAACATCACTCATCATCAGGAAAATACAAATCAAAACCACAATGAGACACCACAGCACACCAGTCAGAAAGGCTAAAATTAATTCAGGAAACAACAGATGTTGGCAAGGATGCAGAGAAAGGGGAACTCTCTCACCTTATTGGTGGGAATGCAAACTGGTGCAGCCATTCTAGAAAACAGTATGGATGTTCTTCGAAAAGTTAAAAATAGGGGAGGGGCAAGATGGCAGAAGAGTAGGGTCTCCAAATCACCAGTCCCAACCAAATTACCTAGAAAACCTTCAAATTATCCTGAAAATCTATGAATTCGGCCTGAGAATTAAAGAGAGAACACCTGGAATGCTACAGTGAGAAGAGTTCGCGCTTCTATCAAGCAAAATAACTAGAAGGAAAACCTCACCTCAAAAGAAAGAATCAGAAACAGTCCTCTCTCCCACAGAGCTACAAAATCTGGATTACAATTCAATGTCAGAAAGCCAATTCAGAAGCACTATTATACAGCTACTGGTGGCTCTAGAAAAAAGCATAAAGGACTCAAGAGACTTCATGACTGCAGAATTTAGAGCTAATCAGGCAGGAATTAAAAATCAATTGAATGAGATGCAATCCAAACTAGAAGTCCTAACGACGAGGGTTAACGAGGTGGAAGAACGAGTGAGTGACATAGAAGACAAGTTGATGGCAAAGAGGGAAACTGAGGAAAAAAGAGACAAACAATTAAAAGACCATGAAGATAGATTAAGGGAAATAAACGACAGCCTGAGGAAGAAAAACCTACATTTAACTGGTGTTCCCGAGGGCGCCGAAAGGGACAGAGGGCCTGAATATGTATTTGAACAAATTCTAGCTGAAAACTTTCCTAATCTGGGAAGGGAAACAGGCATTCAGATCCAGGAAATAGAGAGATCCCCCCCTAAAATCAATAAAAACCGTTCAACACCTCGACATTTAATAGTGAAGCTTGCAAATTCCAAAGATAAAGAGAAGATCCTTAAAGCAGCAAGAGACAAGAAATCCCTGACTTTTATGGGGAGGAGTATTAGGGTAACAGCAGACCTCTCCACAGAGACCTGGCAGGCCAGAAAGGGCTGGCAGGATATATTCAGGGTCCTAAATGAGAAGAGCATGCAACCAAGAATACTTTATCCAGCAAGGCTCTCATTCAAAATGGACGGAGAGATAAAGAGCTTCCAAGACAGGCAGCAACTGAAAGAATATGTGACCTCCAAACCAGCTCTGCAAGAAATTTTAAGGGGGACTCTTAAAATTCCCCTTTAAGAAGAAGTTCAGTGGAACAATCCACAAAAACAAGGACTGAAAAGATATCATGATGACACTAAACTCACATCTCTCAATAGTAACTCTGAACGTGAACGGGCTTAATGACCCCATCAAAAGGCACAGGGTTTCAGGCTGGATAAAAAAGCAGGACCCATCTATTTGCTGTCTACAAGAGACTCATTTTAGATAGAAGGACACCTACAGCCTGAAAATAAAAGGTTGGAGAACCATTTACCATTTGAATGGTCCTCAAAAGAAAGCAGGAGTAGCCATCCTTATATCAGATAAACTAAAATTTACCCTGAAGACTGTAGTGAGAGATGAAGAGGGACACTATCTCATACTTAAAGGATCTATCCAACAAGAGGACTTAACAATCCTCAATATATATGCCCCGAATGTGGGAGCTGCCAAATATATAAATCAATTAATAACCAAAGTGAAGAAATACTTAGATAATAATACACTTATACTTGGTGACTTCAATCTAGCTCTTTCTATACTCGATAGGTCTTCTAAGCACAACATCTCCAAAGAAACGAGAGCTTTAAATGATACACTGGACCAGATGGATTTCACAGATATCTACAGAACTTTACATCCAAACTCAACTGAATACACATTCTTCTCAAGTGCACATGGAACTTTCTCCAGAATAGACCACATACTGGGTCACAAATCGGGTCCAAACCGATACCAAAAGATTGGGATCGTCCCCTGCATATTCTCAGACCATAATGCCTTGAAATTGGAACTAAATCACAACAAGAAGTTTGGAAGGACCTCAAACACGTGGAGGTTAAGGACCATCTGCTAAAAGATGAAAGGGTCAACCAGGAAATTAAGGAAGAATTAAAAAGATTCATGGAAACTAATGAGAATGAAGATACAACCGTTCAAAATCTTTGGGATGCAGCAAAAGCAGTCGTAAGGGGGAAATACATCACAATACAAGCATCCATTCAAAAACTGGAAAGAACTCAAATACAAAAACTAACCTTACACATAAAGGAGCTAGAGAAAAAACAGCAGATAGATCCTACACCCAGGAGAAGACAAGAGTTAATAAAGATTCGAGCAGAACTCAATGAAATCGAGACCAGAAGAACTGTGGAACAGATCAACAGAACCAGGAGTTGGTTCTTTGAAAGAATTAATAAGATAGATAAACCATTAGCCAGCCTTATTAAAAAGAAGAGAGAGAAGACTCAAATTAATAAAATCATGAATGAGAAAGGAGAGATCACTACCAACACCAAGGAAATACAAATGATTTTAAAAACATATTATGAACAGCTATACGCCAATAAATTAGGCAATCTAGAAGAAATGGACGCATTCCTGGAAAGCCACAAACTACCAAAACTAGAACAGGAAGAAATAGAAAACCTGAACAGGCCAATAACCAGGGAGGAAATTGAAGCAGTCATCAAAAACCTCCCAAGACACAAGAGTCCAGGGCCAGATGGCTTCCCAGGGGAATTCTATCAAACGTTTAAAGAAGAAACCATACCTATTCTACTAAAGCTGTTTGGAAAGATAGAAAGAGATGGAGTACTTCCAAATTCGTTCTATGAGGCCAGCATCACCTTAATTCCAAAACCAGACAAAGACCCAACCAAAAAGGAGAATTACAGACCAATATCCCTGATGAACATGGATGCAAAAATTCTCAACAAGATACTAGCCAATAGGATCCAACAGCACATTAAGAAAATTATTCACCATGACCAAGTAGGATTTATCCCCGGGACACAAGCCTGGTTCAACACTCGTAAAACAATCAATGTGATTCATCATATCAGCAAGAGAAAAACCAAGAACCATATGATCCTCTCATTAGATTCAGAGAAAGCATTTGACAAAATACAGCATCCATTTCTGATCAAAACTCTTCAGAGTGTAGGGATAGAGGGAACATTCCTCAACATCTTAAAAGCCATCTATGAAAAGCCCACAGCAAATATCATTCTCAATGGGGAAGCACTGGGAGCCTTTCCCTTAAGATCAGGAACAAGACAGGGATGTCCACTCTCACCACTACTATTCAACATAGTACTGGAAGTCCTAGCCTCAGCAATCAGACAACAAAAAGACATTAAAGGCATTCAGATTGGCAAAGAAGAAGTCAAACTCTCCCTCTTCGCCGATGACATGATACTCTACATAGAAAACCCAAAAGTCTCCACCCCAAGATTGCTAGAACTCATACAGCAATTTGGTAGCGTGGCAGGATACAAAATCAATGCCCAGAAATCAGTGGCATTTCTATACACTAACAATGAGACTGAAGAAAGAGAAATTAAGGAGTCAATCCCATTTACAATTGCACCCAAAAGCATAAGATACCTAGGAATAAACCTAACCAAAGATGTAAAGGATCTATACCCTAAAAACTATAGAACACTTCTGAAAGAAATTGAGGAAGCCACAAAGAGATGGAAAAATATTCCCTGCTCATGGATTGGCAGAATTAATATTGTGAAAATGTCAATGTTACCCAGGGCAACATACACGTTTAATGCAATCCCTATCAAAATACCATGGACTTTCTTCAGAGAGTTAGAACAAATTATTTTAAGATTTGTGTGGAATCAGAAAAGACCCCGAATAGCCAGGGGAATTTTAAAAAAGAAAACCATATCTGGGGGCATCACAATGCCAGATTTCAGGTTGTACTACAAAGCTGTGGTCATCAAGACAGTGTGGTACTGGCACAAAAACAGACACATAGATCAATGGAACAGAATAGAGAACCCAGAAGTGGACCCTGAACTTTATGGTCAACTAATATTCGATAAAGGAGGAAAGACTATCCATTGGAAGAAAGACAGTCTCTTCAATAAATGGTGCTGGGAAAATTGGACATCCACATGCAGAAGAATGAAACTAGACCACTCTCTTTCACCATACACAAAGATAAACTCAAAATGGATGAAAGATCTAAATGTGAGACAAGATTCCATCAAAATCCTAGAGAAGAATACAGGCAACACCCTTTTTGAACTCAGCCACAGTAACTTCTTGCAAGATACATCCATGAAGGCAAAAGAAACAAAAGCAAAAATGAACTATTGGGACTTCATCAAGATAAGAAGCTTTTGCACAGCAAAGGATACAGTCAACAAAACTAAAAGACAACCTATAGAATGGGAGAAGATATTTGCAAATGACATATCAGATAAAGGGCTAGTTTCCAAGATCTATAAAGAACTTATTAAACTCAACACCAAAGAAACAAACAATCCAATCATGAAATGGGCAAAAGACATGAACAGAAATCTCACAGAGGAAGACATAGACATGGCCAACATGCACAGGAGAAAATGCTCTGCATCACTTGCCATCAGGGAAATACAAATCAAAACCACAATGAGATACCACCTCACAGCAGTGAGAATGGGGAAAATTAACAAGGCAGGAAACCACAAATGTTGGAGAGGATGCGGAGAAAAGGGAACTCTCTTACACTGTTGGTGGGAATGTGAACTGGTGCAGCCACTCTGGAAAACTGTGTGGAGGTTCCTCAAAGAGTTAAAAATAGACCTGCCCTACGACCCAGCAATTGCACTGTTGGGGATTTACCCCAAAGATACAGATGCAATGAAACGCAGGGACACCTGCACCCCGATGTTTATAGCAGCAATGGCTAAAATAGCCAAGCTGTGGAAGGAGCCTCGGTGTCCATCGAAAGAGGAGTGGATAAAGAAGATGTGGTGTATGTATACAATGGAATATTACTCAGCTATTAGAAATGACAAATACCCACCATTTGCTTCAACGTGGATGGAACTGGAGGGTACTATGCTGAGTGAAGTAAGTCAATCGGAGAAGGACAAACATTATATGTTCTCATTCATTTGGGGAATATAAATAATAGTGAAAGGGAATATAAGGGAAGGGAGAAGAAATGTGTGGGAAATATCAGAAAGGGAGACAGAACGTAAAGACTGCTAACTCTGGGAAACAAACTAGGGGTGGTAGAAGGGGAGGAGGGCAGGGGGTGGGAGTGAATGGGTGACGGGCACTGGGGGTTATTCTGTATGTTGGTAAATTGAACACCAATAAAAAATAAATTAAAAAAAAGAAAAGTTAAAAATAGAACTACCCTATGACCCAGCAATTGTACTACTAGGTATTTATCCAAAAGATACAAAAAGAGTGATGAAGCACATGCACCCCATGTTTATAGCAACAACGTCTGCAATAGCCAAACTATGGAAAAGAGCTCAAGGTTTCCATTATGGATGAATGGATAAAGAAGATGTGGTATATGGGATCCCTGGGTGGCTCAGCAGTTTAGCACCTGCCTTTGGCCCAGGATGTGATCCTGGAGTCCCAGGATCGAGTCCCACGTCAGGCTCCCTGCATGGGGTCTGCTTCTCCCTCTGCCTGTGTCTCTGCCTCTCTCTCTCTCTCTCTCTTTCTGTATGTGTCTGTCATGAATAAATAAATAAATAATCTTTTTTAAAAAGATGTGGTATATATATACATATACTCAGCCATCAAAAAAACAACATTTTTCCATTGGCAATGATATGGATGGAACCAGAGGATATCATGCTAAGATATGCTAAAATAAGCCAGTCAGAGAAAGACAAATACAATATGATTCCAGTGATATGTGGATTTAAGAAACAAGTCTGACGAACTTAGGGGAAGGGAAGGAAAAATAAAATAAGATAAAAGCAGAGTGAGCGGCAAATCATTAGAGACTCTTAACTACAGGGAACAAACTGAAGGTTGCTGGAGGGGAGGAGGGGGTAGGGAAGGGAGAGTTGGGTGATAGGCATTAAGGAGGGCATGTGATGTAATGAGCACTGGGTGTTACATGCAACTGATGAATCACTAAATTCTACCCCTCAAACTAATAATATACTATATGTTAGTTAACTTAATTTAAATAAAATTTTTAAAAATCTGTGGTCCAATTCCCTCATTCGTAAAATGAAAGTAGTAACACCTAGTCTGCAGTATTATTTTAATGGTTAAGTGAAATACCTGAAATGTAATAGGTTATAAATATTTATTCTCCTTCCCCTTAGAAAAGTAAAAGAAGTCACTGGGAAGTCTTCATTGGCTATGTCTCTCTACATAAAGTGGATTTATAAAATTGTAGTGTACGGATCAGGACAGGCTAGAATTCAGAAATTTTGTGTAGTAGACCTAAATGCATAAAGCTTCCTAGACTCATAGAATCCTTAGATATTAGAATCTGAGGAACTTCAGGTATCATCCCCCACTCCTTATTTTTTGAGTGAAGAATCTAAAACCTAAAAATATTATGTGACGTGCCCAAGTCAAACAGCCAATTAGCAGCATAGCCAGGAAGGCAACCTGGGTACCAGACTTCCCACACAATAGTCTCCCCACTGAGCTTGTTGGTTTTCTTAACCTTAGATTAAGTTCTCCATTCAAAGCAAAATTCTACTAGAGTTTATTGTTTTCCTTTTGAGGAGAAAAGGGAACCCTCTTACACTGTTGGTGGGAATGTGAACTGGTGCAGCCACTCTGGAAAACTGTGTGGAGGTTCCTCAAAGAGTTAAAAATAGACCTGCCCTATGACCCAGCAATTGCACTGTTGGGGATTTACCCCAAAGATACAGATGCAATGAAATGCAGGGCATTTACCTCCATGGTAAATCAAAAAACACTTTTACCTGTAGACTCACAGGCATGATTCTTGGACATGGCATGTTCTCCTCATTCCTCAAGGTGCTCTTCTCACCTCCCATCTTCCTCAACCTCCCTCTTAAGTCTGGGTTGGGGTCCCTCCATATAACTTTCCTTTGTTCTCACACTCTTCACATGATGTTGTGGTCGTTGTCTTCTCCTCCTGACTATGCACTCCCTGAAGGCAGGGCCTAAATCTGGTTCATCCAGTACATTTCAGTTGGGTGAACTGTCAAATGTATGCTATGGACATTGAAAGAGAAACTGTTGGAAGGGGTTAGAATAACTTTAAACTTTGAGGTAAGTGAGATGACCCTCAGATGTCAGTCATTTCTTTCCCAAGGATATGTAAATTAAAGGTCAATACAGTGACAACCTCTAAAGAACAATGGGCCAATCTCCGCAGGGGACAGTGTGAAAAGCCCCAGAACTATTGGTGGGGCAATGTGGAGAGTCATTTCCCTGTTCTCTGTGTCAGCTTCCCCATCTGTATGGGGTGAAGGGTGGTTATCTTAGATTATTTTTAAGGTCATTTTTAGTTCTAAAATGGTAAGATACTATATTCGAAGTACACTAAATTAAGTAAAGCCCTGCTACAGGCTATGAAACTTCATTGTTGTTCTCAGAACAGATCTCAAAGAATATACCTAGATTAACACATAGCCTGCTTCACAATAGCCTCTACTCCTGAGTAGAGTCATAAATCATGAAAACAGAAAACTTTTGAAATCATAGAACAAAATACATATCATTTACTTCTCTCTTCTTAGAATCATCACTTAGATTTAAAAACAAATAACGTAAAAGGTCTTTATATCAATTCATTCATTTGCTCTATTGAAGTTTCTTCTGTGAACAGTACAGCATTTGATTCCCCAAGAAAGCCAATAAGGAGTTTATATGTGGTCAATAATACTAACAGGTCCCTGCATTAATAATAATAATAATAATAATAATAATAATAATAATAATAATAATAATAAAACCACTGCACTTTCTAGAGTGCAGAGCCCCGGTTTCATTTGTCTTTCTAATATGAATATTTGTGAGTGCTTTTAAGAATGGAAAGAGAATGCTAACTACATTATACCACCATTTTGGTTTCAAGAATTTGAAACAGAATCATATACCAAAGCATAGCAATTTGTAGCAAGATAATTCCTGCTCGGGGCAGCCCGGGTGGCTCAGCGGTTTGGCGCTGCCTTCAGTCCAGGGTGTGATCCTGAAGACCCATGTTGAGCTCCCTGAATGGGGCCTGCTTCTCCCTCTGCCTGTGTCTCTGCCTCTTTCTCTGTGTCTCTCATGAATAAATAAATAAAATCTTTAAAAAAAAAAAAAAGATAATTCCTGCTCCAGGGAGGAATGGAGAATTCTCTTTCTGAAGTGGTCAGCAAATAATCCCACTAATAATAGAGCTATAAATAAAAAGACCTTAGAAGATACCCTCTCAGGTAGCCCTGGTGGCGCAGCGGTTTAGCACCGCCCGCAGCCCGGGGTTTGATCCTGAGGACCCTGTATCGAGTCCCACGTCGGGCTCCCTGCATGGAGGCTGCTTCTCCCTCTGCCTGTGCCTCTGCCCCTCTCTGTGTGTGTGTCTCTATGAATAAATAAATAAAATCTTGAAAAAAAAAAAAAAAAGAAGATGCCCTCTCACCAGAGGACTCTTTATAATATACATAAGTACATATACTCAATTATGCAAAATACCTTTAAATTTCCTTTTATTATTTTCAATAATGCTCCTAAATTGGGTGGGAGTAAGAAGTGAATGGTGGAAAGTCTTTAAACATATATATATTTAATGGGTGAAATCTTAGAATATCAAGCTGCTTAAGAAATGAGAGTTCTTCTAGAAGTTATTGAACCATGAGGTAGTTAGTGAGTGAAGAAATGTCTCTGGAATTGAGCAAAAAAAATATTGTGTAATAAGATCCCTATTTCTCTAGGGCAAAGCTAGTGAATTGATTAAATTAAAACTCAGGAAAAATCTGCTTAACATAGGAATAGCTATTGATGATCCTTTGGTAGCTTTTTGAAACTAGTTACTGTCCTCCATAATAACAGTAGAAGGTGATCTATTCCTGATGACTCAGAACTAGTGGAAGCTAAACCACAGAACTTGTGTGAGACAAATAGAGGTACGGATAATTCCAGCATGTCTACACTTTGCCAATTTACATATTGAACATCCTATGTCACCTTTAAAGATTTTATTTATTTATTCATGACAGATACGGAGAGAATGAGAGAGAGAGAGAGAGAGAGAGAGAGCAAGGCAGAGACACAGGCAGAGGGAGAAGCAGGCTCCATGCAAGGAGCCCGAGGTGAGACTCGATCCCAGGTCTCCAGGATCACACCCTGGACTGAAGGCGACGCCAAACCGCCAAGCCACCCAAGCTGCCCCCCTGTGTCACCTTTACTATTACTTCATATACATCCTACATTGCATTAAAAATTGAACTGAAAAAGATTCATTGTATTTGCCGTGTATGGGTGAGAGAGATAAGAATGGAAAGATGTAAAAGTATAAGCATTTACTTGAACACTTACACCTAAACTATATGAATTTAAAATATTTTTTTAAAAATATTTTATTTATTTATTCATGAGAGAGAGAGAGAGAAGCAGAGACACAGGCTAGGGAGAAGCAGGCTCCATGCTGGGAGCTCGATGTGGGACTTGATCCTAGGACTCTAGGATCAGGCCCTGGGCCGAAGGCAGCGCTAAACCGCTGAGCCACCCAGGGATCCCCTGAATTTAAAAGAATTTTTAAAAATGCGCAATCTTGAGCAAAACAAGTCAAAAACAAAAGACACAAATGCATTGTTATATTTCAATAAAAAGATTTTACAAAAAGAACACACTATCCACTCTAAGTATTCTCAATGTCTACTCACACAGAACCCTAGTGTTATAGTTCTCCACTAATGAAAAATGAAAAGATTATGACTTTTTCTACTTTCACAGAACAAAAATAACGCATCCATTTTTCTTACTTTTAAGTTTTTATTCTTTCTAAATCTTTGACACATACTACTGCATGTCTGTACAAGAATCCAAATAAGGTGATATCTGATTTAGCATAAAACTATACATTTGCCATGTCAGTAGTTCATGAGATTTAATAAAGAGTACTGTGACAGCCAGTTATCCCACTAGAGGAACAAGCTTGAAGACCAATTAAGCTACTTGGAAAAAATTGATGCTATTACTATAAGGAACCCACAGAACAACAATACTTTACTTACCAGCCACTGGAAAACAAATAATCCAACCTCAACGGTCACAAGCAGTTATAGTGCTGCATTATGTCTCCTCATGTGCCTGGACATCGTGTTGTGATCCCTCCTCTTACAGAACTCAAAGAATAAGTTATTTACTTATTCCTTTAAGCTCAATTTGAATTGTACCTGCATGCTTAGTCTCTGTTTCTGCCCAAATGTGCTTTATCAGTCTGCCTATCTGGGCCCAAACACACCCCAAGCCTAGATCTTAATCATAGTCTCTGTATTCCAACACACACAATGCACACACACAGACACACACATATTTCCAACTACCTTTTCTTTTTCTTTTCTTTTTTTAAGGTTTATTTATTTATCTATCTGACAGAAAGAGAGAGTACAAGCAGGGGGAGAGGCAGACAGAGGAAGAGGGAGAAGCAGACTCCCACTGAGCAGAGAGTTTGACTCGGGACTCAATCCCAGACCTTGGGATCATGACCTGAGCTAAAGGCATTTAACTGACTGAGCCACCCAGGCACCCTTCCAACTACCTTTTCTGTACCTTCCCACTTATAACCTCTTACCCTCATATCATGTTCTCTGCCTGACCCAACCTGGCCTGGTTCCCAGACCAGAGGCCTTTGGGCTTGCCCTGTCTTATAGCCACTCTGGTGCTAAAATATGTTAGGTATAAGAGCATTTTTAGACATTCAGAATAGAAGCCAAATGTGTGTACCAGGGCCCATTTATGTAAGTTCTTTTGATAATAGGATACAGCAGCAATCATCTGAGAATCGTATCATTAGAAATGCTTTCAAGTTCAATGGAAAGTATTAACAATCATTTACCTGTAAGTTCATTGTACCTAAGCCAGTAACATTTCAGTAGTAAAAAAAATCCAGTAAATATCTTCATAAAGGAGGAGACATTTATTGTTGTGGCTACACAGAATCCATTCCATCTCCTTTGTTTGGCTAGAGCTTCCCTGTTTCCTTTTGGGGCCCTTACCTTCCTGTCACAGTAGGAGGCTTTGATAGGACTCTCAGCTGGATACACTATGCTCTCACGTCAAGAGAAGAGCATGTGGTTGAAGCTGGATCAGGCTCTAGGATTTTTCCATCTTTAGTACAGGGACATAAGGATAGGAAAATAAAACTCTAGCTAGAGATCACCTGTTACAGAATGGCATCCAGACAAAAATGGTCAAATAGTAACATATTGTCCTCAGGAGCTACTGTTATCTCCTGATCTAGTTTTTCAAGGAACAGAACAAGTTTCAGTGAAAACATTTTAATGAACTCCACCACTGGACAGGAATAGGAAGAAAACTATAAAGAGATGGTCCCCATCCTGATCAGACACAGAGTTAATTTATTTATTCAATGAATACTTATCAAATTTACTGAGACTTATACTTCTGGCCACAATACAGTAATGGGAACCTAATTTCCCTCTGCCTAAACAAACAGAAAAGCAAAATATAGTTTTAAGCCATTGACACAGAACAGTGATCCCTGAAAAAGGGGAAACAAAGAAGGTGAGCCATGCAATCACCCCCGTTTACTACCTGGAGAGTCTACAGGCTGTGGCATTCAGTGGAGAAAACCCAGAAGTGCCCTGCATTGGAGAGATGGGAACACAGTGAGGCCAAGGCAGCTAGTGCACACAGTGCTGAGTGCCAAGGAAGAGAAAACTGCACAGGGACTTCACAGGCTTGCAGAGTAGTTGCCCTTGAGTCTTCAGCGAAATTCTAACAGTTCCTGTGGGTGAGGAAGCCTCCTGAGGCTGGGAAAAGAGGTGCCTGGAAGGATTAAAGGAAACAATCTCTGGAAATCATTCAGGGCCAGGAAGAGTCCCCGAAGGAGAGAGTGGGGCAGAAAAAAATATCTGAAGACAGAATAGATGAAATATTTCTAAATTTCATTACCCACAAGTCAAAGAAGCTCAACAAACCCAAGCTCAAGAAAATCAAAATTATTCCAAAGCATGTCATCATCAAATTGCTTTAAAACAGGGGCACCTGGATGTCTCAGTGGTTGAGCATCTGCCTTCGGCTCAGGTCATGATCCTTGGATCCTGGGATCGAGTCCAGCATTAGGATCCCCACAGGGACTCTGCTTCTCCCTCTGCCTGTGTCTCTGCCTCTTTCTGTGTGTCTCTCATGAGTAAATGAATAAAATCTTTTTAAAAAAATTGCTTTAAAACAATGATAAAGAGAAAAATCTTAAAATCATTCAGAGCATGTAGTAAATATAAAAGATTCTTATTAAGAACATGCTGTGTTCTGCTGCTTAAGGGATTATCCTTCTTCCTCCCCCCTCCCTCATTCTCCCCCACCCTTTCCCTTCTATTTCTTTCTTTCTTCTTTTGAAAATACAAAGTCTGAAAAAAGTTACATATGTTTTCACTTTGAACCTCTGGTTCTTTGGACACCAAGGATACATGATAGAGAAATTTTTTTTTTTTTCAAAAATCAGACACTTTCTTTACCTTGATAGAACTTATGGTCTAGAAATTAGTATAAAATATTAAGTGTTCAAGTTTCCAGACTTCCACTTAATTTTTCTTGAGAAAAAAAAATTTCTTGAGGCTCCCAATTACCAAGGACCCCAACAAAGTGCAAAGATGAGCACTTAAAGTTACTTACAGATAAGATTTCACAAATGAAAAATAAACTTCCCATCATTGCAAATGTATTTCGAAGGGAAAGTTTCCCTGAAGTTGACTATAATCGGTGATTGTCTCACAGAGAGAAGGGAGGCTGAGAGTTAAGAGAAGGAAGATTTCCGATCTCAAGGCTTTTGACATTTTTAAGAGTATAAAATAGAACAGTTATTTGTTTGTTTTTTTAAGATTTTATTTATTTATTCATGAGAGACACACACAGAGAGAGAGGCAGAGACAGGCAGAGGGAGAAGAAGGCTCCAAGCAGGGAGCCCGATGTGGGACTCGATCCTGGGACTCCAGGATCATGCCCTGGGCGGAAGGAGGAGCTAAACCGCTGAGACACCCAGGGATGCCCTAAAATAGAATAGTTGTGAGTGAGGGTGTGTGCGGGGGCGGGGAGGCAGGCAGATCTTAGAGGTGAATCTTCTGTGATCACCCACTTTCCAAAATATATCCAAATTTTTTTTTATGCCACATATACTTATTCGTTTATGAACAACACTGTAACAATGTTAGAAATATTCCATTTGGACGTTCAACATGGAGCGTGCTGCCTATTGTAGAGGGTTTTTAGCGTGCTACTCGCTGTGTATTTGGAGTACATCAGCACCAAGCCTAGACTCCATCCTTTCCGTTGGCCTCTCCATGTTTCTTTCCTCTTTACTTGTTCCTTTCCTTTGCAGTTACTGCAGCCATCACTTGAAAAAGATAGAACAAAAAGCTTGAACTAAGGGGATTTTCTGTTCACTTTGGTTGCTCTACAACTCATTATCTCTCAATTGACCACTGGAGACTCTGCTGCTATATATTTAAATCACCCCGGACACTAGCTGGGAATGGATTTATCATGAAATTTTTATAATCGAAAGGGCTACAAGGAATAGAATGCTTTTAAATGTCTCCTCTCCTGCAGGCAGGTGACAATTTCACTCTTTGGTGAGTCCCTGTTGCTTTACCATTACACTCAGATGTTTTTATTCTAAGAGGAAAATATTATGGATGAACATAAAGTTTTAGTATTTGGGATGGTTGAATTGCACACCAGGCAGTTGGATCTATTTTTCTATCTTTAATGTATTTTAAGATCAGTTATATTTAATGCTTCTGCATCTAGCTGGTTCTCATGCCAAGTGAAAAAGAGACTTGTAGGAAATCTAGATAGTTTGAGTTTGAAGGAATTGTTTTCCTCAAACTTACATCCAGAATATAAATCCACAGCATTACATTCCTAATAAAACTAACCTTTTCAAGAATAAGGAAAGTATTTGGGGTTTACATGAAAAGCTAATCCGGAATCTGTTGAGAATCAAGAGCTCACCTAAGTAACAAAAGAGCGGGATCACAAATGGTGATTGGCAAGCATATGACCACTGCCAAGGGTTGTGCAGACTTTGTACTGCACAAATCACAAACTACAATGACCAATGTCCCCTAGAATGCACAGTATACAACCTGGACAAATTCTATGATAGCCTTAAGCAAAAGTGAGACGGCAATTTAAAACACAGCAGTGAGACTGCACATAGGATCAGGAACTCAAGCAAAGAGCCTGAGTAAAAGAATCAAAGCCAAGAATAAATTTCGAAATTTGGATGATGGATGCAGACATCCACAACAAGAGCATAAGTCTTTGCCTCATCCTAGTCTGCATGGCTTTATGTCTATTTACCTCATATGGTTGCCATGATCCTTATTACCTAACCCAGTCCTGTGGTTGGCTTGAGATTCTCTCTCCCTCTCCCTCTGCCCCTCCTGTTTGTGCTCTCTCTCTCTCTCTCTCTAAAATAAATACATTAAAAAAAAAAAAAAAAGATGTGAGAGGGATCCCTGGGTGTCTCAGTGGTTTAGCACCTGCCTTCAGCCCCGGCGTGATCCTGGAGTCCAGGGATCAAATCCCACATCGGGCTCCCTGCCTGGAGCCTGCTTCTCCCTCTGCCTGTGTCTCTGCCTCTCTCTCTGTGTGTCTTTCATGAATAAATAAATAAAATCTTTAAAAAAATAAAAAAGATGTGAGAGTCATGGCAAAACTGTCATTACTGAATGATAAAAATTGGTTGAAAAAAAGATGCGAAAGTGAGTTTAAAAATAAAGTTAAAATACAATACAACTGTAACTACTTTTTAAAAAACTCTTTCAGGGCATCTGGTGGCTCAGTCAGTTTAGCATCTGCCTTCAGCTCAGGTCATGTTCCAGGGTCCTGGGATCCAACCCCACATCAGTTTCCCTCAGTAAGAAAATCTACTTCTCCGTCTCTCTCTGCCTCTCTCTTCTGCTCATGCACTCTCTGTCTCTGTCTATCTCTCTCTCATAAATAAATTAAATAAATAAATAAAATCTTTTTTAAAAACTCTAAAAAAATAAAATAAAAACAATCTAGACTTAAGAAAAAAAAAGCGTGAACAATATACATCAAAATATAAGCACTTACTACTGGGGATTTACCCCAAAGATACAGATGCAGTGAAAAGCCGAACACCTGTACCCCAGTGTTTATAGCTACAATGTCCACAATAGCGAAACTGTGGAAGGAGCCTCAGTGTCCATCGACAGATGAATGGGTAAAGAAGATGTGGTCTATGCACACAATGGAATATTACTCAGCCATTGGAAACAACAAATACCCACCATTTGCTTCAAAGTGGATGGAACTGGAGGATATGATGCTGAGTGAAGTAAGTCAATCGGAGAAGGACAAACATTATATGGTTTCATTCATTCGGGGAATATAAAAAATAGTGAAAGGGATTAAAGGGGAAAGGAGAGAAAATGAGTGGGAAATATCAGAAAGGGAGACAGAACTTAAGAGATACCTAACTCTGGGAAATGAACAAATAGTGGAAGAGGAGGTGGGCGGGAGGTTGGGGTGACTGGGTGACGGGGACTGAGGGGGGCACTTGATGGGATGAGCACTGGATGTTATACTATATGTTGGCAAATCAAACTCCAATAAAAAAACATACAAAAAAAAGAAAAAAGAAGACAATGTAAGCACTTTCTGAGTGGTACAATTAGTTTAACATTTATTGTGGGGTTTTTTTCTCAATTACAAAAGTAAGATAGTTCTCATTATACAAAGACAGGAAGAAAAGAGAAGTCCAAAGAAAAATATTGTATATACTTATAATCTAATCCTACAATCCAGGAAAAATAACTATTAATATTTCAATGTATACCTTTCTGAGCTCTTTTAAAATTGAAAATAACTTTCTTCCTTATTATAAAAATAATACATATTCTCTCTTTTTTATGGCAACTTGGAGGAGGTCAGCTGCTTCAGGATGAAACTGAAAATATCTTTCCCACCTACTGGCTGCCAGAAACTCACTGAAGTGGACGATGACCACAAACTTCATACATCTTATGAGAAGCATATGGCCACAAAAGTGGCTGCTGATGCTCTGGGTGAAGAATGGGAGGGTTATATGGTTGAAATCAGTAGAGGGATTGAAAACCAAGACTTCCTTATGAAGCAGAGTGTCTTAACCCATGACCATGTTCACTGGCTGCTGAGTAAGGGGCATTCCTATTACAGACTATGGAGGACTAAAAAAAGAAAGCACAAATTTGTTTGGGGCCACATTGTAGGTGCCAATCTGAGTGTTCCTTGCTTGGCCATTGTTAAAAAAAAGGAAAGAACGATATTCCTGGACTCACTGATATTACTGTGCCTTGTTGCCTGAAATCCAAAAGAGCTGGTGAATTCCACACACTTTTCAATCTCTCGAAAAAAGATGATGTCTGCCAGTGTGTTGTGAGAAAGCCCCTAAACAAGGAAAGAATCTAAAACAAAGAACCCAAGATTCAGCACCTTGTTACTCCATGTGTCTTCCAGCTTAAACATCAGTGTATAGCCCTGAAGAAACAGCATACTAAGAAAAATAGGGAAGAGGTTGCAACATATGCTAAACTTTTGGCCAAGAGAAGGAAGGAGGCCAAGGAAAAACTCCAGGAACCAATTGCCAAGAGACAGAGGTTGTCCTCTCAGAGCTTCTACCTCTGAGTCCAGTAAAAAAAAAAAAAAAAAGATTTGCTAAGAGTAACAAATAAGATCAGACATTTTAAAAAAACATATTCGGTGTGGAAAACTGAAAATACAGATGAGCAAAAAGAAAAACATTTATTGAATGATTTTTATTTCCTTCTTTTGTTTACCATTATACTATAAATATTCAAAATGAATATGCATCATTTTATAATGAAAAAAATGTATTGATCATGCCTCTCATATTCCTCAGCTTCGCCTGTATCACAGATTTTCAAGAAAGAAAATCACTTGGTGTTAATGGATGAAAACAGCTTTGTATGAAAACCTCTTCCAATTTCAGCTGAGGTTTCCTATAATTACGTTGTATCCTAGGAGAGGCAATAGCATGAAGTCTACAGAGACACAAAAGCCATGGTGGAGAAAGATAAATCTGGGGTCAAATAGGATGAAAGGCCCCAGAAACCACATTGCTGTGGGCTAGTCTTGGAGCAGAGCTCACAATGGGTGAGTTGAGACAGGACTTGAAATCTTAGGTGCCAGGGAGAGTGCTGGTCACGCTTGTGAAAGATGTTACCCTATACCACAGAAGCAAAGTAGGCAAACCTTCATATATGGCTGCCTGGTCCAGGTTGAGGTGCAGAGTTCCAGCCCTGGCTAGAAGACAGAATGAACCCCATTTCCAGAGAATCTGGGGTGCCATACAAGGTAACCAAGTAAGCCAAAGCACAATGAATCAGAACCCCATTACTTGGGTTGCAAAGGCAAAAGAAAGAAGATAGATCATAAGCCAATGTCAGAATCACATAAATAAACACAGCAACAGAGCATAACAAATGCTTCAAAGGTGAATCAGGATGCTCTAGAGCTTGTCCTGGACTATTGGACACAGGACTTGGTTGGCTATGAAGACACTCATCCAGGGCAGCCCAGGTGGCTCAGTGGTTTAGCGCTGCCTTCAGCCCAGGGTGTGATCCTGGAGTCCCGGGATTGAGTCCCACATCGGGCTCCCTGCATGAAGCCTGCTTCTCCCTCTGCCTGTGTCTCTGCCTCTGTGTGTGTGTGTGTCTCTCATGAATAAATAAATAAATAAAATCTTTTAAAAAAAAAGAGAGAGAGAGACACTCATCCAATCATTAAATCATTCTACAAATATTTTTTGAGCTTCCTTTTTTTAAATTTTTTTTTATGATAGTCACACAGAGAGAGAGAGAGAGGCAGAGACACAGGCAGAGGGAGAAGCAGGCCCCATGCACCGGGAGCCCGATGTGGGATTCGATCCCGGGTCTCCAGGATAGCACCCCGAGCCAAAGGCAGGTGCCAAACCGCTGCACCACCCAGGGATCCCTATTTTTTGAGCTTCTAACAAGTATCAGGTTCTGTGCTAAGTGCCAGGGACACACAGTGAAAATATGTAGGTATAAAAGAAGAAGAGGACAGATCTTAAGCCAATGTGGGAATCACACAACTAAATACAGCAACAGAACATAACAAATGCTTCAAAGGTGAATCAGGATGTTCTAGAGTACACCAAGGGTACAAATTTTAGATTTGGAAAGGGTCACCAAGAAAGACTTTCTAAGGAAGTTATATTTAAGCTAAGATTCAAAGGCTGGGCAGGAGTTAGGCAGGTAAAGATTGAGAGGGAAAGAATGCTAGACAGAGAAATCTGTCTGGGTGAGGGGGTCTCAGGACATGCATGGCAAGCAAGAACACACACAAGAGCCCCCAAACCAGTGAAGGTTGGTCACACTGGCCATCCAACCCTGGCTAACAGAAACCAGAATTAGTTCCAAACCCCACTGATGAGTGGGGACTGTGATCTGAACTATGGCTTCATCCTGGTTATGTAGATGGCCCCAATCATGAGTAGCTGAGGTCAGAGAGAAGACATTGTGGCTCTTGTGGACTCCATGCACTTTTGCCTTGTGGGCTGTTCTTCCATGAAAAATATAAATTAAAAATGGTATTTTATGACTGAGTTAGTATAAGGATGAATAAAATCCATCAACAAGTTATACACAGGTATAGAAGAAGAAGATAGATCTTAAGCCAATGTCAGAATCACATAAATAAACACAGCAACGGAGCATAACAAATGCTTCAAAGGTGAATCAGGATGCTCTAGAGTACACCAAGCGTACAAATTTTTGGATTATATTCACTTTTTTTCTTCTGATTTAAAAAAATTAAGACAAAAAAAAAAAAATTAAGACATTTTTGTGGGCCTCTTAAAGTACCATTGGTACTGTGCCTACTCTAGTTAATGGATTAAATTGGTCCTGGCTAAGGAAAATAAAGGAAGCAAGATGGACCTGACTCATCAACCCAAAGGAGTAAATATAAAGGAATTTCTAGAAGCCCTGCAAGAAGCCTTGCAAGATAGTTGGAGATTCTTAGAAGTCTTCATTTGACCTTCAAACAAATGAAAATCATCTCATCACATATTAGTGATCTTCACTTTCATTTCTATAGTGCCTTTTGCATACATATGTAAAGCATGTCTTCACTCAACCTTTCATTTGAGTAAGTAGGATATGGATTATTCACCTACTAAAAATAATTTAGGAAAGTTTTATGACTATTTTTTAAAGCTTCATGAAGAGGGCTAAAGCTTAGGATAGTACCAAAACCAGAGTATCTTCTGCTTACAGGGAACAGATATATAGGGTGTATGTGTATGTGTGCGCATGTGTGTGGGCATGCACATGCAAAAATATAGGTTTTAGAGCAAAGATAGG
Organism: Canis lupus familiaris; assembly: GCF_011100685.1. Taxonomy (NCBI): domain Eukaryota; kingdom Metazoa; phylum Chordata; class Mammalia; order Carnivora; family Canidae; genus Canis; species Canis lupus. The sequence continues at coordinate 40,587,026 of NC_049235.1, read as the reverse complement.
TAAAGGAGAGGAATAAAACTGGGATTGAAAATCTGTGTCAACCAGTGTCTCTGTGAGAACTGAGGTATAGAAGTTGGGAGCTGGCAAAAAAAATTTTTTTAATTAAAAATAAATAAAATAAAATAATAAAATAATAAAATAAAATAAAATAAAATAAAATAAAATAAAATAAAATAAAATAAAATAAAATGAAGTTGGGAGCTGTCTCTGTTTTCTAGCTGGCCGGATTGGAAATGGGTTTGGGTCTCCTATAATCTTTGGATGCTTTCAGTGGTTGCAGATGAAAATGACTTCTGAACTTCTCTGAGTAGATTTCATGAAGTATATCTGGTAAATTACCAATAAAACTTAACTGAGTTCATCTCATGTCGGGAGACCCTTAAAGCTGCTGTCATAAAACTCTACTGATGAAAGAGTTTCTTATTGATTGCAATCATTACTGTCTCAGCCCGCCCAGCAAAAAGCAAATATGCATTACACCCCTTGAGAAAACACATTTCAGAACCACACCAACTTTATGAGACAGGCCTAAGAGATGAAAGCATTTATTCAAAGTCCCATTGTGATTTTTCAGGAGGCCTGTCTCAACCAAGACGGTCTCTATAACCAGAAAACTGCTAATACATGCCTGGTCAAAGCCATGTGGTCTGAATAGAAAAATGTTCCTAAACTAAAGTAGCCTAATTTACTATTTTAGACTATATTAACATTTCACATATATTAACTCAGCACAACAACTATTGATCTGAAAATAAAATTAGTTCTTGCTTTCATATAACAAAGTAGAATTGCAGTTTATAATGAAAGAAATGCTCATACTTGATTGCTTAATAAAAATCATTATGTTTCCTTATTACAAAGGTACCTAATTAGCAAAGATTTTCATTTTCTTCTGATGGGAAGGGGGGTGCAATCACTATTCTAAGCACATAGCTGTCCCTTAGGTACATCAAAATTTGCATCTTGCAAATTCCTTTTGAGACAATGCCTTAGAATGAAATAGAATATAGATTTGGTATGAGGTTTTGAAGAAGAGAGGGTACAGTGATCTATTAAGTGGCAATTGTGTTCCTTGGGAATCAACCAGGGAATTCTTTAGTCTCCTTGGATCTTCTCTACAATTTTTTTTTTTACTTTGCCTGCATAAAAACATTCCTTAAAATTCTCTGCATAATAAATAAGATGTTTTGTATTTTTCCCTACTGTTTTGGATGTTCTTACAGAACATCAACATTTTAAGATATACTAACTATAATCCCAGAAGCTATGATATAATTAAATTTGGAAATAAAATAATTTTTACATAAAAAATAACATTCAATGTTGGTACAAGTGTGGAAAAATTTGTACTCTCATGCATTGCTGGCTGCATGGTATCACCCATATGGAAAACGACATAATGTGTATCATTAACTGTACAAATGTTTAATACTCTTTGACTCAATGATTCTCCTTCTGGCACTCAATTCTATTACATCAGCCCCAAACAGGGCATAGGTGAAGATGGTCTCTGAGATATCATTTATGGAAGTAAAAACTGAAAGCGGCCTAAGTATAAATATTTAGGGCATAGGAAAAAATTCAGATGGCTTACCTGGCAACAGGTAAGCAGTTAATTTGAGAGATATCAGAAAGACCCCTTTACTTGATCAGCTAACATAGTCTAAAATATTACCAAATAAAGTCAGAAACTTTGTATCTATGAGTTTCCTATTCAAATACAATTCTTTATAAAAATAAACAGAAAACAAATAGCAAGATGGGAAACATAAATCTAGCCATATCAATAATTACAATAAATGTTAATGAACTAAATATTCCAATTAAAAGATAGAGACTAGCATGATTTTTTTAAAAAAATAACTCAATGACTCAACTATATGATGTTTACAAAAGATATAGTTTTAAAATAAGGACCCAAAGGGGAACCTAGGGTGCCTCAATCAGTTAAGTGTCTGACTCTGGATTTCAGGTCAGGTCATGATCTCTGAGTGGTGAGACTGACCCCCACATCACGCTCCACACTGGCAGTGGAGCCTGCTTAAGATTCTCTCTTTCCCTCTGCCTCTCATCTCCACCCTGCTCACATGATCTCTAAATGAATAAATAAATAAATAAATAAATAAATAAATAAATAAATAAATACCCAAAGAAGTTGAAAGTAAAAGGATGGAAAAAGATATTATTATGCAAATGCTAACTCTAAGGGAGTGGTGTAGCTATAAAGTCAGACAGTCGCCTTCAAGACAAGGAATATTATAGAGATAAACAGAAACATATCATAATAATAAAAATCAATTCATTAGAAAGATATAACAATTATAAATTTGTATGTGCATATTAACATAAACTTCAGAATACAGAGAGGTGCCTGGGTGCCCCAGTCAGTTAAGCATCTGCCTTCAGCTCAGGTTGTGATCCAAGGGTCCTGGGATTGAGCCCCACATTGGGCTCTCTGCTCAGCAGGGATCCTAGTTCTCCTTATCCCTCTGCCTGCTGCTCCTCCTGCTTGTACTCTTTCTTTTTCAAATAAATAAATAAAATCTTTAAAAATACACAGAAAGCAAGATTGATAGAATTAAAAGGAGAAATAAATAAATCCAAAATCATTTAGAATAATTTTACAGTCTTTGAGTCATGGATAGGTCACTGATAAGTTTAGCACAGAATCATCTCTGAAATGGCTTATAACCTAGCCTCGAAGAAGTAGGTCACAGGAAAGTCCCCTTTGTTTCTGGGAGAAGGTGAAGAATACATTTTAGATTGATATGGCAGTTGAAAGATTGGTGGGGAGTTGGAGCAACAGGATAGTTCTAGGGTCATATAGGATAGAAAGTAAAAGAGGTGAACAAATAACAAAGAAGCCATGGTAGGAAGATGTGAATGGAACCAGAGAAAATATGATCTCAATTTGAATACTATTTCAACACTTCTTGAGTAATCCTGGACAAGTTCATAAATCTCTCGAATATTCTGACACTTATAAAAAATAGAGAAAATAATACTTGCCTATAGCTTAATGTGAAAGTTAAATACACATATAAGTGTACATTATCTCCCCTTTTTCACAATTTCTTGACAGTGACTTTTGTACACAAGGTTTCTGCAAAGAACCAGGAAATGAACCAGACAGTGATCCCAGGATCCAAATCATTATGGAAGAAAGAAAAATAACTTACCTAGTCCAAGAAGGTACAGAAAACTTCAAAACAATCCACCCTCTAGGAGTTTCTCCTAGCTGCTATTTCCTTTGGCAAAGTGAAAATAGTTCCATGCTAGTCTTGAATTTCCATTATGAGATGCTGTGCTAGTGTTCTCCTTTCTTACCTACAGGCATGTGCTATCTTAAGGAATTTTAATTCCTGTCTTGAGAAATCTACTAAAATTTTAATTACCCAGGCTTTTTGGCAGTTATCAGTTCACTAACTTCCAGGCAGAACAGGACCTCATATAAAATTTCTCTGGAATATGAATCCTCCTTTTCTTCAAAATTTCTAGTCAAAGCTAAATTCTCCCCACCTTTCTTGAAAGTACCTTTTAGAGTTTCCTTTTTTACAATCACGTCTTACCTGTCTTATCATATTCCTCAACATCTATAAGACACAAGACAGTTCTTTAGAGCTGAACATAGTTACAACATGTTAAAAGGGCTCAGAGGAAGGAGAGCCTTTCTGTGCTTTGGAACACCAGGATAAACTTAAACAAGTGTAATTTATTCTTGGCCTAAAAGAATGGACAAGGTTTTGATCCCTGTTGGAACAGGATTGGAAGTAAATAAAAGGCTGGATAGCGAAATGTAGAACCTGCTGGAGTGGAAGAGATGATGGTCAGGGCAAACAGGGGAAACAGAGGGAGAAGACCAAGATTAAAGTATGACACCATATTGTGGAGAGCCACACACACCAGAAAGAAGACTGATGACTTTATTTGGTAGGTAATGAACAGTATTGGGGCTTTTGCTGATATAGGTCATCAGAGCTGAACTTTAGGAAGATTAATCTAGCAGAGAGATTTGAGGGGTTGGAGGAAAGTAGAGATAAGAGGTGAAAAACGGGTTAGGAAGGCCTTTCAACCATTTGGGTAAAAGTTCTGAAGTGATTGAATGTCAATGAAAGCAATGAAAATGAAGACCGGGAGAATGTGAAGCCTTGAGAATAGAATGCATTCTAATTCATCTTTACATTCAGAGCCTGGCTCTCAACAATGATTTCTTGAACTAGAGTTACTGTTCACCTACAAGATTTAACAATAAAGAAGTGAAACAGAAAGAGGAACCGCAAAGAGATAATGTAAAAAAGACAAAAGACAGAGAGAGAAAATGTAACGATAATAATTAAATATAGAGCTCTCTAGCTCGAGACTCAAAGTCCCTGACTCAAGACTCTTAAAATCACTACTTGCTAAATAACTCTAGACACATGTTCAACTGATGGTAGATCACACTGTATCTTTGCATCTAATAATATCATATTTGCTTGATCCCATTATCCGAAGAGAGATGCCATTACGGATCAGATAAAAGGAAATCTAAGGAAGTGTATTTCAATTTATTGCCCCTAGAATCAACATTGTTGGGGATCTACTATGTACCAGGCATTGTGTTAAGCACTTTATGTAAAACACCTTATTTAATTTTTTCAACTATCCCATGAAGTGGATTTTTACAATTCTCTTTTAACAAGGAAATTGAAGTTTAGTGAAGACACAAAGCCAGAATTTGTACATGGGCAATTTGATTCCAGAGTGTAGGTTGTCTTCCCAGTACACTATGCCACCTTCTAAGAAAAAAATGTGTGAGTTGAAATCTGAAACACAGATAGGTGCTCAGTGAGGGGTGCTCCTCTGCAATTTATTTACAGATAAATGTCAAGTTGTCAGAGAAGTAAATCTATCTCTCAAATGCTTTCCCTTCAGAAGTTCTGCTCTAAAAAAGTATGAACATGACCTTCCCTTCTGAAGGAGGGTTTGGTGGGTATCTGGGTACATACTGCCACCCAGAAGCCTCAAGAAGAGGCCAGCTATATATCAAATGGGGCTTTTGTTGCAAGCAACAGAAGTGAATTGACAAAATAAATAAGAGGATAAGGGAATTTAATGGAAAAATCTGGAAAGACTGAAACAGTAGGACTGAAGGCTCTAAGGATAGTCTCCTCAGGGCACCCCTGATGGAAGGAATTAATAACCACCATCTTTGTCTGACTGACTCCACTGTAGTTTCAGATTCCCAAGAGAGAATGGCTGATTGGCCAGGCTTAGGTATAAAACCATCACTTAACCAGGAGATGACAAGGTAGTCTCACCAAAACTGGGCAATGGAATCCCCAGAAGAGAATGTGGTTACCAAAAGAGAGAGGAGTGGATGCTGGACAGACAAAAAGAGTACGTGGCCATTACATACTGGGAAGCAAGAATTTCCTGAGCTGCAGATGTGCCCAGGTATATGCAGGGGACTTGCCTCGAGTCTTGCCATACTACACAAGGAATTGAAAAAGTGACTCATCTCACTGTTCCTCCAGAAGCTTGAGATTTAGTTATAATCATATGTTACAGTATCATTAGGCAAGTAGCACGTGAAATCAACTAGGAACAGTTCATTTTAAACTTTGCTGATTTTTCAAATTTGCTTTTCATTCTTGTAATGATTTCTTGCTCTATTTTTATGCCTTCTCAGATAAAGTGCTATCATACATGATGTTAGCCCCATTAGACATGAAGTAAGCATTATTTATGATTATAATCAGGGTTATGAAGCATTAAAATAGGACAGAAAATTATTTCAACAAGCCTTTTCAAAGCTTTGAAAGTTGAAGCTTAATTTGTCAGACTTTTGCTTTCTTCATACCATGGGGTGGTGGAGGAATTTTGGAGCAAAGCTGGCTAATGGTTCAGGAGTCTTTTGTTCACAGTATTACATGAAAATGCTTAAGGGAAATTGCATTGAAACGGAGGTAGGAACACAGGAGAAAAGTAAAGTAAACTAGAAGGGGAAAAAATGAAGCTAATTTTAGATTTAGATGTAGATGTAAATAATGAAGTCACTGTAAGGTTTGCATTGATGAGAAAAAACTCAAATAAGAACTTTAAGGCTCAAACAATGAGAATGATTAACTTCATTTATACCTAAATTTTTCAATTCAATAATCATCACAACTTATACTAACTAATTATAATATTAATTTAGCACTTTTTAAAAAGTCTGAAAATAAGACTTTTCTCTGCCTTAGGCAGATTGCACTGGACATTATGAAAGTGAATACCTTAGATGCCACTACCATTGATACATATACGTCTTGTTGATGGAGAGGCCAGGGAAAGATGGTAAGGAATAGCAGGAGTACAGCTGGGGAGACATTCACATCTTAAGTGTTCCTATTTTTCACCTTTGACATTTGCCTGATGCTGAAAACTGGAGAGCATTTCTCCAACGTTTACAGATATTTCTCTTGACCAACTCATTTAATAGGGCTCCCTGTAGGAACTTAGGGCCTCCTTGGGCCAGAATACTTGGTACAAAGAAATTTTCCTTTGTCCTTGACCTGAAGCTAGAAATCATAGTTAACTATGTTTAACATCTATGAGTTAAGAAGTAAATGTTATAACCATCCTCACTTTACTATTAGGAAACAGGCTAAAAGAAGTGAAATAACTTTAGTGAAATCACATAGCTGCAAATTGATAGTCAGAACTTGAACTCAAGCAGTCTGACTCTAGAATGCTTTCTTAACTGCCATGTTCTACTTCCTCTAGCTAACTAAACACTCCCTAATTAGAAAGTGTAGGTTGGTCATTCTCAAGTAACCAAAACTCCAAGCCTTTCTGAGAGTAGAAGTCAAATCATACTATCTTTGCCATAAAGGAACACCAAGCCAGGGATCCCTGGGTGGCTCAGCGGTTAAGCGCCTGCCTTCAGCCCAGGGCATGATCCTGGAGATCCGGGATCAAATCCCACATCAGGCTCCCTGCATGGAGCCTGCTTCTCCCTCTGCCTGTGTCTCTGCCTCTCTCTCTCTCTCTCTCTCTCTCATGAATAAATAAATAAAATCTTAAAAAAAAAAAAAAGGAAAGAAAAAGAAACACCAAGCCAAAAAGTAACATAAAAACTGGTTTAGAACTGCAATCTCTATAGGGCCAGAGCAGAGAATGCTATGAAACAACTCTAAAGCATACATATGACTCCATGAAAAAAGAGATTGAAAAAAGCTAGCATACACGTCTAAGAAATAGGAGAATTCCACCTAACAAATACCAGATAGTAGACCAATTTAAGCTGAAAATTAATCTGAAAGACCTTCAAAATAAATGTTTTAAATGTTAGAAGGGATGAAGGAATATAGCTCATAGAGCAAAAACACAAGAACAAGATGATTTGGAAAAAGCAAAAGGACAAAGTAGATACCACAGGAAAAAAATTATCACTGAAATTAAAAACTCAATAGAGTAAACACAACTTAAAAAAAGGATTAGAGAATTAAAAGATAAATTTAGAAAATTACTCAGAACATAAGACAAAAAGCTGAAGATATGGAATATATGAAAGAGAAGTTAAGTGACATGGAAAATGGATTGAAAATTTCCAGAAAGAAAGAACAGAGAATGGCAGAAAGTCAATATTCAAAAAATCCTGATTCAAAATTTTCCAAATTATTTTTTTAAAAGTTTCCTCGGAATGAAAAAGCACATAAACTTCTGATCCAAATAATAAAAAAAAGAAATTTATAAAGAAACCAATGCAAATAAAAGTGCAGACCATCAAGATTCCTGAAAGAAAACTATAAATGGTGACAGAAAGAAAAGATAGATGAACAATAACAACAAAAATAATCACACTGACCATGGATTGTTCACTAGCAACAACAGATGCCAAAAAAGAAAAAGAAAGAAAAAGAAAGAAAGAAAGAAAGAAAGAAAGAAAGAAAGAAAGAAAGAAAAGAAAGAAAGAAAGAAAGAAAGAAAGAAAGAAAAAAGGAATAAAATCTTTAAAGTACTGAGAAAAAAATAACTGCCAACCAAGACTTCTATGTTCTAATGTAGCAGGGGCTGTGCCATGGATTCATTAAACCTTCTTTGCTTCCTCCTGGGCACATGGAATGGCTATCTTTCCCACTTCCCTTTAGGCCATGCAACTGGATTTTTGGCTAACATGTTATAGAAGTAATAGGCACTGCTCCTATCTTTGTCTGAAAAAATAAAAAACAAAAACAAGGGGTGCCTGGTTGGCTCAGCAGGAAGAACATGTGACTCTTGATCTTGAGGTTCTGAGTTGAGCCCCACATTAGGTGTAGTGATTACTTAAAAAGTAAAACTAAAAAACAACATCAACAACAACAAATAGGCATACTCAATAACCCATACTCTCCCTGGAAAGATCTCAAGTATGACAGAACCATAAAACAGACATAGCAAGGGTCCCCGATTGGAGGAAACCACCTAGGATATCCACCTGACTTATATTAGACTGAGGAATTAGACTGAATAAGAATCTCATTTTAATTATGTTAAGCCACAGAGATTTAACCATGAAGGTGGTGAAGAAGAAAAGACAGAGATATTAGGCACAGTTGACCACTGCACAGAAGAATTTAAATCTTGAGACAGCAGCTGGAGACTATAATTTATCCTACCTAATATATCAGATATGCAGTCTTCAAGAATACAGGTAAAATATGACCAGATCTTTTCTGAAAGAATTACTAATGAATATATTTCAGGAAAAAGGAATTGAACCAGGAGAAAGGAATGGGAAGCCAGTAGCAGTAGTGAGCAAAGATATCAGTTGTATATGCTAGCAAATCTAAATAAATACTGACTTAAAATGTAGAACAAGGAGAGATAAACTACTTGAGTAAAATATTGAAAACTGAAGTGGAAAGGAGAAGGAGGTCTTAGTATGTCTAGTTACTGGTATTATTCAGGAGGTAGATAAAAATATTACTAATCTTTAGACTTTGTTAGCAAAACAAACTTAAAAATGCATGTTTAAAATTCCAGTTTTATCAACCATAAGAATACAGATTGAGGCACTGGCCAATATGACCCAGTGTGAGTCTCCATTTCTATGGAGCCCTCATAACCATTTATCTGGTTTTCCTATTATTGTAATACTTCAAAACTGATAACCTGGCTTAATAAACATTGAAAGGAAATAAAACAATTGGGAATAGGGACAAGGAAGAATGGGAAAGGGAAAGGAAACTCTTAAAGGGAAAAAACTCTTAAATTGCAAGAGAACATTTTCCGGTTGCCCAGAGGGCTTTATTTGTTTTATGCAAATACAACTGCAAGAAAGCAGAGAATAGTCTGGCAGTTTCTCAAAATGTTAAACATAAAGTTTCTATATGACCCAGGAATTCTACTCCCAGGTATACATCCAAAATAAATGAAAACACACATCCACACTAAAATTTGTCCATGATTATATGGAACCACAAAAGACCCCAAATAGCTAAGGCAATGTTGAAAAAGAAAAGAAAAGCTGGAGATATTACAATCCCAGGTTTCAAGATATACGACAAGGCTGTAGTTATCAAAACAGCATGGTATTGGCACAAAAATAGACACATAGATCAATAGAACAGGATAGAGAGACCAAAAAAAAAAAAAAAAAGGCACACTTATGTGGTCAATTCATCTATGACAGAAGAGGCAAGACTATACAATGGGAAAAAGATAGTGTCTTTAACAAATAGTGTTAGCAAAAGAATGAAACTAGGGTCATCAGGGGGCTCAATTGGTTACACATCTGACTTCGACTCACATCATGATCTCAGGGTCCTGATTAAGCCAGGCATGGGGCTCCCTGCTCAGTGGGGAGCCTGCTTCTCTCTCTCCCTCTGCTCCTCCCCCAGCTTGTGCTCACTTGCTCACTCTCTCTCTCTCTCTGTCAAATAAATAAAATAAAAAAGAGAATGAAACTAGACTATCTTACACCAAACATACAAATAAGCTCAAAGTGTATAAAAGGCCCAAATGTGAGACCTAAAACATTAAACTCCTAAAAGAAAACAGTAATCTTTTGGACGTTGGCTGTAGCAACATATTTATAGATAAGTCTCCTGAGGCAAGGGAAACAAAAGCAAAAACAAACTATTGAGACTACACCAAAATAAAAGGATTTTGCACAGTGAAGGAATCCATCAACAAAACAAAAAGGCAACCTACTGAATGGGAGAAGATATTTGCAAATGATATATCCAATAGGGTTAATATCCAAAATATATTTAAAAAACTTATATAACTCAACACTAAGAAAAAAACCAAAAATCTGATTAAAAAAGTAAGGAGAGGACCTGAATAGACATTTTTCCAAAGAAGACATACAGATGGCCAAATAGACACATAAAAGATGTTCAACATCATGCATCATCAGGGAAATGCAAATCAAAACCACAATGAAACTCTAGAGAACAAACTGATGGTTACCAGAAGGCCGGTGGGTAGAAGGATGGGTGAAATAGGTGATGGAGATTAAGGAGTACATTTGCCATGATGAGCAGTGGGTGATCACTACATTATACACCTGAAACTAATATAACACTATACGTTAACTATACTGGAATTAAAGTTGAAATTTTTTATCACCTCACACTAGTCAGAATAGCTAATATCAAAAAGACAAGAAATAACCAGTGTTGGTGAGAAGGTGGATAAAAGGGAACCTTCACACATAGTTGGTAGAAATGTAAATTGGTGCAGCCACTACAGAAAACAGTATGGAGGGCAGCCTGGGTGGCTCAGGGGTTTAGCGCCGCCTTCAGCCCGGGGTATGATCTTGGAGACCTGGGATGGAGTCCCACGTCGGGCTCCCTGCATGGAGCCTGGTTCTCCCTCTACCTGTGTCTCTGCCTCTCTCTCTCTCTTTCTCTGTGTCTCTCATGAATAAATAAATAAAATCTTTAAAAAAAAAAAAAGACTCATAAAGACAGAGAAAAATTGATGGTTGAGGGGAGGGGCATGGGGAGATGGGCAAAATAGGTGAAGGGGATTAAAAGGTACAGATCTCCAGTTGTAAAATAAGTAAGTCACAGGGATGAAAAGTATAACATAAAAAATATAGTCAATAATATTATAATAATGTTATATGGTAATAAATGGTGACTATACTTACCATGGTGATTATTAAGCAATGTCTAGAATTATCAAATCACTTTAGTCTACACCTGAAACTAATATGACATTGTATATCAACTATACTTCCATAATAATTTGTTTTTAACATGAAGGAAACTTGTACATGAATGATCATTATAGCATTATAACACAAGAGTCCAAAAAAGTGGAAATAATCCAAATCCCCATCCAGTGAAAAATGGATGAATAAAATATGGTATATCTATACAATGGAATATTCCTTAGGAATATAAAGGGATGAACTACTGGTACATTCTCCAATATGGATGGACCTTGAAAGGACTAGTCAAGTAAAAGGAGCCAGTCACAAAAGACCACATATTGAATGATTTCATTTATATATAATGGCCAGAATAGGTAAATCTACAGAGATAGAAGGTAGATTAGTGTTTGTCAAGCACTAGGGGAGTGCAGAAAACAGAGGGTAACTGCTAATTGGCATGGAATTTTTTTAGAGTGATGAACATGTTCTAAAATTACATTTTGGTGATGACTGCACAATCCTGTGAATATACCAAAAACCCACTGAATTGTATACTTTAAATGGGTGAACTATATGGTATATATCTCAATAAAGTTTTTTTTTAAAAAAAGAATACCTATCTTCCCCGTAAAAACAAAACCACACAAAACACACCCACACTACAAATCAAAGATCTGAGATCAAATTGCAAAAAAGGAAATAGAATATTGTTTTCAATCTTGAAATAAATTATATGAGTCTGTATATTAAAAATAAAAATAAAAAAGTGAGAGGAGTGCCTGGGTGACTCAGTTGGTTAAGCATCTGACTCTTCTTGGTTTGGGCTCAGATCACAATCTCAGGGTCGTGAGATGGAGCCTTGTGTCAGGCTCCACACCCAAAGAGGAGTCTGCTTGAGCTTCTCTCTCTCTCCCTCTGCCCCTTCCCCTCCCTCTCTAAAATAAATAAATAAATATTTTTTAAAAATCTAAAAAAAAAAAAAATAAAAAGAGAGGGTGAAAAAATTAAAATGAAAGGGTAAAAAAAGACCTAAACTCATGGCTCTCTCTCTTCCCAGCAAACCGTAACTAAATATGGTTATTAGAGACCTGACAGTGACTTTGCTTTGGGAGTCAGTGACAGTGAGGGTGGAAGGTACATGGAGATGGCAGAGAAAGTGGCAATCTGGCCACTGTGCAGTCAGGAACTCCTCTGAGGGCTTGGTGCAAGAGGTTCCAATCTTGAGACAAAAAAAGGTAACTCTCTGCAGGTCCTGTGGGCCCAGGGCCCACCACTTACCTTATGAAATCCAAGGAGGCCCAGCCCTGGCCGGAGGTGCTATTATATACACCATCTATTTGAACTGTGAGGGCTCAAGTCAAGTCATAAACCGACATTTCCATAGGTCCCAGACAAAAATAAACACAGACTCTTATTTCTAATCCTTCCCTTCTGCTTTTCTCAGAGTGCTGATTAGATTGCATTTCTATGAAAGGATGGATAAGTTCGGTCTTCTCTAAAGTATTTCCTCACGGTTTCATCCGTGATTAAGGGCACAAGTTTTTCCCATTTGAAAGATGCATGATCCAGCTGTTCTTTTTGCCTGCTGCAACTTCTTAGTAAGATTTCTGGGACTAAGGAGAGACAAGCAATGTTTAATTATCATGACCTGAGAATGTTCCTCCCAAACGAGAAGAGGATCTTTTGCATGTACACCCCAGATAATCGTTCCTTTTAACTAGTAGTGATCTGTCATTCTAATTCTTTGTTCACAATTTCAAAGGTGGGTATGTATTTTATCTTTTAGGTCTCTAAAAAAAAAGCTAGCCATTTTAGCTAACATCAAATGTCATACATTGGAGCCTGAATAGTTGAAAGTTAAATGTTTTAAGACCTGTAAAGTATTAATCACTAAGTGCTTAATTTCAAAACACACACTATTCATTTGCTTCCACAGGATGAAATGCCTATCACAGTCACACCACTGGCACCAGGCCAGGTTTTCTTTCCTGGGCCTTTTGAACATTTAGATTCCTAGGCAACTAGTAATCTCTCTGGGCCTCCCAGTTTCTGCCTTTCAGAGTTGCTAGAGGCCCATCATATTTATAAAGGGGACAGACGGAGATGTTCTCTCTCTGCACTGAAATCCAGAGCAGCCAGTTCTAAATGAATGTTCAGATCCCCTCCTGTAGCCACTGCAGGAAATGCTGCCTAGGAACACCCCAAGGGAGTCTTGCCCAAAGGTCCAGATCAACACTGTCTGCATCCCCACTCATAAGCTGGCTAATTTCCAAGAAGTACCAATGCTTGGCCTTGTCCTAGAGGGAATCAATTTAATTTATATCCAAAAAAAAAAGTTTGTCACATAATCCAAAATAATCAAATGACACATGGATTTGAGTCCACAAATAGCTCTCATTCAGGGAACAAGGAAGGCAGACCTCTGGCTGGCTGAGACCTGGCTGGGGTCTGGCTGAAATCTGAATTCAAATTTAAAAGGCAACTCCAGTTTTTCCTTTGTTAAAGGACAGGGAAAGTTGAGTCAGTATTTATTAGGCTGTGGATCTCAAGTTTCAACCACAAAGAGGAACAGTTCAAGCAGGAAAGCAAAAGTCTTCCTAGACCAAAAAAACTATTATCAAAATGCATATGAGATTAAATGAAAAAAGGAAGGTGCTGTACAGGAGCACATGTATGCCAACCTTTGATACAAAAATATTAAATTAAAGCTTGAATAAGAAATATATACTCCCATTTGCTTGGGTTTTGGGTTTTGTTTTGTTTTAAATATTTTATTTACTTATTCATGAAAGACACAGAGAGAGAGGCAGAGACATAGGCAGAGGGAGAAGCAGGGATCACGCCCTGAGCCAAAGGCAGAGGATCAACCACTGAGCCACCCAGGTGTCCCTGTTCTCACTTCACATTATCATGCAGAGCAGCTTCAGTTCTTCCTTCATCCTCCCTGGACTACCCCATGGGCAGCCCCGCTGCAAAACACAGCTTTGCAAAGACCGTAGAAACTGCAACTTCTTGTGCTCTATTCTGTTTGAATTTACAGAGAAAAATGCAAAAGGAGAACATTGCCTTGCAAGACGAGAGTAATACTTAGGTTAAAGAGGTCAAAGAGATGAGGAAGATGAAAGTAAATAAAAATAACGGAGAGGGAGATGGTCTTCTTGTCTTTCCAGCAAGAAGGAGGCACTGGGGTATCCTGCAGGGAATGCAGTCAAGAAGGGAGCCCTTCGAGGCCGCAGACTCAGCCAATGAACAGAGACTCTGGACACGTAGTCCATCCTGGGACTTCCCATCCTTTCTCCCTCTTACTGTTTTCTCTTTGGAAGCTACCCAGTAATTGCTCTATAAATGTTTGTTGAACTGAACTGTTGCAAAACAGAACTGGCTGACATGAGGACTTTTCTCAGCATTTCTAGAGCCAAAGTATATACCAGGAGACAGAAAAACACCAGGCATATTTAGGAGGAGGACTGGGTCAGCTTAAGTAGACCATCAGTCAGGTTTGGGGGAGCAATGAATAATAAAATTCGAAGCCAGCATGATGTTAAAATATTTAGTAACTCATATAGTTATACAAAACTAATATACAAAATCAATATATTTCAAACATTTAAAATATATCCTCTTATAATCACTCAGTAAACTAACTTATATGTGTGTGTGTGGAGGCATTATGGCAGCTGCTAGAAAACAGGCTTTGGTGTCACCTCAGGCTGGGTTTGAATCCTGGTTCTACTAATTTTTATTAGCTTTCAGACCCTAGGCCAGTTATTAAAGTTATCTTGAGTCCCCATTTCTATAGCTATAAAATGAGAGTGATGATATCAATCTCATAGAAATGTTGAGAATTAAAAATAAAATCTATGTAAAATGCAAGGTCTGACAATAGTTAAGAACTCAATAATGTCAGATATCATTAACATATAATATAAAAATAATTCTTTTGCATTCTTTGTATGCCACCAAGACAATAAACTTCTTGGTTATTTCCTATGCCATTATCATTACCAATATTTGCTTTAACAGCAATTACCTAGATAAGGACTTTCTGTCTGAATTATCTGGGTAACTATTTGGCTTTGGCCAGAAAGACTTGGCTGAAAAGGGAGGTCAGGAGGGACCTCATTGTGAGGCATCTCAAGGTATGAGTAATAAAAGCGAGTGTCCACATCAGACATAATGCTGAATAATGGAAATGTTCTATTTTCATGCAAAAGGATTAATAAATGGAAATATTTTTAATTGGCTATTTTAAAAATGAAGTAATATTAATAATAATCAAAACAATGTCCAAGATCTTTTGTTGAAAAGATTAACGTACAGAACAGCACAGATAATTACATGTATATTTATAACATAGATGTATACACATCTGTATATACATATACACCATCCATATATGTTTGTAAATGCACGGACTGTCTCTGGAAGGATATATAATAAATAGTTTCCTTCTTCTCTAGGAAGGAGAACAGATGGAGTCAGAAATGGGGAATGGATTCACTTTTCATTGTATGTTTTTCTGCTCTGAATTATTTTAATCATGTGCTATATTAGGTTTATAAAAAATAATTTTAAAAATCATAAACCAAAAAATGGCTGTAAATTACATGGAGAGAAACAGCTCAATGCATTATGATTGAAACACAAAATTTTAAAGTCTAAGAATCCCAGATATTGGCAAAGAGTGGGGGAAACACAAACTCTTACTCTTTTCTCCTGGCACATTCATTTTGAAAAGCAATATCTAGTAAAGGTTGATAATGTACAGACCTTACAAGCTAGCAATTCTCCAACCTTAGACATTTATCTGAAGAAATTCTCACCTGTGTATCCAAGGAAATGTGAACAAATATTCATAGCAATATTATTTATCAATAAGAGAAATGAGAAAATAACCTATAGTATAATTATATATTGGAACACTATAAGCAGTTAAATGAGTGAACTAGCTTTACTTATATCCATGTGAATAAAACACATATATTATATATATTTTTAAATTATAAAACAACCCACTGAGTATAATACTATTTATGTATCATAAAACACATGAACACCTAAAGAAATTCTATATTACATATAGAATATAGAATACATAGAAGATATATGTATATAATATATAGGAGAATATATATGTATTATACACACACACACACACACACACACACATACACATTTGTAGTTAAAGCACAGAAACATTCAAGGGAAAAATCCATCCCAGTGCCTCTATGACAGTAACTACCAAAACTGAGGAGGGCAGGAAAGTAATAAATTATAGGGAGGTGGGGGTTGGGGGGTTAACTGTGTCTCTAAACTCTATAATCCAATCTCAACCAGGATCTATGAGGCTCTGAGAATAAGATCCTGCCTTGGACACTTGGGAAGGCACCGTGTCACTTTAGGAAAGTTATTTAAGGAACGCCTGGGGGCTCAGTGGTTGAGTGTCTGCCTTTGGCTCAGGGTGTGATGCTGGGGTCCAGGGATTGAGTCCCACAATGGGATCCCTGCATGGAGCCTGCTTCTCCCTCTGCCTAAGATTCTGCTTCTCTGTGTGTGTGTGTGTGTGTGTGTGTGTGTGTGTGTGTGTGTCATGAATGAATAAATAAAATCTTTTTTTAAAAAGTTATTTAACCTCTGGATGTCTTAGTTTCTCACTTGCAAGGTGAACTAGTAATAGTACACAATTCACAGGATTTCTATGTAGATTCAAGGAGGAAAAAATATATAAAATGCTTAAAGCAAAGCCTGGCACATAGTACGGGCTCAGTAAACATTAGCAAGTGTTTGTCAGTCCTGGGCCAAGCCATGAGTTCCTTCTTGCCCACATCCCTCCTGGAGAAGAGCTAGAGCATACTTTCTGGAAAAGGCTCCCAGAAGGAAGGCATGCTAGGAGGTGATCTTCCCAGAGGAAAGGTCTCAGACTCCACCAGAGGCGTGATTTAGTGCCACCACCTCCAAGGAAGCCTGTTTGAAAAAAGAACATTCCAGAGAGTGAAGTTGGCAAGTGAGAAGATAACACTTGCAGATTAATGGGCCCAGGCTTTCAATGCATCTCTAACAAACCACCAAGTGAGAAAGAAACCACTCTGAGGGAAACAAAAGCATCAAGACAACTTTTCAGCAACTTTAAGTACACAGCTTGTTTGTAAGGGAAACGTGTTCACCTCTGTTTGTAAAATTTAGTTCTTAACTTATGTGATAATAGGAATCTACAAGTAGCCTGTTGTGATATTTTGTTCATGAGGTTTCTGAAACTCTAGAGGCTTTGAGTATTTTAGAAAATAAGAAAATTGCATTCTCTAAAAGTATATCACAGCATCTCATAACAAGGCAGCTCCTGAGGCCCAGGTATGGGTATCTTGCTCGTCACATAAAAAGGCAAAGTTAGATGCAAGGAAAACTCAGAAAGAAGTCATCTGGGAAATAATAGCAGTAACAGTAACACCAGTGGCTAATACTTAGCTACCAGGCACTGCACTAAGTACTTTGGGGGAATTATCTCACTCAATCCTGAGTCTCTCTGCCAGGGATCTGAGAGCCAGTATGCAGCAGGGTGCCGATGGGTCCCAGCCCAGCTGTGAGCTGGGTGCCTGGTCACCTAGCCTCTTTGTCTTTGGATCTCAATCCTTCCACCTCTAAAACCAAGGGTGAACTAAATGATCTCAAAAGACCCCCCATCACTGAGATTTCAGGCTTCTATGAAATCAAGGAACCTCCTCTCTGCCAACAAAACTAAAACTTTCAAAGCCTTTTGTAATGCACTCTGTTAAAAAAGGATGAGGCTCCTTCCCTAATATTACTGGTAAATAAAGCTTTCAGTGTTTCCGTCAGAAAACTAAAGGGCACAGAAGAGCCCTTTACATCAGTGTTTGTGTTTAGGGATTTGGGGGTGGGGGTGGAGAGGTGGTAAGGGTGAGGTAAGGGGATGGAGCGGGCACTGTGCAGGAGGAGCCAGCTACTGGTCTCTGGAAAATCATGAAAGTATCTCCTGCTTAAAGTCATCAGTTCCACTAAACCAGGACCCCTGAAAACCAACCTTGTGACCTTTCTGCTGGGAATACTAAATGAGCCCCTAAGGTCTTTAGAAATATGGGACTTACAAATAAGACCAAATATTTCACCTCTGATTCTGATGAAAGGTTTATGAGCCCCAGAATAGCTCAAGCACGACATGTCTGGATTGAATATTTGGTGTGCACTTAACACCAACGGGTTTCAGAGGCTTCGTGTTTCACAACCAAACTTTGGCAGAACTGTGTTAGTTACCTGATACCCATGGTAGGGGACATTTTCTCACTTCTCCGTGCCATAAATAGTGCAGGCTCCTGTCTGTGGCATATGTGAGTTAATTAGACACATTAAGCTTCAGAGATTTGCCAGCATTGCTGTCCCTTGACTTCCTGACCACAGAAAATGAGGCTAAGGAGATGATGACATGCAGCAGACCAAGGTCTAATAGGGTAATCGCGGGAAGGAGGGTTCCAGAAAACTCCATCTAGAGATGTAGCTAGAGATGTAGCTGGTGAGGATCAGATTTCAGAGACCAGGCTGTCTTTACTCTGACATGCTAAACAAGCCCTGGTCTTAGGTTAGAACATGAAAATAGAGATACATGAGGACATGGCCAGAAATAAGATGCTCTGAATCTCGGAGAAGATTCAGTCCCATGTGGAGATAAAAGAGCATAACCAACTCTGATTTATTCTCAAATCGCTGTTCCATTGATTGAGATCTTTCTTTTGGAAATATACCCAAGGAATTAAAGGCAAGCAGCATGAAGGCCATAAATACAACAAGGGATTTGTTTTAAAGTAGGACTTTGAATATGCATGCCATCTTCCAGTTTACAAAGCACTGTCTCACACATAAAGAAGGCTGCATACCAATCCATGGAGATATGAGAACTGGAGCCTCTTTATTCATACCAGGCCCCTTCTTTCACTGCTCCTGGCTGCTTTCAACCTGTACTTAGTTAAGTACCTTTTATGTATAAGAAACTCTGAGGAACACAAAGATCAATAAAATGATACAACCTCAGGGTTAAACTGAAGATCTACAGGGACGCCTGGGTAGCTCAGCGGTTGAGCATCTGCCTTCAGCTCAGGGTGTGATCCTGAGTTTGGGGATCGAGTCCCTCATGGGGCTTCATATGATGAGCCTGCTTCTCCCTCTCTGTCTCTACCTCTTTTTCTGTGTCTCTCATGAATAAAAATATATATAAATAAATAAAATCAGAAGATCTACAGGAAGCATTGAAGAGATAGAAGAGAGGGAGGGAGTGGTTCTGTTGCTCCGGGTGGGAGGCAGGGAGGTCCCTAAGAAGGCTTCAGTTTTGAGGCTTCCTCAAAAGGCAAAGACTTGGCAGGAAGGAAGAGTATATATGTACAGGGAGGGAAAGTGAAAATGGGAGAGCATTCCAGAATACAGAACTGAAACAAGGGTGTGCTCATGACACTGAGGGATGACTATTCATTGGCAGGTAAGGAATATGGTTGGAGAGGAAGCTAGGAAGAGTAGTTGAGGTCTTTGAAGGGGGTGCTAAAAAGTTTTGACGACACTTAAAAGAAGCTCTTCCTGGACCCCTACAACATGATTTTAAGAAGTTTCTTCTGCCTTTTTCTTCTCCATTTTTTTAAGAAGTTGGCTACCTAAATTCTCAGAGACCACAACATTTCTCAGAGGTTAGAAATTGTATATAGTATCTATCTCACATTAAGAAATAAATAGTATGTCCAGCAAGCAAAAGCAATAAGAGTGGAAGAAAGAGTTTATCTGGTTTCTCATTTGGGCCCTCAGCCTGGTTTCCTAAGGCATGGGCAAGAAGGAAGAGTCCATTCTCATTTTTAAACATGTGTCCTGCAGAGATGCTGGATGGCCCGCTGTGGGTGTATCACACTCCCTGTGGCACTTCTCCCTGCCCACCCCTAATTCAAATAAACAACACCCGAATCAAACCCAAAGAGAGTTCTCCATACAAGGAGCCTGTAATCCGCCAAAGGGCCCACTGCACCCCACATCTAGTGGGAACTTGTGGCCTGATGGGCACCCAGAGACCCCGGGTGAGAGGAGGGGAGCCCTCCCCTGGAAGGCACCCAATCACCCTCAGCTGACTCCAGTATTTAAACCCAAGATGTTTTGTCTGGGGAGGAGTTTTCAGAGGCACTCTGACAGGTATCAAATTATACTGGTATCAAATTGTATCTGCATAAGCACTTGCTCTTCTTCAGAACCCTTCCACATCTAGTATCTTTCATGATCCTGACAACAACCCTGGCTGAGCGGATATTACCATTTTAACTTGAGGCCTAGATTACATGAATTACCTAAAGTTACACAGTGGAATTCAAACCCAGCATATCTAATTCAGAAAGAACTGTCATTTTAATACTGTTCTCAAGCAATGGTTGGCAGACCATGGCCTGGGCCTGGATCAAATCTAGCCTACCACCTGATTTTGTAAATTAAGCTTTATCTGAACACGCCCACACCCATTCATTCATGTAGAGTCTATGGCTACTATCACCTACAGCTACAGAGCTGAGTAGTTCCAGCCGAGGCCAAGTAGTCCACAAAGCTTAAACTACTTATGATCACTTAGCTCTTTACAGAAAAAGTTTGCCAACCTCTGTTCTGAAGTATTATTGTTTTACCTTTAGAAATTGGAATCATTTGGTATAACCTCACTAGTAGGACTAACCATAGACTGGTCATAGGATGCTGTCTCTTAAAGATAAGTGCCATTTACCAGCTCTGTGACCTTAAAGATACTTAATCTTTCTGTGTTTCTGTTTCCTCATCTGCAAAAGGGGTATAATAATAGTGCTTACTTGCCTTAGTCTGCTGCTATAACAAAATATCACAAACTGGGTGGCTTAAACAGAAATTTATTTTCATACTTTTGGAGGCTGGGAAGTCCAAAACCAAAGGGCCAGTTGACTTTGTTTCTGGTGAAGACTCTCTTCCTGGCTTGTAAATGGTTGCCTCCTCACATGGCATGTGCTCACATGGCAGAGAGTGTGAGAGAGAAAGAAAACTCTCTGATGCCTCTCCTTATAAAGACACTAATCCTTTTGGAATTGGACCCCACTCTATGATCTCATGTAGCCTCAGTTACCCTATCTCCAAATGCCATCACACTGGGGAGTAGAGCCCCAAAATGTGAATTTCGGGGAACACAATTCAGTCCATAGCTCTTCACCAGGTTGTTGTAAAGCTTAAATAAAGTAATACATGTTAAAAGATTAGCTTAGGGTCTGACTTTTAGTAAAAGTGCAGTAACAGTAACAAGTATTGCCTTTTGACTTGTTAACAAAATATAAAGAAAAAAAATATAGTACTTGAAATCAGAAGACTTGTTTGCTTGATTTGAGCAAGTCTGGCTTCTGCTTTCTAATCGATTTGTTTCACACATTTAGCGTGTTGGCTTCTTCCTATTGCCTGTCATCTCATGATTGCAAGACAGTTGCAGCACCTCCAGCGATTTCATCTACATTCCACAAAATAAGGCAGTAAAAGGAAAGGCAAGGTACAGGCCAGATTTATCTCTTTTTACCAAAAAAGCTAAAGCTGTCCTAGAAACTGTATTCCACTGACTTCCATTTACGTCTCATTGGCCATAATAGTACTACATGACTACCTGCATCTGGAAAATAATGAAAGCGAAGGGGTTTGTGTTAGCGTCTGCCCTAAAGCAGAAAGGTTTCCTAGAGTGAAATCAACATTCACATGTTATTGTGGTTGTACTAGAGATGACAAGGCAGCCTTATTGTGGGGTCACCCGGGGTTGTCATCTTTATCATATGTGGTCACTGGCAACCTCCACCAGGCCATCCTGATGCACAAATTGTACCAAGTACTAACTTGGGAAAGAGAGAAAATGGGACATTTACTCTTAGACAAATCTGAAAAGAAAAAGATGCTCCAGCATGTGCCATACAAACAGAGAAGCTAGCTTCCTCTGTCGAGGTAGCATGGACAGCTCCATTCTATTCACCTTCCTCCTCACATAACCCAATTTCAGGGACCATTCAAGCAGTCCCAACAGAGACACGACTCACTCTTAGGTTCACATCATTCCCTAACCAAGCCACAATGAGAAGCCTCAAGCCCTGACTGGTGACTTGTCCTCCCCCGCAATGCTAAAAGGCTTTTTAATGATGCAGACCGGCACCAGACCTCAGCCAGAGCATCTCATTCTCCACAAAGGAAGGATCAAGGTCACAGAGGAGAGAGGAAGCGTCATTTAAAGCACAGAATCTAGGCAGAGTGGGGAATCTTCATATCCTGGGAGACAAAATGATTAAATAACTCTGTAGACATTCCAAAAATCTCCAGTTTCTCAGGGCTCGGGTAGAGGGGGCCAACCTGATGTTTATCATGAGCACTGTCATGAAGGATCAATGGGCTTCTCTTTCATCTACTAGCATAAGCAAACAAATCACCCAGGCCTTGTTTATTCCAGGAGATTTCATGCAAATATTTTAAAATTCAGATTTTGTCAAGCTGGTTTAACCAGGAAAGCCTAGTTGGAAGAATATGCTAATAAGTCATTAAAGTGCGCTCATATCATGCCATATGGTACACTTGAAACATAAAACACTGGCCTCTATTCTTTGGGCAGGGTTGTTTGATAAAAGAGAACCCTGGGGAAAAGATTGTTGCTCTGTCCACCCTCCTTTATATGCTAACTCTTATTATAGGGGCTTGTTTGTTTTGATGAGGCTTGGCAGATATGTGTAAATGGCACTCCATTTGAGAAAGCGATTGCAGATAATGTGTTAATGTAAAATCCAAGCTGGCAGAAATATGCTTGCATAAACTCAGTTTCCAGGATGGCTTTTGTTTTGCTAATGATGAGTACAGTTTTGGATAATTATATTCCAAGCTTCATATCTCTGATGTCTAGTCTTCAAAATAATTACTAAAAAATAAGGTATACTTGGGATCGGTGCATATGACAGACAAACAGATTAGACATTGAAATTGTATGTTTAGTGGATGTCTTTAATATGCAAGTCAGGCCTAGGGAGATGCACATTCAGAGACTGAACTTGGCAGTGTGGGTGTTTAATTGCATTGTGGCCTGTGCACCACATTTGAGGCAACCGCAGATGAATGCAGAAACTCAATATTTGGTCTCTGGCTGCAGCGTTACCTCCAAACCCATCCCACAGCCTGTCAGTTCAGAGAGGGGACATGGACTTGGAGTCACCAGAAAGATTGTCAAAGTAAAATGACTGAGTTTCATTTCAGCACTGGGTTATTGAGGACAATAATATTTTGGAACTTTGGGACGGGCACTCTGCTTTTTACTTTTGCTGGAACCTTAGTGCCCAAACTCACTTCGAGTCCCAGGCACTCGGGTACCTGATTAAGAGACAAGGTTAACAGACAAGTATGTTTGTCACAAAGTCTCTCCTTGACATAGTATATGGAAAAATTAGTCTTTAGTTATTTGGCAAGAAGATCCTACAGGCAAAACTTGAAGAAAGAAAAAAAAAGAAAGAAAGAGATCCACTGCCCAACACTCTGCCCATAAGGAAAATAAGTGTCCTGAGAAGGTCTACACACTACAGAGCTTCCTGGACTGTGGTCTGTTGGGCCAAAAATCTAGGCAGTGGCTAGAGCCAGAACAAACTAACAGCAGGGTTAAGATAGTGCTTCTGGGTTCCCAGAATGAAACAGCATGCCAATTTGTCCTAATGAATTTTATAAGCCTACTGCTGATCAGTTAATAAGAAGTATGATTTTGGGGGATGCCTGGGTGGCTCAGCGGTTGAGTGTCTACCTTCGGTTCAGGGCGTGATCCCAGGATCCGGGATCAAGTCCCACTTCAGGCTCCTTGCATAGAGCCTGCTTCTCCCTCTGCCTGTGTCTCTACCTCTCCCTCTGTGTCTCTCATGAATAAATAAATAAAATCTTAAAAAAAAAAGAAGTATGATTTTTACCTCCATGATTAGAATTTCTAAGCAATGCCAATTTACTATACACAGGGATTGCACAGAAACCGTATGATAATTATATAATAATACAATAGGATTTTATATAATTATTATAATTTTTATATTATTATAGGTATATTATATATTTTATATCCTTATGCATAATACTTCCTATTATAATAACTACTATAACTGTATAATTATGCCTATATAGTTACTATTCCACTTCCCCAAATAAGTTATTAAGTGAAAAAGGAATTTGTAAAAGAATGTCTAATATGATGTCATTTTATTATACTTTTAATCACATCTGTACTATTGGTTTGGTTTTTTTTTAAGATTTTATTTATCTATTATTATTATTATTATGAGAGATCATAGAGAGAGGCAGAGACACAGGCAGAGGGAGAAGCAGGCTCCATGCAGGGAACTGATGTGGGACTCGATCCCCGGACTCCAGGATCACGCCCTGGACCAAAGTGCTCAACCACTGAGCCACCCAGGTGCCCCCCAGTTTTTTTTATTATCATTACAAATAGAATACATGCCAAACAAATTCAAACATGGGATGAGTTACTGCTAAATATAAGCTCTGGGTCATCCCTTCTCTTCACTACTACCAGGGCTCCGTCATGTAGGATTTTTATGTTAAACATTTCTGAGATGGAGGGTTTGTGTGTGTGCTGCATGTGTGTTTTAATGACATTGTAATGATATTATCTGAAAAAAAGCGTATGCAACTTATTTTTCTTAAATTTTTTATTACTATCTTTTTAAATTCCAGTTAGTTAGCATATGGTGTTGTATTAGTTTCAGGCATACAATATAGTGATTCGACAAGAAGTATGTGGTTTAAAAAGGACAAATTTTTCATCTCAAATGCTTTGTGGAAAAAGCAGCAGAACAAAGAAATTACAATATTTTTTTAAGTCATCAAAATTATTTATTAATAATCTGGGTAATTCTGATCCCTCCATTAACCTGAGAGTCAGTAGGATATTCAAAAATCCAGAAACTTACGGGTTTCTGCATAACCAGGTGCCTGCAACTCCTTAGGACATAACTACAGAAACCAAAATGTTCCCAGATCCTGTGGCTTGCGCCTTCTTCCCCAGAGAGACCAGCGTCCCTGCGGTCACACTCTGCATCACTGCATTCCTGGATCATTACAGCAGCCGCCCGCTGTCTTCCTGCCTAGTGGAGTGTCTACACATAAATGTTAAGATGAATTAGTCTCACTGTTCCTAGCCTCCAGCCCTGTCGGTTCTTCCCATTCTTCGCTGCCAGATTAATCTTAGTGGGCAATGGCGAGCGATGGCCAGAGCACGGTTCTGGAACCAGAGAGACCTCAGTGAAAACTTTAGGGCTGCTCGACTTACTGGCTGTAGACTTGCTTAAATTAGAAAATACACACCACCACCTGTAAGGATCCTTGCCAAAAAGAAATGAACTTGAAATCTGACTGAGCAGGCTATCGGTGCCAGTTTACAGGAAATCAAGGGACAGAAGAACATGTGACATGGAACAAGGCGACATAGAAGCAAAATCCAGAATGAGGTAAATTCTAGGGACAAACAAAACCTGGTTTCTTCAACAGATGAATTCCAAGAAAGAAAAAAAAAGACTGGGGACTTTTTCAACTCAAAGGGATTTAAGAGATATAGCAACCAATTTTCAGTGTAGAGATCTTACTTGGTTTCTGATTGCAATGAAAGAAGTTATTTGTTTTTAATTTAGGAGGCAATCAAGAAAATGTGAATCGTGACTATTTGATGATAGTAAGGAATTGCTATTAATTTAGGTATGAGGATAGTATCATGGCTATTTTTTTTTTTTGGAAGAGTCCTTATGTTTGAAAGACATACACTGAAATATTTATAAAGTAATATGACAATTGGGATTTCCTTCAAGATGATTAGGGTGGGTGAAAAGTAAGGGGCATGGATAAACCAAGATTGGCCATAACTGATCATTGCTGAAGCTGAGTGATAAATATGCAGAGGGTTAATATATTAATTTTTCTTCTTTTTGAAAGTTTCTTAATATAAACTTTTTTTAACCCTGTAATTGCTCACATTCTAGATTCTGTTGTTTGTATCCCTCTGAATCCATCAACATGTTCCTCTGTCCTCTATATGTCCTGTAAACTATTAGAAATGTTTAGAGGCTTGATCTCACAAAAATTCTATTTTTGGTAAGAACATTTCATAGGTGATTTTTGTACTATTAGGAGGCACTTAATGTCCATAATAAAAAAATTTTAAGATTGTATTTATTCATTTGAGAGAGAGAGAGAGCAAGAGAGCATGAGCAGGAGCAAAGGGAGAGGGAGAAGCAGACTCTCCACTGAGCAGGGAGCCCAATGCAGGGCTCCATCCCAGGAACCTGGGGTCATAACATGAGCCAAAGGTAGACGCTTAACCCACTGAGCCACTCAGGTACCCCTAAAAGTATATTTTTTAAAGATTTTATTTATTTATTCATGAGAGACACAGAGAGAGAGAGAGGCAGAGACATAGGCAGAGAGAGAAGCAGGCTCCATGCAGGGAGCCTGATGTGGGACTCGATCCTGGGAGTCCGGGATCATGACCTGGGCCAAAGGCAGACACTCAACCACTGAGCCACCCAGGCATCCCCCTAAAAGTATTTTTAAATTGGTTTTCCCAACTGAAAAATAGGAATGATTCCTAGAAAGGTCATTTTAAGTTAAATTTTTTTTTTTTAAGTTAAATTATTTATAGAAGTAAAGAAACAACACAGAGCCTGGCACATCATGGGGGCTTCACAAATGTCACATTTTTCCTTCAATAGCTCACTAACTTCTATAATAATTTCCATTATGTACTGGATCAAGTTTTAAGTGCCCTTAAAATTCCAGGTCTTCCAGGAACTATTCCGAGTCTACCTTACTAGTTTTGTCTCCTTCCTTTTAAACATATGCATTCTTGTGTGCGCACACACGCATATACACGTGCGCATACACACACACACACACGCATGTACACACACACTGCATTCCTTAACTCCAACCCTTGGCTTACACCAATTCTCCCACTTGAGATGTCTTCCTTGCCTCCCCTCTGCCATCTTCCAAGACTCGGTCAAGTCCCACCTCCTGCAGGGGAATATTGTGATCATAAACAGCCTCAAATTGCTATTCAATGCTTACTTATTAAACTTCTCATGATAAGCTTTCCTTGTCCAATGGCTCCAGGGCATGGGAAGGACACTGGCCTTCCCTGCTTCTTTCACAGCACACAATCCAGCACCAGGCACATGGAGGCATGCCACAAATGTCTGCCAAAGGAAGAGAATGAAAGAATGAACCAGAAAATTGCTTCCAACCTGAATAGAAGAAGGCAAACTTGCCCACTCACACTTAAACAGATGCTCAGTTTGGGGAAGGGATAGAATGTATGAAGATGCATTAATTTCATCTAAAAGAGAAAATATCGGGACGCCTGGGTGACTCAGTGATTGAGCATCTGCCTTTGGCTCAGGTCATGATCCTGGGGTCCTGGGATCGAGTCCTACATCGGGCTCCCTGCAGGGAGCCTGCTTCTCCCTCTGCCTGTGTCTCTGCCTCTCTCTGTCTCTCATGAATAAATAAGCAAAATCTTTTTTAAAAAATGAAAGAGAAACTATCTGCCAAATTTATCATCCTTACTTTGCTTATCTTACCCTGACTTCCATGTATAGAGAAGTCAAGAAATTTTCCCGGCCCTGATATCACTCCGATCATGGGCAAGAGTGGATAAAATCAAACGACAAGCTTAGGTGTCTGAACACACCCTTTGTGTCCCCAGGTATGACTGGGTGGAGAGGGAAAATGTGGCTGAAGCACAGCTATGGGTCCACGTGCACTACTGGTATGACCTTAGCCCTACAATCATTGCCGAGATCAGCTACTCTTGTGCCAGTGAGATATACTCCAAGCCTACCTAAAAATTGTCTCTGTAAAAGGAGTCACAACTGCCTGAGTCAGAAGATGGCAAAGCGATTCTGGAACATTCTGTGTATGAGGAGTAAAAAAATGCCACCCTCTTCTCTTTTCTTCCAAGACCCCAGAGGGGCCTCCAAGCAGCCAGCAGTCCCCTGACAGACAGTGATGACCTCGGGCTGAGCCTGAAGTTCCCATAGCTATTGCCATGTAATCGTGAAGGAGAGCTCTGTGAAATGGGAATGTTTGCTTTACCACTGGACCCTAGCTATTCCGTCTCTTGACACTATTAACAATAGAGCCTTCTAAGCTCCTACAGGACACCACTCCCTGGTGCCTGGCATGGAACGCGCGTGTCTCAGTTTCCCAAAAGGCTGGAGGGCGCAGTGGGTAGAACCTGGTGCAAGTTCTAGTCCTTTTGCTGAGAAAAACACACAGATACATGCAAAATTCTGCATATCATTTCATTTGGGTTTCTAACATTTATTATTCCCTCCACCTCCCTATGTTTCTAATATTTAAACAACTGGTTTTTTTTATTCCCTCATCACTCCCACCAAACCTATTTCTTACCACTTGGGAAGAGTGAAATATTATTTCTTCAAAAAACGAAATGTTCCCAAACCACACCATGTTCCTTCGGAAAAGCTACCTTGCTCTTAAGCCATCACAATTCTCCAACATTCCAGGAACTGCTTGAAACAGTGGTCAGGGTCAAGTGGCCTTAGTGAGAATGTGAGGCAATCCTGGGTGATTTCTTAACAAGGCAGTCATCACTTTTTCAGGGAGGACAAAAAAAAGGCGATACACAACTTAATAGAACATGTTGAGTGGCGGCCTAAAAGATCGTAGAGCTACAAAAGCAAGGCTAGATATAGAGTGGTATTGATTTGGGGGTGCTTGGAGGAGGCAGATAAAGGGCCCTTCCAGCTATTTTGTGCTCAGAGCTTGACCCCTTTTGTGCCCCAGTGCAGTCCAGGAGAAGTGTTTTGGCAGTCAGAGTCAGTCATTCACAGAATGACAGAAAAGGGGGACACGATTCACAAGTCGTCCTCTGCGGTGCCGAATTCCCCACCGTAAAATGGCTACTTACTTCCTTGAGCACTAAATTCACAGAAGAGTCATCCATTTCCCTGTAGCCATGTTTTCACTGCAGTTCCAAAACAAAATCATCATGTTCCCTATTATCTTAACTGCCCATAGTTGATAACTTTCCCAATTAGCATTACACATGGTTAAGTCTCTCTAATTACTTAATGATGGTCACCAGGTAATCCATAATAGCAATTACATATCTGAACTGTCATGGACTATTGGACAAATATCTAATGGGGCATTTTAAAGGCATTTAAAATGTAATGCTAATTAGAAAGTTTATCAAATATGATACTTACCATAATAGGGAACGTGTTGGAATTTTTGTGGTAAAAAACAAGAAAATAGTGTTTATTAGTACTTAGATTTTATGAATATAGGAATAAAATTAAGAATATGGCAAATTATGTGGAGCCAGATACATAGATTTAATGTACGATTCTCATTGTTTTATTTGCCCATTTATTAGAAAAGCATCAATTAATCACCTACTGCATTTCCTCACATATGCAAAGCTAATATCAGGAAATTAAGAAGAATATGTTGCTTGCTCATGCCCTTGGAAAGTCTGAAGTCTCGCTGGAGAGACAGGCCACAGAGAAATGAAATTAAGCAATTTTAATAAATATTACCATCATTAAAAAAATTCTAGGCCACCTGACTGGCCCGACAGTAGAGCAGGTGACTCTTACTCTCAGGGTCACAAGTTCAAGTCCCACGTTGGGCATGGAGCCTACTCAAAATTTTTAAAAAGGGGGAAGGTGCCTAGGTGCCTCAGTTGGTTAAGGGTCTGACTCTTGTTTTTGGCTCAGGTCATGACCTCAGGAGCCATGAGATCAAGCCCCCTACTGGCATGCCCTTTCTCTAAAAATAAATAAATGAATCTTTAAAAAAATTTTTTTAAATCCCAACTATATGCAAAGCCTTGAAGAAAACATGACAAAGACTCCTGCATGAGCCAAATTTCAAGAACATTCTTAAAAGAAGGAGGAGGTAGTGGTAGATGTACACTGACAGAACACCAGAGAATGTTCTAGGTTGAGATCATTGGAACTGCAGCATTGGGCTTAGCAATCAGAAAACTTGGATTGTGGGGGATCCCTGGGTGGCTCAGTAGTTTGGCGCCTGCCTTCAGCCCAGGGTGTGATCCTAGAGTTCCGGGATCAAGTCTCACATCAGGCTTCCTGAATGGAGCCTGCTTCTCCCCTGTCTGTGTCTCTGCCTCTCTCTCTCTCTCTCTCTCTCTCTCTCTCTCTCTCTCTCTCTCTCGCTGTGTGTGTGTCTCTCATGAAAACATAAATAAAATCTTTAAAAAGAAAAGAAAGAAAGAAAGAAAGAAAGAAAGAAAGAAAGAAAGAAAGAAAGAAAGAAAGAAAGAAAGAAAGAAAGAAAACTTGGGTTGAAATCTTGGTTCTGCTTCTCACCAGCATTTTGACCTTAAACACAACAACCCCCGTAACTCTTAGTTTTGACATCAATGAAATGAGGATGATAACCTATCTCATGGGTTAGTCGTAAAGATCAAATTAGGGAGCATGTGTGACAATATGGTGTTCAACAAAGTGTTTGACATAGAAGGCAGGTGGATACTCCTTAAACGAATGAAAACAAAGTTATAACCGGAAATTGAAGCAGACAGTGTGCTTAGGGAGTCATGAGTCTATGGGGTTGTACAAGTAGAATTGGTCCATCTGGTAGCATGCCTTGAATACAAGGCTGAACCACTTTAGGTTTGTTCAAAGTGACTATCAGGATCTACTATCAGCTCTTGAATGGGGGTGTGGGGAGGTGATATTGTCCCAACAATTATGGGAAGATTGGATGGAGAATGGAATAACTGAGGGTTGGAAACTAAAAAGCTGTTGGAGCATTGAGACATGGGGAGATAAAACACAAGCAAATGTAGCTACCAATCAAAAGAGACACAAGAAGAGACCAGAGTTGAACATGAAGTAATCTGCCTCAAATTGGTACTTAGCACTATCACCCTGGTCCAAATCATCATCTCTCATCTATATCTTACAAAATCCTCCACATTAGTTAGAAATGCTTTCAGCTGTAGGTAGCAATTCAGCTGACTATAATGGGGCTTAAATAATAAAGGCTTTTAGTTCTTTCCAAATCAAAAAGTCTGGACAAGGTGGCTACAGGTTTTTTTAAGTGGTTCTATGTCTGTGTCTCTTGGCCTCTACCTCATGGCCACAAAATGGCTGCAGAACAACTCCAGATATCATTAGATCAAAGGCAGAAAGCAAGGGTACATGGCTATGGTGAAGGTTGGCACCAGCCAACCCTCATATCTGTTCCTTTTATTAAGAAGCACAGTAGGACAGCCCCAGTGGCTCAGCGGTTTAGCGCCGCCTTCAGTCCAGGGCGTGATCCTGGAGACCCGGGATCGAGTCCCATGTCAGGCTCCTTGCATGGAGCCTGCTTCTCCCTCTGCCTGTGTCTCTGCCTCTCTCTCTCTCTGTGTGTCTCTCATGAATAAATACATAAAATCTTTTAAAAATATATTTTTAGGGATCCCTGGGTGGTGCAGCGGTTTGGCGCCTGCCTTTGGCCCAGGGCGCGATCCTGGAGACCCGGGATCGAATCCCACATCGGGCTCCCGGTGCATGGAGCCTGCTTCTCCCTCTGCCTGTGTCTCTGCCTCTCTCTCTCTCTCTCTCTGTGACTATCATAAATAAATAAAAATTTAAAAAATAATAATAAAAATAAAAATATATTTTTTAAAAAAAGAAAGAAGCACAATATCTTTTCCAGAGGCCTTCCAGCAGACTTGCTTTTATGGCACAAAGCTCAGAACTGGGGCACATGGCCACCTACAGGTGCAAGGGAAGTTAGGAAAGTAAAAACAAGGCTTCCAGATAGTGTGGTGAATGGAGCAAAGAGACTAGAAGTAATTTTTATGTAACCAGTCAACAATATCTCCCATGGCTTCCTAACTAGTTCCTTGCTTCTGGACTTGTTCTACTACAGGACTACAGTCAGTTTTCCACACTTCAACCGAAGCATTTTTTTTAATTAACTGATTAATAGTCCCCGTCTTAACACTATTCAAAGATGTCCTATCAGATGTGGACTCCCTGCTTAAGCTACAATGCCCTGCATTATCTGGGTCCTACCTATCCATCTAAATACTTCTCACAGCCCCTCTCCCCCTAACTCATTATTTCATAGCCACCATGACTATTGGCTCCTTCTCAGGGACTCTGCACCTGTCCCTTTAGAGAGGAATTTCCCTCCCAAATTTCCCCCAGAAGCTCCTTCTCGTGTTGTTCTCCCCTCCATAGAGAAGTCTTCTCAGACTACGCTATTTAAAGCAGGTCTTGTGCACTCAAGCCCTATTGTTCTCTCTTACCAAACCTTGTTTATTTCCTTAATTGTACTTATCACAATCTGTAATTTCACTTATTTTGCCTGTTTGCCTACTGTCTATCTCTCCTTCAAAATGCAAGCTCTATGAAAGTGGATATCGCCTTCTTATTCATCCTTTCATGATCACTTCTTTGCACAGTGCCAGACACATACTAGGTGGTCAGCAAATATTTGCTGAATAATTGGATGAGTGAGTATATCATCCAGAACTGGGTCTTGGACAATGAGAGGAGAAAGAAGAACCAGTGAAAGAGAGAGAAAGAGTGATCAGAGAGTTAAGAGAAAAATCAAAGGAGTGTGTACCATGTAGGTCAAAAGAGCTTGAGGTTGAGGGGAGGGGGCAGTGATTCATGAAATTCTGATGCCATAAAAATGGCAGAGAGAGAAAGAGTTGAAAATATCAGTGGATTCAAGTAGGAGGGGCCACTGGTAACTTGGGTTTAGGAGTTATATAAGGAGCGCACATTCTACTTCTTGCCTACAGAGTTTCAGAATCAAAGAGAGGCTCCAAAGATACTATATGGTATCTTTTTTTATGCTTCGGTTCTCTAGTGATGAAGTAGCAAGAGAAATATCTTAAATCTTCCTCCCTACCTTGGTGAGACATCTCAAATATCAAATTACAGAAATCAAATAATTTAAGCATCCAGGATGCCATAAGACAAAATAGATTAATAGTAATTATTAATAGATTAATAATAATCCAGGAGACAGATGTGTATTTGGAAAAGGACCCAAAACAAGCATGTTTATTCTTCTCCACTGGAATACCCAGTGTCTCCGTATCTTTCAACAATTTTTACCACACCCTAAATCTACTCTGCCTTATGTAGCTTTCATACACAATATCAGTAGTAGGCTGGCAGAAAAGCCACACAAACTAGTTTTGAGTGAGGAGATTTTGAGAGTAATTGCCCTGTAAACTTTCATCTTTTTCACTTAACTGTCATGTGATAAGGTTTAAGTCATTCCTAGAGGGAGCAGAGCCAATTCTGCTTCACAGCCTATGAGTCATATCAGAATGAAACTTGGTGACATTTAGCAAAGAATATCTGAAGGAAATCAGAAACTCCCTGGTGGAGTCTTTCCAGAGTTATTCTCATAGCACAAATCCATGTGACTATTTCCATTATTTGTCCATGAGCTTAAAAATATTATCCCACATGCTTTTAGAAACATCAGTAGAAATAAATGCCTTACCTTCTGCATATGTGCAGCCAAAGTGAATACATAGATAAATGTCTTACCTTCTGATCCTCTTCAGAGTAGGATTTACTTGGACATCGCCGAATTTGTTTCTCGTGAACAGCCCAGTAGAGAGGGCAACAAAGTGGACCATAGAGTAGGTGGCCAAGATTTTATCTACACTGCAACTGTGAGAAAACCTAGGAACCCCAGTAAAAATATGGGTCTCAGTAAAAATATGGGTCTTTCTAGATGGTCTCTTATTTAATTCTATCTAAAAACTAATAAGAGCACTAAGGAGATTCCATTGTGGCACAAAATAATTTGATGGAAATAAAACTGATTTTTTCTTTGATTTAAAAATCATAGTAGATGAACTTGAGAAGAGCGTGGTTGATCACTATGGAGGTATGAATTAGAGGCAAAAAGAAGAAATAATCTCAAGGAATAGAACAAAAATACAAGAGGCAGAAAATATGAGGGAAAGGCTGAGAGTCTTAAGGGATCCCTATTATGTGAAGAGTAGAAGCTCTAAAGAGAGGCAAAGTGATGATGATGAACAAATGGAAGAAATGTTCCTTTGCAGCTTAAAAAGACATATCAAATTTCTAATAAGTTCAGAGATTGAAGGCACATCCCTAGAAATATCACTGTAAAATTCCTTAATTCTAGGTATAAAAAGAGATGCTTCACAACTTCTACAGTGGAATAAGTAACTCAAAAAACAGCTCTCCTGACACTGATCTTCTCCTCCAGTCGGGAGGTGAACTAACAACACAGGTATTTGAGAAAAGGGAAGCTGCAACTTAAGAATACTAAAGTCTTTCTAAATATCGCTCACCTATAGAGGTGAAAGGAAGATACCTGCATATATAAAAGGACACAATGAATCTATCACCCAGGTATCTCATTTAAGAAACGTAGTCTAGAAGCAAAATTACTAACCATCTCAGCCTAACCTAGGAGATGAGAGCAGAAGAGAAGTGGTGAAGGAAATACCAAGTGCAGGATTTCAAAGATCTCATCTGGGATAGGAAGGAGACAGAGAAAGGGGAACACACAGGTACTCTAAAGATCCAATCTTTGGGACTGGAGGATATCAAGAGGAAACATAGCATCTTATCAAGAGACAGAATGGACATTTTTTTGGGGGGGGGATTGTATTTATTTATTCATGAGAGACACAGAGAGAGAGGCAGAGACATAGGCAGAGGGAGAAGCAGCCTCCCTGCGATCCCAGGATCCTGGGATCACAACCTGAGCTGAAGGCAGATGCTCAACCACTGACCCACCAGGTGTCCCCAGAGTGGACCTCTTGCTTCAAGTAATAGTAGAGATACTTGTGTGTGATTATAAGTGCTAAGAGAGGATGGAAACCAATAAAAAGGTCAATCAAATGTGGTCCCACCTTATTCACAAATGAACAAGGGCAAGTTTAAATAATATTTAAATGCTATTTTCCCTAGAAGACTGACAAAGCATGCAAAGTGTGATACTATCCAGGCTGGCTGTCATGGACAGTAGGGATGGGAAGGTATCTTCACACACTTCTGATGGGATGTAACAAATGTAATCATTTGGAAGGACAATTTCACATTACCTAGCAAATGGAAAGTGAACACACACTCCATACTGAATCATCCCATTTGTATTTTTAAATGCACATAACATGAAATATATATTATTTTAAAGTTACGAGGATACTAAGAAACTCTTAACTGTGGTTATGGGGAGGGGAGGTCAGAGCTTGAGAAAGGAACTTGTACTTTTCACTTTCCGCACAGATTTTCTTTCTTTTCTTTTTTTTTTTTAAGATTTATTTATTTATTTATTTATTTATTTATTTATTTATTTATTTATTTATGAGAGACACAGAGAGAGGCAGAGACACAGGCAGAGGGAGAAGCAGGCTCCCCACAAGAATCTTGATGCAGGACTCGATCCCAGGACCCTGGGATCACGACCTGAGCCAAAGGCAGATGCTCAACCACTGAGCCACCTAGGTGCCCCTCACACAGATTTTCTTAAATATATAAAACTCTCTCATCAAAAATGGACATGTCCTTTACCCACAGATTCCATTTCTAGGAAGTTACTCAACCATCCAACACTACACCTGCACACATGTGGATAGATAACAGTATAATGAGCATTCCTATGCATGAGTTTGCAATGAAAAGAGGAAAAAAATAAAACTAGAAATGACCAAAATGTCCACCAATAAGGAATTGCTTACTGAATATGGGTACATTCTCACGATGGTGTGTAATACAACCATCAAAAAGAATGAAAGTGATCTATATCTATATGTACAGATGTAGAAATGTGAAGTTTAAGACATTGTTTGCTAAACAAAGCAAGTTGGTGAATGGTATTATAATAATATTTGAAAAAACAGTTTTTTCAAGGACATTCATACATATGACACTAAATATTTATGGCAGGGAATTTTACCCTCGTTTTCCTCTGGGTGGTGGAAATGAGCATTGAGAACTAGGGAGACAGACGTCTGTTTTTCCCTGTATATGCTGCTGACTTGTATATAGTTTTAATTTTTTTCCATGAGCATATTCCTTTTATAATTTAAAATAACAGTTAACTTTTTCCAAGTGGGTAAATGAAATATGTATCTATATATGTATACTCATACATACACACATATAGGAAAGTGTGCCTAGTACTACATTAAAAATAACAAATGGTCTGAAACATCAAAATGCTGATTACAAATATACCATATTACCATGTGGCATCTTTGCTAAATAATTTGCACTTAATTGTCAAGCATTTTTATCTTGGCATTCGGGGATCCCTTTTCACACCTTCTGTAACTAATTACTCAACACTAATTGTTTCTCTCAGAAATGTGTTGCCCCACTGGGAAGCCCAATTGCAGGGCATATCTACCATACTGGATAAAATCTCAGTCTTCTGAAATCTTCACTACTCTGCACAGCATTTGAGAAACATTTAAGCTGTAATATCTAGAAATGAGAAAATCAATGTAATGTACTATATGTGAAGTACAGCATCTTGAAAATCTATTGCTGAGCAGTTTCATCGTCAATCGTATTGATGTAAATCAAACCCTCTAATAACAAGGATAATTACAAAAATCTCACCGGGTCTATTATAAGCACATTTTTATTTAAAAATATGAATGTCTGTTAATAAAGCAACCTTATCTGCATATTCAAGAATGTTATTTCTTAGTAGCTTTCTATATAAAATATTTGTCATGTCCCTCTTTTGCAGGCTGTGAGATTCCACACATCCTGCTCATGTCTTTCTCCAATGGGACACTTATCTTCAGTGATGAAAGATAAATGTCATTAACACAAGAGGAAAATGTTTAAGCACAAGACGTAAGGGTCCTTTAATGGCATAGTAAGCTCAATGCTCAGAATAGAAATAAATCTTTAGAAAATTAGGTTCTTTCATCCAGTTAGTTTCTAGAGGTCTTTTTAGGATATCACAAATCAAGACAAGCAAATAAATTTTCTTCTTTCTTTTCACTTACGCACTTGCTTCTTGCCCTCGTAAGCGAGGAGATAACAATCAAGCCAAACCTAGCATCTACTTTATTTGTTATTATTGGACACCACCAAGTGCCTACAGAAATCAACTGATCGTTCAAAAATATTTCCGAATACTTGGAAATCGCTCCCCAAAATATTGACCAGGATAGTCTATAATAAACTATGATTCAGAGGCAAGGTTTCTGAACTGGAGTCACATGACCTGCGTACAAATCCCCAGGCTTCTCATTTTCTGCCACTGAGTGCTTTAGAAAACCACAGAGACTGAACATCAGTTTCCTAGTTTGTCAAAGAGAAATGATAATTATGCCTATCTTCCATCAAAAACATTCAATAACTATATGTTGACTTCACAAAAGCAAGACTATGTCAAATAACAGATGAAATAACAAACTTGCAAGCAGGTAGCAGGTAAAATATAGTATGCAAATTTAGGGGCTTGTGCCCTTACTGCCAACAGAGGCAACTGAGTATAGCAATCAGGCTTTCCAGCCCCAGCATCAAACTGCCTGAATTCCAATGCTGCCTTCACCTCTAACTTAAACTCTCCACGCTTCACCTGTTAAAACGGAGATAATAACCTTTCTTGGGAAGTCCGGGTGGCTCAGCGGTTTAGTTCTGCCTTCAGCCCAGGCCGTGACCCTGGAGTTCCGAGATCGAGTCCCATGTCCGGCTTCCTGCAGGGAGCCTGCTTCTCCTCCTGCCTGTGTCTCTGCCTTTCTGTGTGTGTGTGTCTCTCATGAATAAAGAAATAAAAATCTTTAAAAAAAATAATAACCTTTCTTATTTCATAAGCTATGGGGAAGATTAAGTGAAATTATGCATGTAAGAATTTAGAATGGTATCTAGTCTGTGGTAAGTACTCAGTACATGTTTGCTATTTTTAGTAACTACATTAAATCAGCTCTGATATGATATTGAGGACCAACTCTAATCCCAGCAGCAAGTCAGACCTTCCTCCCTTGTGAGATCTGGAACTGCTGATTGTCTACATGTTCTATGTTTTGTCACCTTGAGCAATGACCCCTTTGGCTCCTCCCACTGCATACATATAACAGAATCATGGAAATTAAAACACTGTGGTTGCCCAAAAGCTTTCGCCTACATTCTATAGGAGAAATTAAGAACCAATCCTTTACAAGGACAGTCAAATTCAATACAAACAGAAAAATGAAAATGCTGATCCCTGTCATGGCCCCAGTAATATACTGACATCACCCACATCTCTAGGAAACATGCTTTTCTAGAGTAGTGGAAAAAATATAGTGCAAATTTACTGCGAATTTCAAGATGTTTGGGGTCATGGATTCTTTTGAATGTCTGATAGAAAGCATGCTCTCTCCCCAGAAAAAAAATGCATATGCTCCTATGTGCAAACAATTTCACATACAATTTCACATATAACTTCCCTGAAGTCTACCATAATTAACCTCAGCTAAAAATATATTCATGCATGTGCCAAAAGATACATTTTTAAAGTACCAAAAGTTATACTTTTAAAAGAGCAATAGAAATGAAAAATTTTTAAAACTGAAAGGAGCACACCAACATATTTCATTGTTTCCTTTGAGGAGCTTACGCTACTTTTATGACTTTTTAAGTTTGTTAATATTACACTGTACAACACACAACAGATTCAGTTTGTAACCTAAATTTGAACTGGATTCAAAGGTAAAAATTCTTTTTTTTTTTTTTAAGATTTTATTTATTTGACAGAGAAAGCAAGAAAGCACAAGCAGGGGGAGTAGCAGAGGGAGAAGGAGAAACAGGCTTTCTTCTGAGCAGGGAGGGCTCCATCCTAGGATCCTAGGATCACAACCTGAGCCAAAGACAGAAGCTTAACCAACTGAGCCACCCAGGCTCCTCTAAAGGTAAAAATTCTTACTCAATGTTTAGAAATATGTAGGTGAGTTTGTTGATACAGGTAAGGTAAAATTCAAGAGAAACTTTAAGGAAGTGAGTGAAGAGTTCAACACATTTCTTTTTTTAAGATTTTATCTTTAAGTAATCTCTGCGCCCAACATGGGGCTCAAACTTACTACTCCAAGATCAAAAGTCACATGCTCTACCAACTGATCCAGAGAGGTGCCCCAACACTCATTTTTATTCAGTAGGGAATAATTTCTGGAAGAGGTGGGATCTGAGTCCATGTGGAAGGATTCCTGAGTCAGCATCCATGGAGATGGTAACCATAGCAATGAAGCCTGGTCTTCCCATTTTCAACCCCATTTCTGAACCAGTCATATTGGGAAAGTGTGAATGGGTAGGGAAAGAACATAGTACTCTACCCTTCATGGGAGTCCCAAGGGCCCAAGGTTCAGGTGGATTGTGAGTCATAGCCAGTCAGAAAGACAAGGAGATCAGGTTGGCCTTTAAAAGCAGAGCAAATCAGAACATGCATTTACCCACAGTATTCACCACCCATGACAACGCCAGTGTCGGCAAGGACTGGCCTCGGTAAAGATCAGTCTGTAAATCAGTTGCTGGGGTGAAGGACAGGCATAAAAAATGTGAGTAAAGCAAAAACTGAAATGAAGGTAGGTCCTGTTTATCCAGACTTTCATAACAAAGTACTTTCCTCAATTAAAGTATATCATTGATCACTTGGTCCTCATTACTATCCTTCCAGATATTAATAGAAAGCATGGCAGTTCAGCCTTCTCTATTAGGTGTCCCTGCCTGTGGAGGCTGAACTTTATCATGAAGATCTTAGGAAGCAGTTCAAAACAGCCCACCAGAGCCATGAAATTTCCTTGCAGTTCTTGCGTTCTTAGAGATTGCTCTTAAAATCACACATATTTCACATTCTAGCCAGCAGCATATGTTTGTTCATTCAAAATTATTACATTTTTATATAATATATTACATTATACTTGTTAATATATTACATTCTATTTATTAATATATTAATATATTACATTATATTTTAGAATATATTACATTATATTTTTTAACAAAATGGATGTTTGAACATTTCTGCTTATTTGAGAAGTAAAGATTTGGCATTAAATTTTCTCCATTTTACAAATGACAGCCATGCAGCTATTTAGTGGAAGGGCTAAGATTGAACATGCAATCCATTCCAAATTGCCAGCATTCTTTCTATGCTTACATGTGGCACATGAGAAGGCAGATGGATGGAGAAAGTAAAGGACTTCTTGGTAGAAAGTGTATAGTCCAAAAGTGGAATGGTCAACGGGGGATTTGTTGAAGGCTTTTAAAGGACAACATAATGAAGTTGTCAGCCAAGTACAGGAGAGTTCTAAAACTCTCAGCACCTCAATTTCCTTATATATAAATTGGAACCAATAACACTGACCTCCTAGGGCTGTTGCTATGGCCAAATGAGGAAATCCATTGAAATTCCTCCATCCAGTGTCTGACCCACGGTAGGACTTCATTAAATGATAGTCTTGGTTATCCTTGGTCAAGTGGACATCTTTACCTGTACATGTCTTAAGCACCTTAAATTGAACATTTCCCAAACCAAATTTATCATTCTTTTCCTTCCCCCTTCCCCTTCCTCTAACCTCCAAGAATAATAATTCCCCTTTCTGTATAGTCTCAGTTGTGGTTAATGGCTTAACCATCTACCCAAGTAGAGCCTCAAAGTTACCCTGGGGATGTTTGGCTGGCTCAGTCAATGGAACATGAGATTCTTGAACTCTGGGTTGTGAGTTCAAGCTCCATGTTGAATGTAGAGATTACTTAAAAATAAAAATATTAATTCTATAATAATATAAAATACATATATAATATATAAATCTATTTTTTATATATTACATATATATACAATAAAATCCCTAAAAACAAAAACAAACAAAAAAACACAAAGTCATCCCGAACTCCTCCCTTTTCTCACCTACCACACACACACACTGTTAAGAAATTCTGAACATTCTATCTCCTAAATATATCTGGAATCTATTCCCTCTGTCTCTTTGCTACTTTCTCATCTCTTAGACAACTATAATAATTCCCTACTGATTTCTGTCTATTCTCTACCCTGCTGACAGTGAATGTGCTAAACTACAATCTGATGATCTCACTATAAGATTAAAAACATAGTGGTGCCTGGGTGGTTCTATCAGTGAAGCATCTGCATTCAGCTCAGGTCATGATCCCAGGATCCTGGGATCGAGCTCCACCTCGAGCTCCCAGCTCAGTGGGGAATCTGCTTCTCCCCCTCCACCCACTTGTGCTCTCTCTCTTTCTCTCAAGTACATAAATAAAATCTTTTTTTTAATAATAAATGTATTTTTTATTGGTGTTCAATTTGCCAACATACAGAATAACACCCAGTGCTCATCCCGTCAAGTGCCCCACTCAGTGCCCATCACCCATTCACCCCCACCCCCCGCCCTCCTCCCCTTCCACCACCCCTAGTTCGTTTCCCAGAGTTAGGAGTCTTTATGTTCTGTCTCCCTTTCTGATAGTTCCTACCCATTTCTTCTCCCTTCCCTTCTATTCCCTTTCACTACATAAATAAAATCTTAAGAAAACAAAAGATTAAAAGCATAGAAAATCTCATTATCTTCTACAAAAGGGCAGTTTCCTCACAATCTAGACCCAATGTACATTTCCAACTTCTCAACTTCTCCACACACACACACACCTAAGAACCCAGCCTCACAGACCTTTTCAATATTTCTCCTAATACCTAGAATCCTCTTCTTCTCTAGGTAACTGGGAAATGCCTACTTATCCTTCAAACACAGACAAAATGCCAACTCTGAGTTTTCCCACCCCTTAAACACTTTTCTCACCAAAATCATCTCCTGTCTAGTCTCACCATATTTACTTCTTTCTCTTTTTTAAGATTTTATTTTTTCAATTGAGAGAGAGAGAGTATGCACGCATGAGTGGGGGAAGGGGCATAGGGAGAGGGAGAAACAGACTCACCACTGAGCACCAGGCCAGACATGGAGCTGGAAATGGGGTGGACACCAGGTGAAATCCCAGGACCCATAAACCACAACCTGAGCCAAAATCAGACGCTCAACCTACTGAGCAACTCAGGCATCCCTCACCAAATTTACTTTTAACCTATTCCAATCTGTTCTCCCTGTTGTAGCCATAGTATTCTCTTCAAATGCAAATCAAAAACAAACAAACAAACAAACAAACAAACAAACAAACCAAGGGGATCCCTGGGTGGCTCAGCGGTTTGGCGCCTGCCTTTGGCCCAGGGCGCGGTCCTGGAGTCTCGGGATGGAGTCCCAAGTCGGGCTCCGGGCATGGAGCCTGCTTCTCCCTCTGCCTGTGTCTCTGTCTCTGCCTCTCTCTCTCTCTCTCTGTCTATCATAAATAAATAAATCTTTTAAAAAATGCAAATCCATCTTTCATCAGGCTCTCTCCCCTGCTTAAATGGCTCCCCATTACTAAGCCCCAAATTCCTACATAGATCTACACAAAACCCACTTCCACAGATATATTCTATGTCTCTTTCCCACTAATTCTCCTTGATCCAATTACACTGGTCTTCCAGTTCCTCAAACACTTCAATCTCACTCATATAGTAAAGTATTTGAATATGCACCTCCCTCTCCTTTACTGGTTAAAG
Source organism: Canis lupus familiaris (assembly GCF_011100685.1). Taxonomy (NCBI): domain Eukaryota; kingdom Metazoa; phylum Chordata; class Mammalia; order Carnivora; family Canidae; genus Canis; species Canis lupus. Next base: position 40,544,275 of record NC_049235.1, on the reverse strand, counting down.
CTTACTTATCCTTCAGAACTCAACTCAAACGTGACTGTTTCTGAGAAGCCTTCTTAGGTCCTCCACTCTAGGCCAGATCATTGTATTCCCACCACCTAGCATAGGGTCTGGCATATACAAAGATTTAGTAGCTATTTGTTGAAATTCCTCTTCTCGATATCCCTAACCCTTACTCATCTCATGTCTTGACATTTATCACACTAAAATAGAAGTATTTATACTAGACTATTCTCTTGAAGAATCTGGAAAATAGTGTCTCTGTCTTTTTTCCTTTCTTCTTTCTCCCCCTTCTCCTCCTCCTCCTTATCCTCCATATCCCTTCATATACCCTTGTGTCTACTGGCTCATGTTGACAATGTCAAAATGTCAAAATGTTTGTCAAAAGAATAGACCCTAACAACAAAGTAGTTTACAGATGACATGGAAAAAGTTCAGGTCACCATTATTTGTTCTAAATAGGATGATTTTTACAAACTTTTTAATGGACCAGGGCTCTCTAAAATACTAAAATAGTATGGGAAGGGAATATGCCATCATATTTCTCTGAGAAAGAAAGCAAGTATGTGGAATAATTCTGTTGCTTTGGACCAGGAAAATCTGCCTTAGTGAGTAGATCCTGCTGCAAAGATATTTTTAAATGGCATCCACAAGGGTATTAGGAAAGAGAGTCTATGCCTGATATTTTCCTAGTAGGAAAAATACTGGGTTAAAGTAGCCTGTTTAGCAAACATACCCTGCTAGACTTTAAAATATAATATTTCCATTTTAATTCCACTATTCTAGATCAGCTTCTATATGGCATAAACACAATAGGAGTGTTTATTTCCAGTTAGGGCCCCCATTGTCACAAGGAAGTTCCAGAAACACTAAAGGACAACATGGTCCTCAGAGGTACATGACATTAGCCAAGGCTAGAATGGAAAGAGAAATTGGATCATGTACAATAAGAACAGAAAAGAACAAAACACCATAGATTTTCTACTTTTAAGGAAATGGCATGTCTGTGCCAAAGACTTTCCTTCACTTACCAATTGCAGAAATATTTATTGAGCTAGCTAGGACATGCTTAATATTTGGTCCCAGATAGCAACTCCCTGTTTATCAGGTCTTCCTCATGAACAACCTCCTTGAGATGAACAGAAATCCATGATATAATGGGCATTAATGCAAAGAGATGGAATTGGTTCTCATCAGAGCTGGATGAGAACTTGAAATTCATTTCGGCTATTTTCCTGCTTTTATCACCAGTAGTAGAAGTAAAATCCTCCCATGTTTCTAGAGTAGTATAAGAGAGGACCCAATTCAGGATAAGTAAGGGTCTACTCTGTTTTTCCCTACTGAATGCAGTTATAAAATCTGGTCAGAATGCAGGACTTTGAAAAGTAAATAATAGTAGGCAAAATGGAGAAAAAGAATGTAATTCAAAGTACCACTGAACAAGTGGCAAGTCTTTTCTTTTTCCTCTGGTATTCCTCAGCCTAAATTCAAGACAGCCAAAACCCAGAGTGGGTACCAGGGCACTGACAAAGATAGCTCCAGGATAAGCACTCTAGTATGGCTTGAGAAACATAAAAGGGGACTCATAACTTTCAGAAAAAAATGAAGAAATTACTGAATTTTTTTTCTCTTTTCTCCATTTTCTCATGCCCCAGCCACCTCAAGTGTATCCATAGTAGTGGCAGCTATGTCAGCCACTATGGCAACAGCAGAAGGCTATAGGCATTCAAAAATCTGAAGAAGACTTTCTCTTATCCAAGAAACTGTGGTCTAAAGGGTGGTGAAAAAAAATAAAGGGGGGTGATGTGAACTCCCAATACTTTATTTCTCTCTCTGTTCTTGCTGCTCGGCTCCAGACACTAGCACAATGATAATATATATAGGACTAAAAAGGTGAGCTTCAGGGAAACAGAAAGTTCCAGACAGATTGCAGAAAGAGTGGAGCTTGGGAAGGTGATACTGAAAAGCTTTTTAGAATTCCTGGGCTTACCTCTATCCTATGTCTGTTTGGCTCTGTTCCTAAACAGCTTATAAGAAACTTTGAAAACTGAACTAAGTCAACAGACCACTGCCCAGGTGCCAGACTGGCCACTGGGTGGCACACATGTGAGACAGATCTAAAAAACCTTACAAAGACTCTAAGAATGGTACTGACATTGAAACCATAACCTGCATAAGAGTAGTCAGAACTTGGGACCTAAGTACAACTGGATTGATTGATTGATAAAAGAAAAAATGTTGGGGCAGCCCCTGTGGTGCAGTGGTTTAGCACTGCCTGCAGCCCAGGGCGTGATCCTGGAGACCCTGGATCAAGTCCCACGTCAGGCTTTCTGTATGATGCCTGCTTCTCCCTCTGCCTGTGTCTCTGCCTTTCTCTCTCTCTCTCTCTCTGTCTCTGAATAAATAAAACTAAAATTTAAAAAAAAAGAAAAAATGTTTAGGATACAATCCAAAATTGCTTAAAATCTGAAAAAACTAGGAAAATCTCAACTCACATAAGAAAAGGCAATACCAACCCCAAGAATAGACAGATGAAAAATACTTTAAAGTAACTCTGATACAGATGCTTAAAGAAATAAGTGTAAACACTTTGAGCCAAAAGGTAAGATAGAAAATCTCAGCAAGAACATAGAAAATATAAAGATGAATCAACTGGAAATTTTAGAACTTAAAAATACAATAATCAAAATTAAAAACTCACAAGAACTTGATAGTAGAATAAAGTCAGTGAACTGGAAAATAGATCAAGAAATATCCAATATAACAACAGAAAGAAAAAAGATTGGAAAAAAAAAACCTAGCAGAGCTTTAGAAAGTTGTGGAACATTATTGAAAGGTCTAAAATTCATATCATCAGAGTCCCAGAAGGAGAGAAAAGAGTACAGTGAAGAAAAAATATTTGAAGACATAATGGCTGAAAATGTCCCAAATTTAGTGAAAGATATAAACCCCAAAGAGAACAAAATCAAAGAAATCTACACTCATATCCAACATAACCAAGCTCCAGAAAACTAAATATCTTGAAAATAGCCAGAGAAAAATAGCACACTACCTACAGGGAATAATAATTCAAATGACTGCAGATTTCTCATCAGAAATTATGAAGGCAAGGCACAAGTGGAACATTATTTTAAGGGATATGAAAAAAATAATCATCAATCAAGAGTTAATTCTATATCCAGCAAAAATATCCTTCAAAAAATATACATATATCCTACAGGAAGGAAGATAAATACATTATAAGATAAAGAAAAAATTAAGAGAATTTGTTACTGGCAGACCAGCTAGACTTGCTAAAGTAAATCATTCACACATAGGGGAAATGACATTAAAAAGAAATTCAAACATCACAAATGAAAAAAAAAAAACAAATGGCAATTTTAATTATCCAGGTAACAGTAGAAGATTATTCTTCTCTTGAGTTCTTTACAATATGTTTGATGACCAAAAGCAAAAATTATAAATTACAAATATAATTTGTATTTAAACATAAATATAAATTATAAATATCATATAAGTATTTATGATGAGTTTTTCCATTTACAGGTGTAATACATAAAACAAAACATAAAGGAGAGAAACTGGTAAAATTTCTACATCTGCTTAAAGTGATAAAATAGCAAAGTGATAAAATATTGATAAAGTATAAAAGTTGTGAAGATTGTGTATATTGTAATCACTAGAGAAATCACTAAAATAAATATACAAAGAGGTATGTGATGTAGCAAAAAACAAACTAGATAAATTAAAATGCAATATGAAAAAAATTTTCCAATAACCCAAAGAAAGTAGAAAAGGAGCAATAAAAGAGTGAAGAGGGAAAAAAACAGAAAATACATAAAATATGGCAAACATAAGTCCAAGCATATCAATGATTACATTAAATTTAAATTCCTAACCATGCCATTAAAAGACAGAGATTATCAAAATAGATTTTTAAAAGAAAACATTACCAAACTCTGCACAATATATCAGAAACTCACTTTAAATATAATGATATAGGGGGGATCCCTGGGTGCCTTCGCAGTTTAGTGCCCACCTTTGGCCCAGGGCATGATCCTGGAGACCTGGGATCGAGTCCCACATCGGGATCCCTGCATGGAGCCTGCTTCTCCCTCTGCCTGTGTCTCTGCCTCTCTCTCTCTCTCTGTGTGTGTGTGTGTGTGTGTGTGTGTATCTTTCATGAATAAATAAATAAAATCTTTTTTTTTTCATTTTTTAAATAAATTAAATAAATAAATAAATGATCTAGGTAAATCAAAAGTAAAAAACAAAAACACTAATCAAGAAAAAGCTGGACTGGTAATATTAATATCAGAAAAAGTAGACCTCAGAACAAACAAAATTACCAGGCATAAACAAAGGCATTATATAATGATAAAAGAGTCAATTCACTAGAAAACATAACTCTAAGTGTATATACACTTAACAAAGCTTCAAAATACATGAAGCAAAAACTGACTGAATTGATAGGAGAAACAGGGAGAACAGATCAGTGGTTGCCAGCGGGAGTTAGTGTGGCTACAAAAGGATAGCTAAGGGAGTTTCAGGAAGTGATGAGTTTTCTGACTGGTGGTGATTACATGAGTCTATACATGTGTGAATATTCATAAAACTATCTGCAAAAAAAATAAATTTTACTGATTTAATTAACATATTAAAATTTTTAAGGCAATTATTTAAAAAAAGAAAAGTATAGAAATGACTCAAAAATGAGATCCAAAGTCCTGGACTTGAGTCCTGCTATAAAGGGTACTGAAACTTTGTCTTTTATAAACCCTAATTACTTGTCACTGAAATTTCTTTTCCCTAATCAGTCCATTACCACCCTGCCCCATTCCTACATCAGTTTGGAGTTCAAGACGTTCCCTTTTCCTGAAGACATTTTTCCCTCCATTCTGATATTTCAGCCAGTTCAAATTCTACATCCTTTAATCCCTTTTTTTTTTAAGATTTTATTTATTTATTCATGAGAGACACAGAAAGAGAGAGAGAGGCAGAGACATAGGCAGAGGGAGAAGCAGGCTCCCCGCAGGGAGTCCAATGTGGAACTTGATCCAGGACCCCAGGATCACACCCCGAGCCAAAAGCAGACACTCAACTACCAAGCCACCCAGGCATCCCTAATCCCCAATTTTAAAACTACTTTGTTCTTGATGATTTGCTAACCTGCATTAACTGAAGTTAACTTTCCTTTTTCTGGCAAATAGCCAAATTATTCTGTCTGGATCTCCTGTACAGCACTTGTTAGTTTCTTCCCTGCTATCATGGTTCTCTATACTGCCTTATGGCCTCTAACCAGGCTATAGTCAAGAACGAGCAAGGATCTGAGACTTTCAAACTGCTCACAAACTAACCAGTTAACCTGCTACTATTTCATACATACTAGCAAAAAACTTGAGACTCCCTGGTCAGAGACCAAGGACTTCATTACTCAAGGGATAGCAGGCAGTATCAGGTTCCCAGGTTGTCCAAGTCCCATGGAGGCAATATGGAGTGGTTCAGGAGGATACTGTACACACAGTGGGTCTGTGTCACAGCTGAGGTCCTCTGAGCTTAGGAAACCCTGAATCTCACAAGAAGACTGCTAGCAAACCTACCCTGGAGAGAGATATTAATTGTATTAGCCTGCCCTCTGCCAAGGAATAAGATATTATCTCTATCATCTCAGGCTGTTTACCAAACAAGCAGGCTTCAAGAGACAAACGCTGATATAGATGTACAGAAACTCCATGAAGACTTGTCCCCTGATAGCTATTATCTCCTTGAAGATTTATATCTGATTTCCTCTTAAGTCACTTTGATTCACTCTGCCTGAATTAGATGAATTATTTTAATCACAGGCTTGTCAAAAAAATTTTAAGTTGGGGTGGAATAAAGAATGTGAAGTCTTGAGTGGAAGAGGACAGACAGTCCAAAAATAACTCTGAGTTTATGTGCCTAAATGACACCATATGTGGGGAGGAGATTGGGGGTGGGGTAACTGAGTGATGGACATTAAGGACCGCGTGTGATGTAGAGAGTCCTAAGTGTTATATAAGACTGATGAGGGGGGATCTCTGGGTGGCTCAGCGGTTTAGCGCCTGCCTTTGGCCCTGGGTGCGATCCTGGAGCCCGGGGATGGAGTCCTGCATCAGGCTCCCTGCATGGATCCTGCTTCTCCCTCTGCCTGTGTCTATGCCCCTCTCTCTCTCTCTCTCTATGTCTATCATGAATAAATAAAAAATCTTAAAAAAAAAAAATGACTGATGAAGGATGCCTGGGTGGCTCAGCGGTTGGGTGCCTGCCTTCAGCTCAGGTTGTGATCCCGGGATGCAGGATCGAGTCCTACATTGGGTTCCCTGTGAGAAGCCTGTTTCTCCCTCTGCCTGCTTCTGTCTCTGCCTCTCTCTCTCTCTGTATGTCTCTCTCGCTCTATGTCTCATGAATAAATAAATCTTTAAAAAAAAAGACTGATGAATCACTGAACTCTATCTCTGATACTATAATATACTATATGTAATTAATTGAATTTAAATATAAATAAATAAAATACACCATGTGTATAAATGAAACATTGTGACTGATGTCCAGACATAGCACCTATATTTAGTCCAATTTTTCTCAAAAGATAAAGGGAATTGGGGCACAACAATGTGGATATAGTTAACACTATAAAATCTTTTAAAAAGAAAGAAAAAGAAAATCTTTGGCTTGGCCAAAATTGAACCACAAAATGTGAAAATGAAGCACTACCTTCTAATCACTGACTCCAAACCTCACCTTCTTTCTGCTAGTGAAAGTAATTCAGGATGCATATTTATAAAATTTAAATGTGGCCATTTACCAATTATCCCCTCTCCAACTGTCAAGTTTTTTTATATCTCTTTTTTTTTAAGATTTTATTTATTTATTCATGAGAGATACAAAGAAGAGAGGCAGAGACACAGACTCTCACAGGGAGCCCGATGCAGGACTTGGTCCTGGACCCTGGGATCACACCCTGAATCAAAGGCAGATGCTCAACTGCTGAGCCACCCAGGCATCCCTGTTTTAAATATTTTTACAAGTATGATGTTTGTTTAGCCATTCATTCATCAAATATTAAGGACATTCATGTTCTAGGCACTGGGGTTTTTTTCAATATTATTTTTATTTTTCAGTAATCTCTACATTGAATGTGGGGCTTGAACTCACAACCCCAACATCAAGAGTCACATGCTCTACTGACTCAGTCAGCCAGGTACCCCTAGGCCGTGTTCTATAATACATATTTAAGGGGAAAAAATCTATATGTTGAGTATTTAATATCTAGCATCAGGCATAGGAAGCAAAATACTAAAGTTGAAAAATAAGAAACAAAAATGAAATGAAAGCTTTGAAGCACTATATTGCAAATATCAAAAAATGGAAAACATACTCCCTTAAGGCCTAGACTTTCAGATCTAGTCAGGCCAATTATTCAGCAGCCTAAAGGATCTGAGATAGCCCACCAAGGTAAATTTTAGGACTTGCTATAAAGGATTAAGACAGGGATATGAGGGATCTCTGAGTGGCTCAGTGGTTGAGCATCTGCATTTGGCCGAGGTCGTGATCCTGGAGACCCGGGATCGAGTCCCACATGAGGCTTCCTGCATGGAGCCTGCTTCTCCCTCTTCCTGTGTCTCTGCCTCTGTGTGTGTATGTGTCTCTCATGAATAAATAAATAAAATATATTTTTTAAAAAGACAGGGATATGATGGGTAGCCCAGGTGGCTCAGTGGTTTAGCACCGCTTTCAGCCCAGGACCTGATCCTGGAGACCCAGGATGGAGTCCCATGTCAGGCTCCCTGCATGGAGCCTGCTTCTCCCTCTGCCTGTGTCTCTGCCTCTTTCTCTGTCTGTGTCTCTCATGAATAAATAAATAAAATATTTTTTTTAAAAAAGGCATATGAGGACCAGCATTTAACTTTAATTCAAACATGATTAGTGCTTTTTCTCCTATTCTTTTAAATTAAGTAGGCTCCATGCCCAACATGGGTTTTGAAATCACAACCCTGAGATCAAGAGTCACATATTCTACTGAATGAGCTACCTAGGCACCCCTCTCCTTTTTCTTACATAAGGTCATTAACTTACACTTCCTGGCCTCAGTTTCCTCCTCTGTAAAAAATTCAGACCTTAAGAAAGTCCCTCTGGCCATGTGCCCATAGCTTTCTGATCCAAATCAGCTTTAGGCTAAGAATGGAGAAATCTAGCCTGGAACCTTCTGGGGCTCTCAAAACTATGGAAAGTATACGAATGGCCCCCAAATGCCTAATCAGTTCAGGCCAATCTCTGGTCCTGTGACAGCCTGGACATGATTTGGGTATAAAGCTGGAGGCAGTGCAGGTAGGGAAGGTGAACCTATGACTGCTCTCTAGTGTACAAAACTCTAACATGCCAGTATCACTGAGAAGTCATCTAAAGCTAGTGCTTTTCAAACTGTGGGTCAAGATTTTTTAATGAGTCAAGAAATTTAGTGGGTTAACTGCATGTTTTGGAATGGAATGGATTTACATGGAATGGAAAAGAAACCATCAGAGTGTATGAGTAAATATAAATATTGTTTAGCAAATTTTGTTTCAGGGTGTGTGTGTGTATCGGGTCATGATATGCCTTTCTTTATTGTGAGAGACACTCAACAGTTTGGAAAACACAGCTCTAGTTGTGTGTAGAGGAAGGGGGATAAGGAGAAGCATCCGTCCAGGACAGGCATAGGCCTGGGAGAGGATTGGGGACAGAATGAGATTGAAATCCATCCCATGGCCCAAACTCCCAAACCGATCCTCTGAAAATTATCTCAGGATCTTTGAGAAAAAGGAAAAAGAGAAGGCCTCCCATATCCAGAAAGTGGCCTTGGCCTGTTCGTTGAGTTCCCTGGGCACTGGCCTTTGCCAGTGGCTTGGTTTTTCTGTGTATTTTTCACCAAACAACTCACGGTGCAAAACCAACCAGGGCTTCTAAAGCCTTTGCACCAGCTACTGTGCCTCACATCACCTTGATATTTCCAAAATTCAAAATGGTCCAAAAGGGATTTTAAACTTATCTATGTAGTGCTACAATTTGCAATTCTCACTCCATTCTTAGTATACATCTCCTCCAGGGAAGATTATCCCTGTTGATACCATCTGCACTTCAAAGCTTCCTACCTTATCTTTAGGTACAGGAATTGTCAGAAGGGTGTGTGTTACTAATTACTCAGTCTTTAGGGGGTGGGGGGCAGGAAGGTAGTGCCATTGCTATCAGTTTTACATTCTTTATTACACAGGAGCTGGGTAGGTATCCTTCCTCAAAGAGGACCCTGAGGTTTAGAAGGTTAATTTTCACACACAGCTGGTAAGTGGTAAAGGGAGATTTGAACTCAAACTTCCCTGATTTCAAAGTCTACACCTTTCCCAATACATCAGGTTACCCTTCTTGGTGCTGAGTAAGGAACCATGTGTCTTATGAATCTGGATCTACTTCCATTTGAGCTATTGTAGAAAGTATTCATACTGCACTTCCAGTTGAAGAGTTGAAATTACTCCCAAGCAATAGCAAAACCAATGTTACAGGTTCTACAGAATTTATAACAAGCAGAGATCATTGAGTGTTGTGTTCAATGGGAACTGAAATTCACACAGGTTGACCGTTTGCTTGATTGGCTTCTTTAAATAGAGACAGTAGGAAAATTAAAGGCACAGAGAGCAAGGATAGAGAATACTCCCTGACATGAATACTGGAAGTGTGAAGCTGGATTTTTCAGGTCAAAATTATTCACATAAAAACATATTCCCCAATTTATAATGCAAATCATTAATAAAGCATAACTGAAAATACACAATTCCTGGAGCACTTGTCTGGCTCAGTTGGTATGGCCTGCGACTCCTGACCTCAGGGTCATGAGTTCAAGCCTCACCTTGGGTGTAGAGCTTACATTAAAAAAAAAAAAAAAAAAAACCACTTCCTTTTAATAAAGCTTTTTCAGGGCACCAGGGTGGCTCAGTCAGTTAAGTGTCTGCCTTGGCTCTGGTCATGATCTCAGGGTCCTGGGATGTAGCTACACAGATTCAGGGCTCCCTGCTCAGTGGGGAGCCTCCCTCTTTTATACCCCCTTCCCCCTGCTTGTGCTCTTCGTCTATCAAATAAATAAATAAAATGTTTTAAAAATAAATACATAAAACTTTTGCATGTCCCAACCAAGTACATAAAAGTAAGTCAATTTATATCAATCCTTCATATATTTACAACTAGAGCTTATAAAATCCTTGAAATTAGAAGTTACTTTTTAAAGATTTAACTTTTTGAGGGGTGCCTGCTTGACTCAGTTGGTGGAATGTGAGACTCTGGATCTTGGGGCTGTGAGTTTGAGCCCCACATTCAGTGTAGAGATGACTTAAGGAAAAATAAATCTTAAAAAAAAAAAAAGATTTAACCCTTTGAAAGTCATTTAACAATCTTACATGAATATTCATTTTAATTTGGCTCATTTTTAGCTCCTGAGATAAAACATTTTCCTCTAAGATAAGCCAATTGAAGAAGTTTAATTTTTCACCTTTCACAAAATCAGCATATACACTGACCTACTTTACTGTACCAAGTAACTGATAAGCAAAATTTTGGAAGTCAATTCTCCTCACCCCATCCACACCACATTGTTAGGTCCTTATGCCATTCACTGTGCATTTCATGACTCAGTGTGATGGGAAAGGAGACACTGACTGAAGAATAGGATTAAAGGGAGAGTGCCTGGGGGCCTGGATGGCTCAGGAGGTTAAGCATCAGACTCCTGGTTTCTGGTCAAGCCATGATCTGAGTCATCAGATCTACTGCACTGCATCCAGCTCCACACTCAGCCTGGGATTCTCTCTCCCTTTCTCTGCCCCTCTCCTGTACCCCCTCCCCATGTTCTCTCTCTTTCTCAAATAATAAATAAATTATTCTTTTTTTTAATTATTCTTTTTAAAAATAAAAACAAAGACAGAGTGCCTACAGCAAGCCCAAAATGAGGCTATTTCACATACTCCTTCTCCCAACAAAGTATTGTTTTGTCCTGAAATTGAAATAATTGACTTTGAAAGGAGGAAGGAATAAGGCACAGAATTTGTTCTAAACCGTATGTATTAGCCAATAGCTGAGGCAACCTTCTTTAACCAACAAGATTGTCCATCAATAAAGAATTTGAACACTTACTAAGCCAAGGAAACCTCTTAGGCAAAATGTCTAAAAATTACATTGTAACAAAAGGACCAAACTGAATCATTATGTCACTGGAGCTTAACTTCACAGATAAGGAGAAAAATTAAGGGGTCTGCAGTTGATCGCTAAAAAATAGGAGTCCATATCAAAGTCATTGCTGATGCAAAGTACCATCCCACCAGTAGGCAAACCTAAGCATAGCACACATCCAGAAATGTATATACTATGCTAGAATGGCATCCAGTTAAATTCACAACTATCTTTCAGCAGAAACTACCTCTTTAAAGATTTCTAGTAACCTTTAAAAAGTTTTGTGTATTACTAAACTACATCTGAAAATAACAATGTACTATATGTTGGCTAACTGAATATAAATTCAAAAAAAAACTTGTGGATCCCATCCTAAGAAGGTGAAGACTCCAATTTGTTTTTTTTTTAATATTTTATTTATTTATTCATGATAGACATAGAGAGAGAGAGAGAGGCAGAGACACAGGCAGAGGGAGAAGCAGGCTCCATGCCGGGAGCCCCACGCGGGACTTGATCCTGGGACTCCAGGATCATGACCCGGGCCAAAGGCAGGCGCTAAACCGCTGAGCCACCCAGGGATCCCCTGAATACTCCAATTTGAAGAGTATTCCTGAGTAGTACTGTGGATAGAGGGGTCATAGGAAGTGGATCTGAACTTCAGTTCACTGTAGGAAGGTCATTAAGAAATGCAAAATTTGTACATTTGAAACTTACATGGGGTTAAATATCAGTTCTACCTCAAAAAAAAGAAATGCAGTGTTCAAAAAATTAAGAGTTTGACTCAGACCTCTCCACAAATAGTCCAGGAAACCAGCACACACAGCAAATAAAACTTAGAACTCCCCTCTGCTTCTTCTGAGTCTACGTAAACCTCTCACTCCATTCTTTGAAACAAGAGGCAATCTTGTGACATATAAACAGAATAGTCCATTAAATGTCCACCCTCAATAGTCACGTGAAGTCATCTAAGTGTCCATGGCACTCCTACTCCTACTATGTTGTCCACAAGCCAGATTCCTCCACAGATCGGGAAATACATTGAAACCAGCAAAGGACCTTTTGTCACATCTTACTAAAATCCTGTTGTGGATAAAATAAGAGTGAGATTTTCACCAGGCCCAAATGATAGCTCTAGCTTAGTAGAATGGTCAATATATCCTAAAAGTGTGATCAGTGGCTTTTCTCTAGGTACCATCAAGAGCAAGAACGTGCACACTTTACACCATGAGCTCAAATCAAGTGTGGGTCTCCAGACCCAAGTGGCACTGCCTGTTTCCACCCGCCTGCTTTATGATCTGAGTGGTGTGCTGAGAGTTGCCATTTTACTCAACCCTGCCTTTCTTTTCTATCTCCTCTGATTTGATCCAGACACCCTAGCAAATGCAAGCCTCTGGCTATGGCAACAGAGAAAAGATATCCTTACCAAGATGTCTCCGGCACGTCAAGAGCTACTATGTATATAGTGTACTAAATCTATTTCTTTAAAAAAAAAATAATAACCTTTCCCCCGCAGAAAGTAGAATTATTGACTCCTTTACAGGGAGATCATGGTAGTTTAGAAGCAGACTCTGTTCAGGCAGTGCTAAGAGCAGTTTCCTGGAATTCTAGAAATTCTCTTTGGAGGTAGAGGACTGTTTTTATGCATATTTTGTCCAGAATCATTGGTACCCCCAAACCTTATCTCTGATCTTAAACAACCATGATTCCCAAAGCCACCTGGCCAGTTCTGGTCATCTAGATAACAGAAACTAGCAGAGCTCTCCAAAGCTTCTCCCCTACCCCAAGGCACACTGAAGTTGACATGCAAGCTTACTTTCTGGATCCTGCAAGCAGAGCTTGTAACTCCTCCTTTGCATTTTTTTCCTGGTAGTTTAGTGGGGTGACATCTTGGTGAGATTGTGCCCCATTGACCTGTTTTTCTCAGCAGTCTGCCTTTCACTAATTTCAATCATTGACCCCAGAGATGAACAACTGGAATGTCAACTTTCAATGAAGTTTTTAGAGCATCATTAAGAAAGGCCGCTTTGGGGATGCCTGAGTGGCATGATCCCAGGTCTGGGGATCGAGTCCCACATAGGGCTCCCTGTGAGAGTCTGCTTCTCCTTTTGTCTGTCTCTGCCTCTCTCTATGTGATTCTCATGAATAAATAAATAAAATCTTTTTTAAAAAAAGAAAGAAATGCAGCTTTGACCTTTGGATCTGGACATGTTAGCATTGCCCAAGTGAAACACCAAAGGAATGTACAATCACACCCTCCTTGGCAACAAAACAAAATGAGAACAGAGGTGGCATATTTCCTGTGCAACATCCTGTGTCTGCTCTAAATCCACAGTAGCCATTGAAGATCCATTTTGCCTAGAGAAAACTCAAAGACCCATAAAGTGAAGCAGTTGGGCAAATGATCTGGAGGGTCATTCAGGTTTCTAAATGGCAGGGTACCTCCAGTCACATAGTTGGTATATCCATACTACTAAAAGTTGGGTTGGTCAGTAAATAATCTGAGTGGGTCATCTATATTTAAAGATAAGAAAGAGACCTAGATCTTTTCCTACTAATCCCCATCTCAGTTCAATTACAATTAATAGCATTTACTGAGTACCTAATAGGTGCTAGGGCATGCCTATGCTTTCTCTTCCCCAGTGGTCCCAATTTTCACTGTGGATTAGGATCATCCAGGGGAGCTTTGGTAACTGTCCAGACTACCTGTTTGTTTCCTTCCAAGAATCAGATTCAGAAAAGTCTGCCAGTGATTATAACAGGCAGCCAACGTTGAAACCTTCCATGGTTAAAGCTACAACCAGTCTGCCCTAGTTATGTGGCAAATCCCAACAGGCCAGACTTACATAAGTGGCCTGTACCTTCCTTCACCCCAGAGAAGGTAGTACTTGAGATTAGATCATATTCCCTGTCCAGGGGGTAAATGGAAGTTAGAATTAGGGGTAAAAGATTAGAAAAAGAACAAAGAAAAGGAAAAGGAATTATTAGAGTGCTTTATGCTTATTATCTCATTTAATGAAAACCACCATCCCAGGATGAGGAGACTGCAGTTTGAAGCAGTTAAACAACCTGCTACATCATTCAGCCCATAAGCAACAAAATGAGAACTTAAATCAGACTCTCCCCTCAAAACCTATGTTCTCCCCATGCTATACTCCCTATCCTACAATCTACCTTCTAGGCTCCATACCACATGCACCAATTTCTCTGTCCAGTCCCACAGCTTTTGTCTCTTACCTCAGGCTACCGAGGACTAATACATCTTCAACTGCTGTCCTGTTGCTCCTGGGGTCCACCTTCCTAACTGACTAGCCCAGGACTGACAGTTTATAGAATCAGGACTGAGCCCCTTTGGATGCTGCAACTTGACATCTTTCTTGCTTATTTCTTAGGTCAGCTTTTAGCCAAATTGATTTCTCTTACTAGGTCAGGCAGGGCTGGTGTCTAGTATTGGACATATTGCCTCCCCACCTCCAGCACTACATTCGTGCCATATCCTCTTCCATGGCTCCAGCTGAATCCATAACTTCATGATAAAACAAACTTAGGCAGCTGAGACAGCAGAGTATAGCACAAAGAACCAAGGCCTGGGGCAAGACCATCTGAATTAGAGTCCTGGAATCCTCCCCCATTTACTTGCTGTGTGACTTTTCTGGGTATATCAGTCAGGATTCTCCAGAGAAACAGAACCAATTAGATATAATTTTTTTTCACATAATTCTGGGGGCTGAGGAGCAGAGACCCAGGAAAGTCAAAGCTTTAAGTTCCCGTCCCAGTTCAAATCTGAAAGCAGGAGAAGACTGATGTCTCAACTTGAAGATGGGCAGAGAGAAAGAATTCTTCTTTATCAGTCTTTTCTTCTATCAGGCCTTCAACAGATTGGATGAAGCCCTCTCGCATTGGGAAGGGCTATTTGCAGATACACCCAGAATAATGTTTAACCAAATATCTGGACACCTTGCGACCCAGTCAAGGTGACATATAAAATTAACCATCACATATTTTTCTTGCATTTCTAAAATGGTGATAATAATAATTTTTGTCTCACATAGGTTTGATAAAATTTAAGAATGACAGCATATGTGGAAATTTTTAATTAAAAAGTATGAGCCCACTCTACAAATGTCAGTATGATTACAAATAGAAGATTACAAATAGTATTCACTTGATGCAGAAAAGAATATCTTTTAAAAGTAAGGAACAGGGATCCCTGGGTGGCGCAGCAGTTTGGCGCCTGCCTTTGGCCCAGAGCACAATCCTGGAGACCCGGGATCGAATCCCACATCGGGTTCCTGGTGCATGGAACCTGCTTCTCCCTCTGCCTGTGTCTCTGCCTCTCTCTCTCTCTGTGTGTGTGACTATCATAAATAAATACAAATTTTTAAAAAATTTGAAGCATTAAATTTCAAAAATAAATAAATAAATAAAATAAAAGTAAGGAACAAGGGTGCCCAGTTGGTTAAGCATCTGCCTTTGGCTCAGGTCATGATCTCTGGGTCCTGGAATCAAGGCCCACTTCCGGCTCCCTGCTCAGTGGGGAGTCTGCTCCTCTCTCCACCCCTCCCCCTTGATGGTGCTCTACCTCTCAAATAAATAATTTTTTTTTTTACAAAAAAGAGTAAGGAACAAATTAGCTAAAAAGAATCTCCTAGGGGGATCCCTGGGTAGCTCAGCAGTTTGGCGCCTGCCTTTGGCCCAGGGTGTGATGCTGAAGTCCCAGGATCGAGTCTCACGTCAGGCTTCTTGCATGGAGCCTGCTTCTCCCTCTGCCTGTGTCCCTGCCTCTATCTCTCTGTGTCTCTCATGAATAAATAAAAAAAGAATCTCCTAGTTTACCTCGTATCTCTAGGTACCCTCCCCTGGACTTTTTCCAAATCTTCCAGTCTATTTTCTTTCCATTCTGCTTCCTTTTCCTCTTTTCCTCTTTTCCTCATGGCAGTTACTCTGCTTGCCCTTCCTACACTCTTTCACACAGCTTTGCAAGAAAAAATGAGTGACATTGAAATAGAAAGTCTAGATGAAGAAATAAGTGCTAATTGTATCAGAAGAATGACACAATTCTGTTCTGCACCTGGTTAGCTCAGCTGGTAGAGAATGTAGACTCTTGATCTCAGGGTTGAGTTCAAGCCCAATGCTGGGTGTAGAGATTACTTAAAAAAAAAAACAAAACAACAACAAAACAAACTCAAAAACCCAGGTGCTGTCCTAAGGTCTTCATATATATAAAGTTGTATAATCTTCACAACAACCCTATGAGACAGGGTCTGTGGGAAGTAGCCATGTAGATAGCTCCCAGTGATCCCTGACTCCTGGCTTTGATGCCTCGTATATTCCCCTCCCTTTGAGTGTGGGCTGGATTAGTGACTTGCTTCTAACCAATATAATACAGCAAAAGTGACGGAATGTCACTTATAAAGATTAGGTAACAAAAAGACTGGCCTATCTTGGGCTTGCTTTCTCTCTCTTTCTCTCTCAACTCTTTCCAGTATGCATGTACTGCCTGTTTATTCATCCTCTGAAAAGCCTGCTCATGTTGTGAGCTACTCTATGGAGAGGTCCACACTGCAAGAAACTGAAATAAGCCCTCAACCAACAGTCAGTGAAGTACTGAGGCCTTCAGTCAAAGACCCACGAGCAAGAAATTGAATCCTGCCAACAATCACATGAATGAAGTTGGAAGCCAATCCCCCACCCACCCACCCCACTTGAGCTTTAAATGAGACCACAGCCTCAGTGGACTGAGTTTGAGCCAGAGACACCCAGCTAAAACTGTAAAAATATTCCCACCCACAGAAATTGAGATGTTTATTGATTTAAGCTACTGATCTCTGGGGTAACAGCAAGAGGTAACTACTACAGGCTTATTGTTGTCATCTCTATTTTGCAGATAAAAGAACTATGTCTCAGAGAGATTAAGAAACTTTTAATGGTATAAGCTTGTAAGTGGCAGATTGGGAATTTAAACCCAGGAGCTCTGTTTCCAGAATCCATGCTTTTTGAGTTGCTTGAGTGATTTACATTTTAATAAATAGATGTCAAATGCTTATATTTTTTATATTTTACATAATGTAAAGCTGTTGATGCTAAAGATGTACAGGCTCTAAATCAAGTAAGAGATGAGTTCTCTTTTGCCACGGTTCCTATCGAAGCAAATGTATTTCCTACCATAAAATCACCCGAGCCACAGTTGGCATCACTAATGAGTTCTTGAGGAAAGTACAAACTAGTTGTAATACATTACAAACACAATCAAAGCCACATCAACACCGAGTTGAAGGACAACAAAGATATTGTATAAACCTAAGTCTGGTATTGGCCATATACCAGGTGCTTAATAAATATATATTGGTTCATTCATTGGGCTAAACTGCTCACTGAATGTCCATCAGAGAAATTGGAGATTGGCTTTTTGAAAGGCAGAGTGGAGTCGCAGTCTTTAAAACAGACACACAAGTCCATCCTGCCTCCTACACTAGCCACCCTTATCTAATGCATGGATAATAACACGTGGAGAGCATTGAACAGTGAATGGCATGTGACAAATATTCCACAAATGTTAGCTCTCCAACCTTACTGCCTAGCACCACAAATCTGGTCTCTGGACTTTACAAGAAAAGGCCGAGAAAGGGAGGAGTCACAATAACTGCTAATCTAAAGAAAAATCTCAGTGGATTACCCCCTGCTTTGCTTGAGCCCAGACACCCATCAGCCAGAAGCATGAAGAGTTCCAGCCCAGCAGCTGAGTTCCCTGTTTGGTGGATTCAAAAAGTGACAAGTTTTGGGAATGAGCTAAAGAGCAGAACTCTACTGAAACAAGATATAAGTAGAAAATTGGGAATAATAGATGCGTAAGTCATAGATCTACTCAAATTCAGGGATCCATCACCTTTTGCTCACTGTCAAATCACTAAAGGAGTCCAGGAGACGACCTTCTCTCTATCAAGGAACTACTTCCATATTTATCCTCACTGACCTTCTTGCCATCTCAGCAAGATCTATACTTCTTTTACTGAGTCCTTTTCCCTTTGCTCTACAGTTTCTCTGCCCTATACATACACACACATTCTATTCTACTCTCGCTGCCAAGTTCTTTCTTCCATATCTTCCTTTATGAAATAGTCTATCTGGGGATGACATACACAAGAATATACAAATTGATATTCTGCTCTCATAGTTTAAAAATGTACACAGCGCAGAGGCACTCAGTAGGCCCTCAAATATTCGCTGAATAAAATCCTTCTGGAGTGAATCCTCCCAGGCTGGATGGAGACAGTATCTGACCAGGTAGGTGCTCAGTTCCCTAACTCTAGTGAGAGCTAGAGGAAAGAAGAAGAAATATCATACATCATCTCTATCAAGCCCTATTTCCTCCCTATCCTATAGGGTAGGAATATGAAGCTAGGAAAATAATGTAATACACATCACAACAGCTATTTAGAAACGGAGCCCAAGCTAGAAACCCCGTGGTCTGTCTTCCCATCCAGTGCTATTCACTTGTGGGTACAAATGCCCCTATCTTCTCAGGGGTGTGGTTTTGTCAGGCCTGGGAAGCAGCAGATAGTCTCAAAGGGGGACCCTGGATTCAGACCCAGGCCTCCATTTCTGACCTCCAGCAGACTACTGGCAGGGTTTAACATCCACATTTCATTAGGGCTTTCTATCCAGCACAGCAAGGGTGTGGGCTGTGCTGACTTTAGGTAGAAACATCCTGAAAGAGGGCCTAGACCTTCCCTCTCCTCTACCCCAGGGCTACTTGCAGGTTAGTATTGCCACCTTTCCTCTGGCTCCAGCAAGCTGAGCCGGCTCTGGTGCAGGTCCCTGCAACGGCTCCCAGCGCCTTGATGAGGCGTGTTTAATCTTCCACCCGGATTATTTAACCTCCGCATCCTTGTTAACAAACAGCCATTATTAACGAGATGAGAGACCACATGGGGTGGGCTTCTACAGACAATGCGCGCTCCCTTGGCCTTTCTGCAAGCAAATTCATAATCCTCAGCGACTCAGCCGCCCGAGCCCTCCTGCGAGGCCAGAGAGGGAGTCAGGAAATCGTAGAAAGCGTGCGATCTGGACCCTTAACCGTGACCCCCGCGCCTTCAGGATCCGGGGTCTGCGAGGCGGAGCTGTACCTCTCCCTTCTTTCCCTGCCTCCCTCGCTCGCTTGCTCGCTGTCCCAAGGGATTGCTACAGTGCGTTATAAATTTTACCTTTCCAGTGTGCAGGAGAGGCGAGAAGAGGCTGTGTCCCAGCTCCGGGCCGGCCTGTCCCCGAGGACACCAATTAAAGGCACTAATTGGACAGCAATACATCAAAGTCGCTCCCGGGAGTGGGTCCTCAGAGCGCCAGGAATCCATTAGTTGGGCTTTTGTTTCAAAACACAGAAATACAGAGGAAGAAAAAAACCACCTCGACGCGGATGGGAGTGGCGCGTGTGCTGTACCGCATGGACTCCGCTCTGTGTTCGCTGGGAGCCTCTCTCTCTCCCTCTCTCTCTCCCTCTCTCTCTCCCTCTCTCTCTCTCTCTCTCTCTCTCTCTCTCCTCTCTCTCCTCTCTTACTCCAGGCTCGGTCCATCGAATGATCTTTCCTGCTTCTCTGTTCCGACCCACCTCACTTTACATCCCTAAAGAGCGCCGCCTAGAAAAGGTTCTCTCTTCCCTGGACCCGCGCGCACACAGGGCCGGTGTAGACGCTGCACACGGTTACACCTAAGCGCGCCTGTACCGAGTCCGGAAACACCAACTCACCTCCCGGCGCACCTTGTTCTGGGTCTTTACCTAACTGGGCTGAGGAAGGGGAGGTAGACACCTCGGGGAGGCACGCGTCGCCTCGAAGTTCGTGACGGCCGCCTCGGCTGCCCCGGGTTCTCACGAAGCTGCGGGGACGCCTGCGGGAGGGGTCGACGGAGGGGGACTCGCCTCCCCGGGAGGGGTGACATCCGGATACCCGGACGGGGAAGGAAAGGGCTCTTCTTTGCAGAACCTGGACGCTGCTCACGGGCCCCGAGGACACCCAGGGAAGCCGGCTCGGGGAGGGAGGGGCGCAGGCCCCCGAGGACCTGAAGTGACCCCCAGGGCACTGGGGACTTTCCGTCTGGGGACCCCAAGGACGAGGGGCCTTGCGGAAATGGGGCCCCTTCCCCGCGGTCGGCTCGGGAGGCCCAGCTTCCAGGGTCCAGAAGCCCCCAGGCACCCCCGCAAGGCCCGCGGAGCTCCGCGGCCGAGCAAGACCCCGTCCCTCCCCGGCGAGGCCGAGCGCCCAGCACAGAGCGGAGCACCCTGGGGTCTGCGTCCGCGGGGCTGCAGCGACCCGGGGTACCCGACCTCGGGCCCCCTGGGCAGCCGCCGCGGCCGGGGGGGGGGGGGGGGCGGGACCTCACCCTGGGCCGGGGGCTCCGAGGGCCCTGCTGGGCTTCCCGCCCCACCTGAGCGGGCGAGGCTGGGCCGGCCCGGGGGCGCGCAGCCAAGGCGCAGGCTGGAGCGGCCGGACCTGGCCTCACCTGGACCGCGGGGAGGCCGGCCGCCGAGCCCCGGGCGCCCCGCGTGCTGCGGGGGCCGCGCCCGCTCCCTTCCCTCGAGGAGCCGGATTGGAATGACTGCTTTTGATCCCATTTGTTACTAACCCCGGCATTTGTTTTCCATTTTATAAACGCTTCTCTTTAAGTAATTGTCCCTGTTAACAGCGTATACCTTTCAGCAGCCCTCACTGCGCTATAAATAATCTCGATGAAGATGCAAGGATATGACTTTCACAAGATTGGACAATTGATTCAATCTGTGACCCGCGATCGCGAATAATATTGGAAGGCTATTTAAACAGATGAAGGCCTAAATTGTCTTGCTTGTATCTGAATTAATTTCTCATTCATCATCATTATGAAGTGATTGGTCTATCCAAGCTCTTCAGCCTGCTGGAACGGAGCGGGATTTAAATGAGATTGTAACACAATTTAAATGCTTGCCGACTTTAACGAGGCCAATTGAGCAGCTGCAATAAATACAAATATTTTTCTAAACAGCCTTGTTTTAAATAATTACTTAATGCTTTCATGTTATTTTTAAGTGGCAATCTTTCTCCTTCTGCTCCTGCTCAGAATATCACATACTTATTTGCTGAGAAGGCGATTTTTGAAAGGACTTTATGTTTCTGTTTGCTTTGTAGAAGGTAGCATGCTTTTCGTGGTTGGCTTTTTTTTTTTTTTTTCTCACTCAGGGTCAGCATTTCGGGGTTCCACAAGTTGGCACACATGGTACACTGAATCTTGGTTCTCCCCCTAATGCAGTCTGATGTGCCTGCCCTGGCAGAGCCAGGGAGAGGCTAAGTGATGGGAGAAATTTGCCCTTTGGACCAAGTCACATATCCAGACGCATTTAGCAGGATCTAGCAAACGAATCCCAGCGATTGCACTTAGGAATGACACCCCAAAGAGTGGCATCCTTTCTGACTTGTTCTGAGGACTATCATCATCTGGAACAAATCAGAATACCAGCATATCCCAAAGGTGTCCCTTAGGAAGTTCAATCTGCCAGCAGTTTGGCTCCCGCGCAAGTCGACTGGAATGGGTGGAGAAAGGCTGAGGATTTCTTTGTTTAGGGAATAGGCAAAGAAAGAGAACCTGGCTACAAAGATTGGTTGGGGGTGTAGTATTTAGAAGAAATCCCCCCCTTTTTTTTGCCCAACCTTCTTTTCCTCCCCCGACTCACTGACTCCTACTCCCTCTCACATTCTGGGGTGATGGTGCATGAAGAAGATGCTAAGAAGGAAAAGCTCTTCTCACTTTGAGAATGCCATCCTCAACCACCCACCGCCGCGACACCCACGCTCTTCCACCGACATATGGTGGCGGGTGTTTCCTCAATTGGGAAATAATGGAGGCAACCGAGCGGGAGAAGCCTGGGGGACAAAAGAATCTTTTAAACTTTGGCCAAAAGGTTGGGTGGGGTGGGGGTGGGGAGACATGTGACTTGCTGCAGGAGACCTAAGCTCCCATTTGTGGGGATCCATCAGGACCCTGTCCCTTTGGGAAGCCTAAGGTGAGAGGGTGCATTCTGAATCACTTCTCCCTCTGCCTGAGAGGGCGCCGGAGGACTCGACGCCTGAGGTGTGAGGATGCACAGTTAGCGGCTGAAAAAGCAGAACCAATATTGTCACTAGACAAGCCATTCGTGGGGCAGACCACACTGGGAGATGCGATCATATTGCAGGCCAGGGGGAAAAAAAAATAAAACGGGGACAAGGGTGGAGGAACCAAGTGATTTGCTATGTAACTGGGCAATTTAATGCCAGAGTTAGGGAGCTGCTGGCCGGAATCATTTTGTCTTCGGAGGCTCTGCCGAGCTCATCCTCTTTATCCTGTTGTTTAAAATGAGCATTATCCCAAACATATGCAATGCAATCAGTTTGGTCACACTTACAAGAACACGCTTTAATAAGGCAATCAATCACACGCTAACAAGCCGGCGACGGCCAGCGCTGAGCGTGCACTCCGGCTGCGGGGCGGCTGGTCTTGCCCGGCCAGGAGGACAGCGGCTGAGCGCGACTCTGCTCTCCCAGGCCCCGCCGGGTCATAATGGGGTTGAGGAGCCCCGGGAAAAGTGTGAAGCCCACTTCAAGAGTGAAGTGTCAGACTTCACAAGGGGTGATGGTGGACTCCGGGCCCCAAAGGGGCCTAGGGGACTGGAGAGGAAGCCCAAACTTGAAACTCATAGCTGCATGGGACTCTAATAGTTGTGTGAGATCCAGAGCCTCCATTTTTCCACCTGCAAAATGGGGCCAAGATGGGGCAAAGCTAGGTAAAGGCTTTTAGAATGTTGAAATAAAAATCTCCTGCCAGCCCTGTAGCTTGTCTTAGCCTTCTTTTACAGATAAGGAGACTGAGGCTGTGGAGTGGCCAATGCCTTCTTCACCGTCATCTCTCGTCCTCCCCCACTTCCCCCAAAATGTAGGTATTAGGCCAGGTGTGGTTGCTGGGTACAGGCGGGCAAAACTTGTTTTTAGGTGCAGGGGTGGAGAAGGGAGAGCAAGAAGTGGTGCCTAGCGCCAAACCGCAAACCTTGGCAAAAGGGAAATTTCATTATGAAGTAATGAGTAATTCCTCCTGGCAAGATGTATTGTTATATCTTCCACTTCAATTTGGAGGAAGAGAGGCTCAATTACCCAGAAAATACAGTCAATTAAAGGCTGCTGATTGGACACGAGGCCGGATCATCGATCTTGTACTTTCCAATATCGCTGCAGACACCTCATTTTCCCTCCCTATTAACTGAAAATACGCCTGGCATTACGGCAACCCGCAGCCCATTTACCTGTCGCAAGCAATCTTAGCCTGCCGCGAAGTAACCGCGAAATTTGCCTGGGTTTGGCACTGCGAGCCTCCAGGCTGCAAAGGTAGCTACGGAAGGCTGGGGGAGGGAGGTAGTGGTGGAGGAGTGGAGGGAAAGGTGCTGGGAACCTCAGCTCAGGGCTTTGCGTGGTAGGAGAGTTTCTCTGGAACCCAAAGAGAGATGGAGGCCCATTAAGGATCCCCCATCTGCCCACTGATACACATTGGCAGAGGACCCTTGGAGTCCATGCAATTCTGAGCTCCCAGCTTCCTCATGACACCTATCTCTCCCCTGCATGTGCAGGACTCAGAGGCAGCCAGCCAGGGTGGCTCTCCTTTGGAACTGAAGATGGTGGTGAGGTGGCTGCTGGAGCACCATCTGTCCCCTTGCCCTGACCAGACCAGAATTCCACTCTTGGAGAGGACTTTCAGTTTGAGGACACTCCCATTCCCAAGCCAGGAATCCCCCTTGCTCCTCTCCCTAAACCCTAAGGTACTGCTTGACCAGCAAACCTAGCTCCCTGCAGTTCTCAAGCTCCACCCCCCCTCCACCCCCCACTCCCCCCCCTCATTAGCCTCCACTTGGGGTTGGGGTGAATCAGGATCCCCAGAGACCACAGTCCAGGGTTCCCTTTCCTCCAAGGGTTGGAGCAACTGGAGAAGAAAACATTGAAGGGGTGAGCCCCAGGCGGGCCAGTTTGCCATGGAAGGCCCCAAATGTGCACAGAATTAAGAAAACATGCACCTCAGGGCCCCTTGGACCAGCCTGCCTTCCCCGTTTCTGTGCAATATCCGTTTGGAGCCTGCTAACGTCCAACGGGAAGTTTGGGAGACTGTCTGTGGGTCCATCGTTTGGTTCCTTCTCTAACCAAGTTTAGGATGGTGGCTGAACTAGCAATCAAAGAATCAATGCACTGCCTGCTTCCCAAAACATTAAAATGTTAAAGTGAGAATTATGTCCAGCTTTTATTGCAGTATGGTTAACAAATTGTAACAGCAAATTCTTTAGGCTTCAAAGGAAAACCAAACCAAATTCATTCCCTACAGGAAGAACCACTCCCTCTCAGTCAGAGTGAAGCTTGTTATGGAGGAGTACACGTTCTCCTATCCCTCAAAAACCGGCTGCAAGAATGAGTGTGAGAGTGAGAGTTTGGGAGTGGCTCCCAAACAAACCCTGGTGATGGGGAAAGACAAGGTCCCCAGAAGGGGCCGAAGGCTCCTGCTAGTATCTGAAAGCCAAGCCCCAGTGGCAGCTTGGGAGAAAAATGAGAGGAAGAAGGATATAAATGCCAACTGCAAAGGGAAGAGCCAGAAAGCTTTTGGTAAAGGGAAGATGAACAAGCAAAGGCTTGAAATAGCCTCTAATTTGCTGGTAGATACTGAAGGAGGGAGACCGGGTCCCTGCTCCCTAAGCTCTTCCCTGGGCGCCTTGTTAACAGCTCAACCCTGGGCTCGATGGCCCACCGCATGGTGATCATTATTATACATTCAACATTCAAAACCCCTCCTCGCACACATGACTTGCTAATCAGGGTGTGTATTGGGCCCAGGGAGATGAGAGACTTGGTAGAAAGCTGCCAAGAGGCCCTGAGGCTTCTGCAGCCTCTCTGCCAATGCTAAACAAAAAGTGGGGGTGGGATGGAAGCAGGAGTAGAGACGGAGTTGCAAGTTGAGAGATATCAGGAAGCTAGGAGAGTGGAAAGAGATCAGGTGCTGGTAGATGCCAGAACCAGAAAATGTGTAACCGAGGCTCCAGGAAGGCAAGAGAGCCCCTGGATTCCCTGGAGGATCAGGATCCTCCATGACAGTAAATCCCCCCTCACTCTCTCCGCTGGATGGCTGGTGCCACTGCCATCCACAAGCCCCTTGCCCTGCCTTGGGAAAGCTGGCAAAGATTAATCTCTATCTGCTCTGCATACACAGCATTTTGTTCAGAAAGACAGCAATTTCCTTTCCAGTGCTTGGGCTTGGCCTTGGGGTGGGGGTGCGGGGTCCCGGGTGAGGCAGGGGGGTGGGGGTGGGAGGAGGGATTGACCGGCTGCATATCGGTTGCTGTTGCTACTAAATTTGACTTTGGAGCCACGGCCTCAGCCCCGCTCAGGGGCAACGGGTCCGGTGAAAAACGGAGGGGCCGCCCCAGAGGAAGGTCTCTCGGTCTCCGCGTCCCCATCCCCACTCCTGATCCCCAAACGCGCCCGCCAGGCCGCTTTCCCGGGCGTCCCGATCCTGGAGGCCGAGTCCCTCTCTGGTCCTTTTCGGCCTTCTTTTCCCCCTCGATGCCCTGGGGGCGGGGAGGGGGCGCAGGCTGAGTCCCCGCGGGGGGCGGGGGGAGCCCCCCAACCCACGGGCGTCCTGGAGCCGGCAGCCCGCGGGCGGCCCCTTATCTGGTGAGGGGCACCTCCTCCCTCTGGTCCAGCGCCACGGAGGAGGCCTTGCTGAGCACGGAGGGCGCGAAGGTGAGGAAGGAGTCCGAGCGGGAGGTGGAGGCACAGGTGAAGTCCGAGGCGGCGGCGGCGGCGGCGCGGGGCGCCAGCCCGTTGGCCGGGCCGCTGTGGCAGGCGAGGCAGGAGCAGGGGCCGCCGGCCGCCGCGCCCAGTCCGTGAGCCGGGCCCGGGTAGAGCGGCGGGTGGCGGAAGGCGCACAGCAGTTCGGGCCGCGGGTAGGGCTGCGAGAGCACGCGGAAGGTGTCGAGCGGGCGCAGCGGGCCGCTGAAGGGCGAGGCGGCGGCGGACGCGGCGGACGCGGCGCCCAGGCCCACGGGCGAGTAGTAGGGTAGCGGCAGGTGCGACGGGAAGGGGTAGGGCAGGCCGCCCGCGGCCGCCGCGTGGCTCATCATGTACGTGTAGAAGGCGGGGTCGGCCGGGTGCGGCCACGTCATGGCCAGCCGCTGCCGTTTGTCCTTCATGCGCCGGTTCTGGAACCACACCTGGGGGGCGGGGAGGAGCAGGTTCGGCGGCGGCACGGCCCGAAGCGCAGAGCCCAGAAGTCCTGCCCCGCTGCAGGGTAGGATGCGGGCAGCGCAGGGAAGAGCCGCGGCAGAGCCCGGGGGGGGGGGGGGGGTGAGGGGAGGCGGGGGCGGGGGGCGCATCCCACCAGCACCACCACCACCACCTGGAGCTGGAATCCCGTACGGAGAGGTTCGGGGAGTGGCTTCAGTCTGCGTCCCTCCTTCCCTCGGCCAAGCGGCCGGGACCCCTGGGGTGCCAGAACCCGTTGTGGTGCGCAAAGGAGTGAGATAGACTAAGATCTCAGCCCGTCTGAGGCCGCAGGCGGCGGTTCCCCAGAAACACCTCCCCTTCAGCCGCGCGCTCTCGGGGCAGAGGCACCCCATTGCCACTGTGTATTTGGCTAGAAAACGGACAGAGGCAACCGAACGCCAGCAGTTCCTGCTTAGGGACTGTGGGAAAGGTAAATCTGCACACACCTGGTGCCTTCAACAGACCTGGACACCCCCAGCCTAGCCACCACGTGGGCAGGGAGACCCCAGGCCCTGATTCTTGGCTCAGGATTTAAGGAGTGGACAGTCGGTATTTACTTCCTGCTGAGTGGGCACACCCCTTCTCCCCTGTGGCCTGTCGCCAGAGCTCATACCTTGATGGTGGTTTCCGGAAGGTTTAGGGCGGCGGCCAGCTCGCATCTCCGAGGCCTGGACACATAGTTCTCCCTGTAGAACTCTTTTTCCAGCCGGGCAATCTGCTCCCGGGTGAAGGCTGTGCGGTAGCGGCGCATCTGGTCACTGGCGCTGCAGGCCAGGGTGCCCTGGGAGCTGCTGCTGCTGTTGCTCTTGGGGGCTTCACTGCTGCTGTTTGGACTGCTGGCCAATGCCTCTGAGCTGGGCCCTGTGTGGGGAGCCCAGAGCACATGCACACACAGAACACACAACAGACACACAAAACACTGCTGATGTGGGGCTGTAGGCCCAGTGTGCATGTGGATGGTGGGGTAGAAAGGCACCCCCCTCCTCTCAGCCTCAGTTTCTGCCTCCGTTGGGGCACAGGAGACTTTGAGAACACGGGAAAAGAGGGATGGGGTCTCACCATTCAGATGAGCACAAAGCAGCCCTCAGGCCTGGCTGGACTGCTGTTTGGGAGACCTCTCTTAAGGCCTGCTGGGTACAGGAACCTCAGCCACCTTGGCCACCTGCCCTGAGACACAGATGAGATGCAGACTCTCTGAGATTTCTGCCCACCGTTGGCAGGACTGGACAAGGATGTGCATAAGTGACAGACGAGTTGAAATGCACCTTTGTGCTGAAGTGTAGTGAGCTCTGGGTCTTAGTGCATTGTAGGATACTGCACACAGGCTGGGTCCTTGCTTTTGTGTGGGCCAGGCTGCCAGTGTAGGTGTGGGAATGTGTACTAGGTTGCACTCGTTGCAGGGATGGCATAGGAGTGTGTGTATGAATATCATTATTACCTTGGTATATTTGAGTGGCGTATGGTTTCTGAGGGCGTGCTATGGTTAGGAAATCTGGGTTGAATGGACAAGATGGTAATGTGGGTGCTCAACCAGGTGTTGGCTGCCCGGGCAAGAGGTGGTATTTCTTCCATACTAGGGTCTTCCCATCTACCCCCATAGCTTTGTGGAAGAGTGTCTGCTGGTGGGCTCTCCCTCCTACTAGCTTTCCACCCCTCTCTGGGGGACTCCCTGCCTGGCCACCTCCCCCACAAACTAGCCCCTGATCAGGGAGGGGTTCTCCAAGTGAAAGCAGTGTGACAGCATCCCTTTTGGATCTAACCCAAGGAAGGGTGGGGCTCCTGCCCCCTGCAGCTCCTTTTCCTTTGGGTGGAGAAGTGGGACTGGGAAGGAAAGGGGAATGGGGGAGGGCCAGAGCTCTGCCTTTTCAAATGCAACCGGAGACCAAAGGCAATTAGATCATTGGGACCATTTCCGACCTGGCGCCACCGAGCCCGGGAAGTGACAAGGTAATTTGGACCTCTGACCGACGTGCAAACTGGTCGGAGGGCCGCAGCACCCAGGCAGCCCGAGTCAGCCGCGGTTTTACGGTCCTTTATGGACTCCGGGCTTCCGCGCCTGGATGCGCCTTACACCCCGCCAGCCACAAACTGCCCCGACCCGCGTTTGATCTCGCCCACGCCGGGGAAGGTGTCTTGCCCGGAGCAGTTGAAGCAGTGCCACAAAACTCTAGGGGGTTGGGGTGCACTTTGAATCCCCCTCAAGCCCAGGGTTTGCGTCTCCCTCCTCCCGCAAAGCACAGCTGTCACCCTCGGTCCCGCCAATGCCAGAGCACAGAAGGAGACCCCCGCCAGGGCGCAGATATCAGGGGAGAGTTGCTCAGGTGGGTCCCCCCAGCCACCCTGCCCTGGGGGAAAGGAGTGCCTTCCTCCCCTCCAGAGCTGAAGTGCAAGGTGGGCGCGGTGGGAGGCCCGGGGGGAGAAGGGGCGCGGTGGCTACCTTTGCTGTGCTGGTACTCGGCGTTCCCCGTGGCGCAGTCCGGGGTGCAGCTCACCTCGATTTCTTCATAGAAATCCGACTCGGTGTCCGAGCTGCTAGGTTGCCCCTGAGCCGAGAGGCTGTCGGCGGAGGACACTGGAGGTCCGGGGCCAAGCACCGCAGCTCCGGCTGCCCGCGGCTCAGCGCCCGGCCCCGCAGCGCTGCCTGCTAGTCCGTCCACCGGCTCCTCCTCCAGGCCTCCCCCGCCGCGCTCCCGGGCGGCCGGAGGACCGGCCCGCGGGCTCAGGCAACCACGGGGCACCGTCTTCTCGGGCGGCTCCGGCAGCGGGCTGCCCACGGCTTCGGACAAATTGGAGACCCTCTTGCCAACCAGAGTACCAAGCTGACCCGCATCCAGAAACATAACCATGTCCTTTCGGCTCTCCATCCCGGGGCTCGCCGGAGGGGGGAGGGAGTAAGCCCCAAGTGACTCCTAGCCCCCGGCTCCCCGGTCCCCAGCGGTCGGACAGATCTTGGCTGCGGGAGGGAGAGAGAG
The DNA here is from genome assembly GCF_011100685.1 of Canis lupus familiaris. Lineage (NCBI taxonomy): Eukaryota > Metazoa > Chordata > Mammalia > Carnivora > Canidae > Canis > Canis lupus. Next base: position 40,514,805 of record NC_049235.1, on the reverse strand, counting down.
AGGCCAGGCGACTGGGCGGGCGCGGAGCGGCCGGAGTGCGATGTCGACGGTGACGGTGGTGGCGGTGGGGAGCTGGGGTCACCTTGTGATGCGAGCGCTCCTCTGTGCCGCACCGCCTCTGGGAGGAAGCCCCATTGCCCTCTTCTTTCTAAGCTGTCATCCTCCTGCTGCAATCGTCATTACAGTACCGCTGGTGACGCCACTCGGCGAGCGCAAGTGGATAAATAGAAACGTCTGCCACAGCGAAGATGAAAGGAGACCCGCAGCTAATGGCTCGGCAGTGATGCGCCAGGTGTGGGCCTCGCTCGAATGGGGAGGAGAGTGTGAAAACAGACAGAGAGACACACACACTGAGACAGGGAGACACCCAGGCAGAGGGCATGCAAATGGAATTCCGCAGAAAGAAAAAGAGAGCTTAAGGCGCGCGGCGAGTTCCGCAGGAGCTGCGGGACTCGGTAATTGAATAAGCTTCTGATTTTCTTTTTTTTCCTGATTGTTGTTTTGGCTTTTGTTTTCTTAACTTGGTGCCTTGATCTAACACTGATGAGAGAATCCATAACTGCATTTTAAAAGTGTGAAGGCCGACTCACAAGCCTCGCTTCTCTCGTCATTATTACAACTGGCTGTCCTGGCGAGCTAACCTCCTAGGGGCTCCAAAGTCTTTTTACAAGCTACTGAAAAACATATTCCCTCCTCCCACCGCTCAGTTGTCTGGAGAGCTTGAGCCTGGGGTATCCTCTCTTCCTCCTCCCACCCTCTACCCCCAGATGTCTCCTTCCTCCTGGAAACCAAGAGAACTTTGCTGTTTTTCTTCCCGAAGGAGCAGGAAATAAATGCCTTAATATTTTTTCTTTAAGGGCTTGTCTTAGCTGCTGACTCCAAATGTTTGCTGATTCTTTTTTATTCCCCTTCCCCCATCTAGGTGGCCTTAAGCTCTCCACAGCTCGGCTTGACCTCCAGGTGGCTATTCGTAGAAGAAATCGTTTTCCCATTTGCTTGGGCCTCGCCTGCACTTCAGGTATGTAGGGTGGGGAGAGGTTCTACCAGTGGCCTTTTTTCTTTTCTTGTCCATATTTTAAAGTATTCGTTCAGAGTCAACGAATTCCTCTGGAAACAGGTTTTGCGAGTGAAGAGGCACTGAGAAATGCGGCCCCTATGACCGCAGTGCCAGAGGCTGCTCGCTGGGAAACCGTGCCGTTCTCACCCAGTAACTGGGGGCAGGGGTTGAGAGTGCCCCAGCACACGGCATGGGGGTTCACCGAGCTTTGGCACACAGGGTTCTCCCCCAGGTCCTGCCCACGGGCTTCAGTGGCACTGAGGGTAGAAGAGAGCCGTCACCAAAAATGCCCTGAAATAGCAAGTGACTAGGGGCACTCCTAAATATTTGAGGACAGAAAGGGAACCTCTAGGGCAGGGCTGGGGGGAGTTTGGAGTGCTTGATGTCTTTGGGAGACCTTCTCAGGTCTCCTTCCAGGGAAGGTCTGACAACCCATTAGGAAACTGACCCCTCCTTGCCAGCTCTGAGCAGTGGGCTGGGGCCAGACCGCCATGGGCGGCCAGGTCTCTCCCCACTTTGCTGTGGGCAGAAGGTAGGCCCCTTCTCCCCTCTGCTATCTCTAAAACTCTCTTTTCTCTGTCTCTCCCCAGAGCTCCTAGCTCTCAGCCATCTGGGCTGCCCCCTGCACCCCGCCCTTCTCCAAGTCCCAAGGCAAAAGCCCCAATTTCTGAGATTCTAAAGAAAAGTCTGTCACTATCTTTTTTGTTTTGTTCTATCTCCTACTTTGTTCTCCTCCTCCTTTCTCTTTCTCTACTCTTCTCTCCCTTTCCCCTACCTCAGTCTAAGCCATCGGTGGGCTTGTGGAGGTCGTGGAGGAAGCAAGGGGTTCAGGCAAGACAAAAGTTCTCTTCTCACTCCTGCTTTCTACTTCCCCTCTTCAATCAGAAGATGCTCATTAACCTCGCCTGGGGTGGAGGTGGGGGGCGGGCAGGGGGATCCCGAAGGTAACGTGGGCATAAACATCTCCACTCCCGGGGACTCCCAAAGCCACCATCTGCTGAGCACTGCTAGTTCAAAACTCCTAGGGACTATTCTAAAGGTGACAGGAGCGACTGGGACTGGAGGGGATCAAACCCTAGAACCTTTTGCTGCATCGCAGAGTTGTCCTGGGTTTCTGTCACGCCCTGCCCTTCCCAGCCAGTAGCCAGAGCCAGAGGGAGCACCTGGCTTACTCTTTCCTTCCTGTCAAAGTCGAGCCCGCAGAGCCCGCGTTGGAGCTGCCTCGGTTGGGCCCTTCCTGCACCGAGCCTGAGCCTCGCCCACCCTCTGCTTCCCCACCCCCGCCCCCGCCTCCGCCCCCCGCCCCCCTGAGCCCGCCGCCTTCTCACCGCCGCCCCCGCTGCGCTCACCTCCTCCGGGCCGGGTCCGCGCTGGGACTCCCTGCTCCCCGCCCCGCCCCCAGCTTTGCATTCAATGGGAGTGCTCCGCGTTTGATCCTCTTTTCCTCTGGGTTTTCCCTGCCAGATGAAAGCGGAGTAGGATTGAGAGATCAAGAGGTACCACTTGAGTCTCCTTCCTGGGTCCGGCCCACCCAAGCGGGGCTTCCCCGGCTGTCCCGGGGAGGAAGGCGGCTGCAGTGGGGGCCTCAGCCTCTTCGGGTGGGGGGCTGCCTCCCCTGGGCTGCGGATCTGAAGCTTCAGGGACGCCCCCTCCGCCCCATCGCTCTCTGTGCTTCTACCTCTGCCCTTTCAAAGCAGCCTCAATCCCACCACCACCACCCCCGCCCTCCTCCCCAAGTCTCTGGGGGCCTATTGCACCCTCTGGCATAGGGAGAAAAAACAAAAATGTTTAACCAAATGTCACTTCTTCCAAAAGCATCCTGTCGTCAACATCAGATGAAGAGAAGTCGAATTTTTAACAAGAGGAAGAAGGGGGGGGGTGCTGAATAAGAACAATTTGTTTAGCATTTTTGTATGGGGGGGAAGGACTATTTTAATAGCATCGTTATCACTGTATCATGAAGGTTATTACCGACGACACTGAGAAGAAAGGTAAATTCGCAAAGGGAGTGAAGTCCGCGGGCCCGCGGAGGCCTGGGAAACACCACGAAAGCGGAGAGGGGGTGATAGCAGCCTAAGTGGGGTCCGGCATGGGCTCCCACTGCTTCTCACCTCCCCTCGCAGGGAAGACCCTCTTCCTCCACCGCCCAGGGCCTGCTGTCCCCTCCCCCCGCTGGGAAAACGGGTTTAGGTCCAGCCGGCTCGTCTCCGATTGAAATTCTCTGGACTTCAAAAGCTCGAGGCTCCGCTTCCGCCCGGGCTGGGCCGGGGCGGGGGGTGGGGGGGTGGGGGGGTGGGAACCCCCGGGGAAGAGACGCGGAGATAAGATGCGCGGCTTGTGTTAAATGGAATCGGAAGCCGGGCTTGGGTCACCAGACGCGTTGATCCGCTGGAGCCGCTACGCTTCCCCCCAAAAACCCCCTGGCTCCCGAGAGCAACGGCAGGGGGTGGGGAATGCCTCGGTGGCCTTCGGACCCCGCTTGGGTGCGGTGGTCTGCCGCCCGAGTTATCTGCATCAGACAGATGCGGGGCCTCCCGGCGGCGGGCGCGCGTCCCGCCCGAAAGGAAGGGGCGAAGGCTTCCGAAAGCTGGTTTGGCTGCTTCGGTGCCAGCGAAATTTTGATCAGGAAAAATTATTTTTGCTTCTCACTTCGGTAAAACCCAAGAACAAAGGGAGCTTGCTTTTAAACAATAAGCGTTGCCCAACAGTCGTGGATGTTGATCTTGGGCCCTTGTTCATCACCCAGGCCGTGTCTCCGGCTTGGACATCGGAGTTCCCGCGTGGCTGGGTCTCCGACGCCGGAATCATGGGGATGAGGGGACTTCTGGGGTTGGTCCCTGTCTTGTCCCTTGCAGCTGCCAACGCCCACGTGGAAACCCAAAGCGCAGAAGCACCGCGGAGCGCGCCCCTCCAGCAGCGAGGTCCCCTCTCGATCTCAGACGCCCAGAGGTCCGGATGCCAGAGGATCACACCTAGTCCACTTCCCCCAACCCCTCGCCCACCCCATAGAGGGGGTCCCTGGTGCACTAGCTTGCATGGGGGACCACAGAACAGTTTCTCCTGCAGGGAGAACCTGCAGCTTCTGGAACTCTGGTTTGGACAAGTGCCCCTTCTCTCTGCACCTCCCAGAGAGAAGGGCCAGGAGTCTGGGACAGAAAACTGAATGCTTTCTGCCCACTGCTCCTTAGGTCCTTGGACCCAGCCAGCCCTGCAGCGGCTCTTGCATCTACTCCTGTTAGCCCCAGGTTCCTATAGGTCTTAGGTGGCTTTCCCACCCTGAGCTTCAGACAACTGCCTGAGCAGCCCACATTCTACACTCACGACTTACCCATCCCAGGGCTGGAGGACCCAGGGCAGTCAGTATGGGAGGCCTGAGGACCTCCACAAGCTCAAGGCTTGCTTCTGCCTCAAGCCACCAACTGGAAGGTTTCCTTTTCTCGTGGAGGACCAATTCCCCAACATCCAGCAACCAAAGCCCAGGTATACCTCTCCTCTCACCCTGGCAGAGATAGTATGAGTTTTTCCTTCACCATTACTATCCTGAAATTTCCTTTCATTACAAGCCCATTTCTCGTTTAATCTACCCAACATTCCTTTATAAGTCCTCGACGTGCCTTAGTGCCTTTTCTCCCACAGTGATAAGGTAACCAGTGGTCTTGACTCAAATGGGCCTGGCTGAGTGCAAAACACTAGACCGGCCAGTCCCTCCCTGGCCTTCAGGGATGCCTCAACACCCAACAGTGCCTTAACTCTCTATAAAGCAATCCTTCACAAGCCTCCTGCCCCTTCTGGGATCTAGGTAGGACCAGGGGCCCCTCAGAGAGGTTGCCCACTTGTCTTCAGAACCGAAAGGCTCAGAGCCCAAATTTCTGGACTGCTCTCACTCTGCCTCATCCATGATTTCCCAAGAGGGCAAAGAGAAACCCTATCTGGAAATCTGGGGACCCCACATGATCAGAGTAATCACTGTTCTAAGCATTTCAGCTACATTAGCTTTTTCCACCTTCACAACAATCCTGAAGAATATAATATAAATCATCCCTCTTTTGCAGCTGAGTGATCTGAAATGCAGAGAGAAGGCCCACATATAACTGACAGTCAAGACTGAACTCCTATCCCTCTGGCCTCAAGTCCACACTCACAACAACTGGAGCTACTAGAAAATGCCAAGCATTGCATTCTGAGTCTTTCTTTCCAAGAACTCCACTTGTGGTTTTTGCCAAGGCCTTTTCTCCTCCTCCTCACTCCCTAAGAATTCATTGGGATTGGAAGAAGTGGGGGTAGGGGGCCCAACTAACATCTGGCCATTCATTCTGAGCATGAAGAAGAGTAAAGATAAAAAAAGTTCATTTGGAAATGTATCCTGGGGAAGGCCTCCAGGTCTTGCCCTCTTTTTAAGACAGGGATCAGAGGCTGCGTGGGGACTGTGTATGCACTCACAGGGAGGCTGCAGCCATCCTTAGGACAGTTGGGGTAGGAGAGCCTAAGTGTCCTGCCCTGAGCACAGGGGAAGAGTTTTCAGGTGTGAGTTCCAAAATACCAGGAAGATAACTTCAGCAAGTGATTCTGGAGACCCTAAGAGACAAAGTCCAGTCCCTCTGTGATCATAAAAATCCACTGAGGCCCTGAGCATCCATCTGGAAAGGGGGCAAAACTCACTAGAGTTATACTTGCCCACTTGAACCTCTTGGGAGTCATGACCCCTTCACATATCTGGCAAATCTCTGCCCCGGAAAAGTACATAGAGGCATTGAAGTTAGCTGTCCACTTCTGAGATTCCTCTCCCCACAATAGCCCCATGCCAACCAACAAAGCCCAGACACAATTGCCAGATCCTTTTGATAGGGGGTATTGCTTTACCAAGGTGTTTTCTCTGACAAGGCAGCTGCCTCTCTCAAACTGTCCTCCAGGATTGATTGACCCAAGGAACAAAACCTGAGGGTATGGCCAGGACTCCCCACCCTGCATCTTGACCTGAGCATATTCTTCAGGCTCTGCACTTGCCTCCATGGTGCATGGAGGCCCTGGAGGTGTATGTTGGGAGAGAGAATGGCCAGGCTGGGGCTTCTGTAAAAGACACAACTTGGTTTGGCCTAAGGGTAAGGGGGAAATGCAATGCAGGGAAGTGGCCAGTTATTATCAGGGAGTCCTGTACACCATGGGTTGGTTCCTTTACTCATGGAGAGGGACAGGGAGGAAGACAGTTTTCACTTTTTTGTGTTTGTAAATAGATTTTGTTCAGACACAAACCCTTTCCAAGCCCTGGACTGGCCAAAGGCCAGATGAGCCTGAGAGCCCTGCCCTTTCCCCAGCAGTGCCCTCTCCACTCTCATCCTTGTTCAGGAAGAGGGAAGTGGCCTACTGTGGCCTGGTCAGGGTGGTCCAACCGGGGGATGCGCAGACCCTTATCTGGGTGGAATCATTTTACCCCATGGGATCGCTCTTCTACGACTCCACTAACCCTAAATGGCCCTAAATGCTTCTTCCCGGGTGCGGGTTTTCTTCTGGGAGTCTTTCTGCGAGCTCACTGACCCTACGTCTGTCTCTCTTGGTTCCCTGGCCAAGGAGCAGACCCACCTCCTTCCTCTCTCTCCACTCGGCGAAGCCGGGCCAGGAGACGCGGTGGCGCCGGCCTGCAAACGGAGTCGGTGTCCCGCGGTGGGGGCAGGAGAACCGCCCCAAGGCGAGGAAGTCCAACCGGTTGGGCGGGCTAAGCCTCGCCCTCCCGCGAAATGGAAAAACCCTCGTGGTGAGGAGTTCTGGGGCCTGATTTTTATAGAGCCCTCTCCTGACCCGGACTAGTTCCATTCCTCCTACTGAGCTTCGCAGAGAGCCCCGAGGGGGTACAGTTCCTCGCGTCGTGCAGCGGGAAACCGACTCTTAGAAAGGTTGCGGAACGTGCCTAGGGTCCCGCCGGGAGTGGCCCGGCTAGGATTTGAACCCGAGTCGTCCAGCCTGCAAAAGCCCGGTGCTCTCTGACGTTAGCGCTGCGCGCCCAGGGCCGAGACGGCGTCCCCTAACAGCGCCGACAACCGGGGTGCCTTGGGTGTGACTGGAACCCGCGGCCAGGGGCCACCCTTCCCAGGTTTGGCGGGCGCTGCCCCTGCGGCGGCCGAGGGTCGGCGGGAGCGGCGCGGGGCTGTTACCGTAAGTCTCAGAGGAGCGGGGCACGGGGAAAGGTGGCTGAGAACTGGAAGGGCCGGAGGGCGCCGCGACGTGGAGGGACTGCGTTCCCGGCTCGGAGGCCTGGCCTGGAGGGAGGGAGGGAGGCTCGCCCGCCCCAGTGAGCTTCGCACGGTGGGGTACCAGCTAGGAGGAGCCCGCTGTAGTGAAGGGAGAGCAGGAGGGATGTGGGCTCAGAGGACACGGTGTCCCCCGCCCGGGACTGGGGCGCGCTCCCAGGCTGGCTCCGGACGAGTCTCCGTCCCTTCCGTCCCCCGCAGGGCCCTGCCAGGTGCGGCCTGGAGCCGCCAGAGAGGCCCTTTCCGGCCTTGAAGCCGGTCGGCCTTCCAGTCCAGTCCCCGCGGCCCTTCCTGCGCCCTCCTCCCCTCCCTCCCCTTGCTGCGACGGGGACAAAGCGTAGCTCCCGAATTGCTGTCTCGGTGCGCCCCCCACTGCCGACCGCCAGAGGCGGAAGCTGCGGTGCGTCCAGCATCCGCGCTGGCTCGGATCCCGCGGCCCCGCCCGAAGCCTCCGTTCCCCTCCCCCAGGGCAGCCTACCTGCGTAGGGAGGGAGCCCCACCCCGCCCTCAAGCCCCCCTTCCGAGCTGGACCCCGGGAAGGGGGGTGGCGGTTCGCGGCCGAGGCCTAGGCTTCTAGGGGCCGGTCACCAACCATGCGGGGGTGAGGGGCTGGAGGGAGCTAGGGGCTCTCCTAATACGCTACCTTCCTCCTTTGAGAGGGGGCTTGAAACCCCGACCCCAACCTCTTAAGGCTTATAGAAGACGAGTCTTGTGTGTGTGTGTGTGGGGGGGGGGGGGGTTAGGGATGCCCGCGATCAGCCAGGATGATCAATCACGCCCCCAACACATGCGTGGACCCTATTCGTCGTGGGCACGAAGCCCAGGCATTGGGGAGCCTCTTAGACAACCTTGTCTCCACAGTCCTCAAACGCTTTTACTTTGAGCCTCACTTAGTTTTGAGGCCCACTTTATGAACAACATAGCAACGTTCCCCATTCCCTTTGGCAGGGTTTGTTGAAGTGTAGTCCCTGTACCGTCTGGGAACTTGTAAGAAATGTAAATTTGCAGGTCCCACTGCAGTATTAATGAATTAGCAACTCTGGAGAGGGAACCAGCAGTCTGTTTTCACAAGCCCTCCGAGTGATTTTTGGTGTACACTCCAGTTTAAGAACTGCTGCCTTTTGGATTCCATCAGCCTAGTTTCTAAGTTCCCATGATTTTCCACTGTGCCTGGAATATTTGTTTGCCTCAGTATAGAACTTTATGCCTCTGTTTATTCACTCTTGTTCTTTCCATCTTACTGCCTCCATGTATCTCTTTGTGCATTAACTCATTACCTAATGATGTCATTATCACCTAATGATGTCATTATCTAATTTAGCTCCTCACTCATATTCTCATTTATCCACTGCCTAAGTCCATGGCTCCCCTGGTTGCAGATCAGAAACTGCTTTGTAACTGCAGGAGTTGGAACAGAGTGGAAAACCTGCCCTACTCAGAGATTTCTCTCACAAAAGGGAGTCAGAGGCCAAGTTGTGATTGGTTCACTGGCTACAGAGGGGAAAAAAGCAACCCTTCCATGTTTGGGTATGCATCCTGATAGAGAACAAATGGAATGGAAAGAAGGGCCTTGGGAGTAACTGGGGACAAGGAAATTGAGGCACAGAAATAGACTTTCTTGGGGTGTCCCTCAAAGACTATGGGCAGGGACCCAAAGGACCCAGCACCAGCTCGAGATACACAAGTATCTTTATTGTGGATATCTCAAGATGGTGATTGAGCCATTTGTTGGTGGCTGGTTAAAAGCAAGCTGCTTTAGTAGGAGCCAAAAAAGCCTGAGCCTTGTAGCTATTGATATAGATGTGTTTTCATTCAGTCAGACTTTCCTAGTATCAGACATATTCTGGGATGCTATTTAATAGGCTAAATGTATAGCTAATATTATAAAGTAAGGGGATCCCTGGGTGGCGCAGTGGTTTAGCACCTGCCTTTGGCCCAGGGCGTGATCCTGGAGACCCGGGATCGAATCCCATGTCGGGCTCCTGGTACATGGAGCCTGCATCTCCCTCTGCCTGTGTCTCTGCCTCTCTCTCTCTCTCTGTGTGACTATCATAAATAAATAAAAATTAAAAAAAAAATAAAGTAGGCAGTGCGAGGCCACGGTGCTACCAAAAATACCCAATAAAGGTAGCTATCAAGATCTTCTGTGTATAGAGTGCTATTTAAATGTTTTACATGCATTATATCACTTAATCCCTACAGCTCTGTAAAGTAAGATGGAGAAACTAAGTCAAAGATGGGTTAAATGCTACTCAAGATCACATAGCCTGCTAGTGGCAGAGGTAATATTTGAATCCCAGTAGTGTGAAGCCATAGGCCAGGCTCCTATTCTACTTAATAAGAATTTCACCAGGCATTACTACCAGTAGTATTAAAAATAATTAACAGTTGGTCTTTTCCCACAGGTAACATTTTCAGTCACTGCTTCCATTTGATAAAATAGTTCCGTGTAATAGGAAGAATAACTATTAATATAATCCCCATTTTATGGATAGGAAACCAGGACCCAGAGGGGTTAAGTGCCTCTGCCCAGATCACCCAGCTAATGAATTGCAAAGCAAGGAGCACTGTTACTCCTTTTGACATCTTTGTCTTTGTTTCTCATTTTTCTTTCATCTCACTTTAGACACATATTCATGTATCATCATATTAATCCTTGACATGTCTCCATTAGCTTAGGATGCTCCAAAGGACTTCTCCATCCAGCATTTGGTTTGCTCCTCCTACCATCCCTAAGGAGGTGGCAGAGGTCAGAGTTGTTCTTTCCAGTTTCTAGTGGAGGAAGCCAGGATTTGGAGAGTTCAGAGGACTTGACCAAGGTCACAGAGCCACAGTAAGGATCAAAGCCTCAGACTTCTCACAGGCAAGAGTGGACTTTGAGAGAATCCTGCAGAATGAATGAATGAATCATTCTTACTCCCTGGCCCATCCTTAAAGCCTGGCAGTACCGACAAAGGAAATAATTTATAAGTATTCAAAACATACTGTGCTATTAATGCAACTTCTTATTATAATGGACTTACAGTTGTTTCATAACTTCTATTATTGGCAATATGTCAACTTTGGAATGTTTTCATAATTATTCTAGAGTCAGCCTTTCTGTTCTTGGAAAGAATTAGAAGAGGAAAGAAAGGTCACTGTTTTAAAAATAGGCATGAAAATAAATAAATAAATAAATAAATAAATAAATAAATAAATAAATAAAAATAGGCATGGAAAGGGCCAAAGGAACCCAGATCCAGGATGTAACTCTGCCCTGGTCTTCGGCCCTGAGGAAGGGGTCTGTACTTTCACAAGTGTCAATAGTCAGGCCATGATTTTCATCTTAAATATGGCCTGTCAGCACCTGAAGAGTCAGATTACCTCCAAAAATGGACCAGTTTTCTTTCTATTCCTTTCTTCCATCACAACTCCCATTTTTCTCCCCAATATACACAGTGGAAAATGGAGAAGTTCATGTGCTCATGCTCTAAGGTAAGAGCATGATAGGTACACTTTCTTTCTTATGTCTCACAACAATCCTCAGAGGGGAGCATAGGGCTCCCCACTTCATAGGTGAAGAAACTGAGGCATAAGGAGGTTAAGCAACTGATCTGAGGTTACACAGGTAAGTGAATGAGAGCCAAAGGAAAACCCAGGCTTGTAAATATACAGCTTACCTTCCAATAGCTATGAATCCACTTTTCCCTATGGATGCAAATTCTGATATCTTCTGATCCAGCAGAAAGGAGCAGCAAGGAGCTGGTCTGCTGTGCAGTGAGGCCTGGATTTTGAGTCCAGGATGGAGAGAAACAGATCCCAGGGATTTTTGGGAAGATAGAGGACAATCTGCAGCTGCTATGAGAACAGAATTGGTGGTGGAAGAGTGCTCTCAAATTTGCCCAGCCAAGATTTCTTATACTTCAAAGACAAATGGTGACAAGGTAAGAGCATGCACTTGGAAGCCAGACAGACATGAGCTTGGACCCCCACTCTGGTACTTACTAGCCAGTGACCTTGAGCAGACCAAAGCTGCAAGATATCCGATCTAAGATACAGCTGCCTGCCTCTCAGCGCTGTTCTGAAGATTTGATGAGATGTGAAATGGAAAAGGCCTAGCACATGGAGCACTTGGGTGGCTCAGCTGGTTAAGTGTCTGCCTTTGGCTCAGGTCATGATCTCAGGGTCCTAGGATGGAGCCCCACATTGGGCTCCATGCTCAGCAGGGAATCTGCTTCTCCCTCTCTCTCTTTCTCTCTTTCTGTCAAGTAAATAAATAAAATCTTAATCTTAAAAAAAAAAAAAAAAAAAAAAGGAAAAGCCTAGAACAGTTCCTGGCCTATGATGAGTACTCAGTGAATGCAAATTCCCTCTTGTCCCACTGTGGCAGTGCCTCTACCTCACCTACTATGTCTGTGATTTTCCTTTCTCAATAGTGTACCCTTGGTCAGTGAGAATCAGCAGTGAATGTAACATGCAGGGGAATGGTGCCCAGAGAACCAATAATACGTTTGTGCCCCTCTCCCTACACTCTCATCAACATTTTACCAGTTACATTTCCCAGGAATAAATAACCACAGTGCATCCGTGCATTTGTTGGAGTTCAACAAATATGCAGATGGTAGGTGCATAATGAGGTAAAGAATTATCTGGCTGGCATATTTGTAGCACCATCATAGATGGCATCCAGGATCCTGCGTCCTTTCTGTAACTCCATCCACAGAGATCTAAGGTAATGAGAAGAAAATCAAAACATGCCTCATGTGCTAATAGAATTTTTCCTTTATGGTAGTTTTTTTTTTATTTTTTAAAAATTTATTTATTCATGAGAGACAGAGAGAGGCAGAGAGGGAGAGAGAGAGAGAGAGGCAGAAACAGAAGCAGAAGGAGAAGCAGGCTCCATGCAGGGTACCTGACGTGGGACCCGATCCTGGGTCTCCAGGATCACGCCCTGGGCTGAAGGCAGTGCTAAACCACTGAGCCACCCGGGCTGCCCCTTTATGGTAGTTTAAAGGTATAGCCAGATGATCCATAAATCATAACAAATGTAGGGGCAGTTTAGTATAAGAGTTAAATGTACAGACTCAAGTTAGATTGTTTGAGTTCTAATTCCAACTCTGCCACTCACTATGCTGTGTGATGTTGGACAAGTTAGTCAACTTCTGAGAGAGAGCCTCTGTTGCCTCATCTGTAAAATGGGGCCATAGGACAACAAAATGAGTTAGTACATATAAAGCACTTAAAAGAGTACCTAGCATATACTAAGCTCAATAAATGTTAACTATTATTACTGTGGTGTGTTACTTCCCTGAATGTGAGCCTCAGAGAGTTCTCTGAGTTTGTGGAATGAAGGGAAGATAAGTGAAGCAAGAATCCTCTGCAACCAGTAGGTTGCAACCTGTATTTAGGGTTTCAGTACTGGCTCCACCGCTAGTGGGCTTGGACGAGCTACTCAACCTTCAGGAACTCCTGTTTACTCCCGTGTAAAATGAATGTGAGTAAGCTGCCTCACCTTCTTCACATAGTTATGGCCCCAAATGGAGCCCTATTGTTATTTTAGCTTTTAACCTTTGAACACATAAAGGTTTTCTTCTGCTCATTAAGTAGTACACCCTCTGGGAGGAGCCACTTGGTAAGCCAACACCTGCTCAGTCCTTAGTGACACATCAGCACTTTACCAGTATTGTAGGAAATGGTGAAAGGGAGGCTGGAGACAGGATTGAGGAAATGAGGAGAGCAGGAGATGAGAAGACTTCCACGATTTCTCATTTCCTTCACAGGCTTAACCGAGGAGCATACTGCCCAGTGCCTTACAGTAATGTCACTGGCTTAATGCCACAAATATTGTAAATTGCCAAATGAGAATGATTCCCGCCCGTCTCTTTTATATTTTGAGGAAAGAGAGAATGTTTTGGTGATGTGGGACTTTCTTCAGTATCTATGGGTTGTGAATAGTATAAGCAATGAGAGGAAGACACCATGTTGGGCAGTTTTTCACGGAACTTTGGGAGATGGAAAGAATACATTACAAGGATTTCTCCTTTCTCCAGAAGGCTGACTTAAAGGTATAGCAAATTTGGAAAGCAAAATTACCTGAATCCTCACTAGCTTCTACTCCCTGCTTCTTGTCTCTGTGCCCAGCAGAAGATTCTGAGGTTATTAATCTTCCTGGCGAAGGTCCCAGAAACCCCCAAAGAACATTTTGGTTTGACTAAATTGAAATAATATTTACTGCCATCCTACTATGTGCCCTACACTGTGCTAGTCACTTGGTAACAGAGTTACTGCAACAGAAACAGCTGCCTCCCCTTCTTTCATGACGAAAGAGCATCCAAACTTCAGTTGTCCACATGGCTTTCAAGTCTAAAGTCTGCCTTTCCTGCAACTAGGAGTAGGCTTAGGACTAAATTCAGCAGACCAAATATCAGCAGAAATGTCATATAGCCGCTTCCAGGCACCTTCCTTATGAAACAGAAATATGTAAGCCCTTTGCACAGTCTCCTTTATCGTTCCTCTGTCCGGCTGCCCGCGGCTTGTGTCCTGACATCCTAGACCTAGGTATGGCACACAACAAAGTGGAAGAAGCCTGGCTCTCTGACATCATGGAGCACCACACAAAAAAGACCAAAGGCCTACAAGAGAACGGGAATCATAGGAGTCACGTTTTCTGAATTAAAAAGATCAATAAAGAGGGGTGCCTGGGTTGGTTAAGCATTGGCCTTCAGCTCAGGTCCTGATTTCAGGGTCCTGGATTGAGCCCCACATGGGGGCTCCCTGCTCCACAAGGAACCTGTTTCTCCCTCTCCCCAACCTCCCTGCTCATGCACTCTCTCTGGCTCTCTCTCTCTCTCTCTCAAGTACATAAATAAATAATCTTTAAAAAGATGGAGAGGGAAAAAAAGAGAAAGGCCTATAAAAAAAAAGTAGATTTCCCAAGTTGTTCTAGGTGGTGATACAGTGGTGTGTGTGTGTGTGTGTGTGTGTGTGTGTGTGGTATTTTCCACTGACAAGTTATATAACATCTTTGTAGAACCTCAGTCAATATTAAACGTTTTTTCTGGGCAGGCAGTGAACCAAGGAAAAAGTTGCTAAAGCATAACCAACGAACTAATTATGTTTTATGTATACATTATGCCACTTAAAATTTTGGGGGGCACCTGGGTGGCTCAATTCCTTAAGCATCTGCCTTCGGCTGAGGTCATGATCTTAAGGTCCTGGGATGGAGCCCTCCATCAGGCTCCCTGCTCCACTGGGAACCTGCTTCTCCCTTTCCTCCTGCCCCTCCCACCTGCTTGTCCTTGCTCTCTCTCTCAAAGAAATAAATAAAAAATATTTTTTAAAAATTATTTTACCTGCACAGTAATAATATCTAAGTGAGATATTGTTGAAAGGTTATGAAGAAGGCAAATGAGAAGTTTCTCTAGAGATAGAATGAAAATGAGCAAGCCTTTCTCTGAAGACCAATTCAGAAAAACAGCCAACTCTTTCTGTTTTTATTCTGTTCTCAATTTGCTGTGAGACTTTAAATGAGCCATTAAACAACTTGGACCTTATTAAAATGGGGTGGTAATTTCATATAGAGTAGGTATTGTTAAGCCTTCTTGTTTTTAAATCCAAACTGAGTCTCTCTCTCTCTCTCTCTCTCTCTCTCACACACACACACACACACACACACACACACACACAAAATGTTGCTTTGGTAAGCTGTTCATTTACTGCTAGGGGGGTAAGAGGATATGCCTGAAGAGCTAATGCAGTTATGGATAGATATTCCATATGCTAACTTAACATAAATGCTTCAAACTTTTATTTCCTTGATGGAGAAACATCAGGATCTCTGGCCTATTTTACATGCTTTAGCCTTGGGTGGGAAATGCCCCTAAGTAAAATAAGAAGCCATTTCAGAAGTATTTCTCCTTTCCCACACCACTTATTATCTCTAACAACTCATTTTCCATCCACTGTGTTTCCTTGTACTGGTTTTACGATAGGGAGTCTCCAGCACTGTGAACCCTCTGCAAGTCTAGCCAGTTCTTTCTGGCTCCCTGCTGAAAAATGGAGGACAAAACTCAGAATTATGACAAGGCTGGCCATATGATATGGCCATTACTTTTCTGGTTTCCATCTACCCTGCAGGTGGTAGGTTTGAAGGTTTGGGGAAATTCCCTGATGACTAGGTACACCAATTTCCCGTGGGGTCACATGAGCATGTTCAAATATAATTGCCATAGTACTGGCCAGGTCTATTTTCAGGCTGTGCATAAGGATGAAGAACAGCTGCCCATGGGTCTCTAAAGTCTCTTATATAAGAACCTAGTACCTGAGAGCTGAAACTAAGACACATGCCAGGCCTTATGGATTCTCTCCATTCTATAAGTGTAGTTGGAGGCAAGGGAAGTTTGGCTGGTCTGACCAATGACTACTAGGTCAAAAGCTCTAGTCTAGGTCAGAGTCATGTGCAACATCTTTGGCCAATGGCTGTGCTGTCTTGAGGCCCCAGGCAGCCAAGAAAAGTGGTCCGGAAAGCCGGCTCTAAACCTGCCCCTGGGGGCAGCCCGGGTGGCTCAGCGGTTTGGCGCAGCCCTCAGCCCAGGGCGTGATCCTGGAGACCTAGGATCCAGTCCCATGTCGGGCTCCCTGCATGGAGCCTGCTTCCCTCTGCCTGTGTCTCTGCCAGTCTCTCTCTCTCTTTCTCTCATGAATGAATAAATAAAATTTAAAAAAACAAAACAAACAAACAAAAAAACCTGCCCCTGCCATTGCCTGTCTGGGTGACCTTGCACTAGTCACTTGACTCTTCTGTGAATAGATTACGGATCCCAAGTCTGCTACCCAGTGGGAGACCTTAGCCAATTCACAGCTTTGGGTATCAGAGGAAGCCAAAAGGATTTGTTTTCTGGCATGCCCCCATTATGGCATTCTGTGACTCCAGCTGGGACACAAACTAAAGCCTCTAGTTTTGTTTTGGTTTTTGTTTGTTTGTTTGGTTGGTTGGTTGGTTGGTTGGTTTTGTTTTGTTTTGTTTTGTTTTGTTTTTGTTTTGCATGTTGGCAGCTGATTTGAATTGTTTTAAAATTCGGGATTGGCCAACAGCTCTAGGCCAGAAATGGTCTATTAGGCCAATTGCCGAGTCTTCTGCAGTCCACTGACCCAAGGAAGAGTTTGACTAGGTGGGGACCTGGGAGGGGGGAATATCCCATACGTGAAGAACACAGATAACTCTGGCCAACGGTGGGCTGGCTGGTCTGAGCCCCAAAGCTCTACCGCTCCTACCCCAGCCCACCCTAAACGGCAGAGGTCAGCCTGGGTCTAGTTTCCTTTTGCCACCGGTGGGACTTACTCTCCACTGAAAGGTGGGCAGGCAGGAAAGGAGTGCGTTGCCGGCAGGGACCGAGCCCGCGGCGCTCAGGCTTCGGCTGTGGGTCCCCTGCTCCCTGGGTGCCCCAAACCCGAGAGGCGCGGGGATGCGCGTCGGAACCCCGGCTGCGGGCAGGTGCGCGGCGGCGCGGGGCCAGCGAACCCGGCGGCTCCGGGCGCCCCGGCAGCGCTCACGGACCAACCCCCGGGCGCGCGGCCGCGGCTGCGGGGCGGCGGGCGGGGCTCTCAGTCGCGGGGGGGCGGCGGCGGGGCCCGGAGCCTGCGCCGAGGCCGGGGAGGGCCCCGAAACCAACCCGACGGACTTGTGGGGAGGAAATTCGATCCTCGGGCCCTTTGCTGCCTGAGCTTAAAAATGGATTCTCCATCTGCTGCGAAAGCCTCGGGCTCCGAGCGGCTGCATCCTGGCCCCTGGGAGTCGTGGGGAGCCCTGCAGGCACCCCGACCCGCGGAGTGCTCACCTGCCCCTTGCTCGGACACACGCTGGCGCTCCCTGACGCTCGTGTGCGCTTCGAAGGCCGCTCATCTATTTTCAGCCAAGCCCAAAGGGGAGATGATGCTCTGTCAAGTTCAAATAAAGAAACCTGGAATCCCCGGGTGGCTTGGCGGTTTAGCGCCGCCTTCAGCCCAGAGTGTGATCCTGGGGACCCGGGATCGAGTCCCACGTCGGGATCCCTGCACAGAGCCTGCTTCTCCCTCTGCCTGGGTCTCTGCTCCTCTCTCTGTGTGTCTCTCATGAATAAATAAGTAAAATATTAAAAACACACAAATAAAGAAACCTATTTTCTTTTTTTAAGATTTTATTTATTTATGAGAGACACAGAGGGGGTTGCAGAGACCCAGGCAGAGGGAGAAGCAGGCTCCACGCAGGGAGCCCGACGTGGGACTCGATCCCGGGTCTCCAGGATCATGCCCTGGGCTGAAGGCGGCGCTAAACCGCTAAGCCCCCCGGGCTGCCCAAGAAACCTATTTTCTATATAATTCAGTTTGTCCAGAAGAACTTTGAAGACGGATGACAACATTCAAGGACACTGTTAGCCTCACTCTATTGGTGAAACGTAAACAACAACAACCAACCAGATAAAACCTCTTTGGAACAATTTTGACATTTATGAATTTAGTTATTATTTCGTTTGTCCCCACAATCTCACTTTTTGAAGATTTTCCTACACAATGCTTTCAAAAAGATTTACAATGCCATTTTAGTGATAATGAAAAAGTGGAACCTGACTATTCATCAATAGAGAAATAAATTGGCTGAATATATAATGAGTACACATATCAAGAAATACTGTATGTAAAAGACAAGCTCACAGGCAAACAGATCTAAGCTTACATTAAATGAAAAAGAAAGTGGATTATAAAAGACAGTAGATATGGTAGGACTCCATATTCGTTAAAATGCAGAAACAAATTGTGAGTAAATGTCTACAACTCACTCGGATAGGATTAGTGACTTATTTCATGGATGATTATACAGGAAATATATGTATATTTTACATGTACATACATCTGGAGAAATGTCTACCTAACTGTTACATTGTTTATCTTTGGGGTGATCCTGAGAGGAGGGAATGTGGAGCATTAACTTCCTACACTATATATTTCTTCAAAGTTTGATTTCTTTTAAAATAAGCATGCATTAATTTTGTATTTCCCACACACCAAAAACAATAAAGATTTTTAAAAAAATCATACCCCTTTCCATCCCAAGACCACCAGATGGTTATCACTTGTCCACTCTTCTCTGATCTTTCCATTACTATGTTAACTTTCCCTTCAAATTCTTCTCATCCCTGTACAGTATCCACTTACAAATTGCCTATTTAATGTGTGCAAATAGTTTTTTTAGATCCTTTAAACCCAAAGAATGAAAGAAGTGAGAATATTCCTTCCACTTTATCTATTCACACTATTCAAACAGAAAGATTAGGTGCAGTCTTGGGGGGGAGGGGGACTTGAAAGCATTGCAATTTTTAATTCATTACTTCTCAAGTTTTGTGTGGATGTGGCACATATTCTCTCTCAATGCAGCCAACCAGGAGAGATCTTTAAAACACGGTTTTTGTTTCTTTTTAATCCAGGAAGGCAGAAAGGCATTACACTCTGAAGGAAATACCACTGAAAAGTTGAACAGGATTTTCAGGGACGGGAACTGGAGTGGGAAAGGCACTCTTGGCTGAAGGAGGGTCACTGTGAAAGAGGCTAGGAAGGGGAATGTGACCTGCACTATGGGCTGGGATTCTGGGATTGTTTAAGCTAGCCTGAACGTCGTCTCAGAAACATGAGCTCAATTCATACTATGGGAAATAAGCATGGCCACACTTCAAACATGCAGAAATGAAGGGCTCGTCTGGCATTTTAAAATATTTATATAGAAAAATGGCACCCAGCAGCAATAAACTGAGTTGGGTTCACTCTCACCTAAGTGTCCGATAGGGTTTTTTTTTTTTTTGATAGGGTTCTTTATTACACATAAAACTACATCGTGGGCAGCCCCAGTGGCTCAAGCAGTTTAGTATTGCCTTCAGCCCAGGGTGTGATCCTGGAGACTCGGGATTGAGTCCCACATGAGGTTCCCTGTGTGGAACCTGCTTTTCCCTCTGCCTGTGTCTCTGCCTCTTTCTCTGTCTCTGTGTCTCTCATAAATAAATAAAATCTTTTTTAAAAAATCATATTTCCTCAGGCAAAGCCTCAGAATATTCCAGGATCATACATATAACTCAGTTTTTGCTCAGACCCTTGATGTCACTCTCCTCCTTTTCATATGCATTAGTAGCATCACTGTAAAATGCAAGTGTTCTGGAACAAAATACCTGGGTTCCGATCCTGATTGCCATGTATTAGCTTATGATTTTGGTCAAGTTATTTAAACTCTTCTGTGCTTCAGTTTATGACCTCTGAAATGGAGATAACACTACGTATTTTATAAGATGTTATGCAATTTATTTTTTAAATTTTATTTATTTATTCATGAGAGAGGCAGAGACACAGGCAGAGGGAGAAGCAGGCTCCTTGCAGGGAGCTCGATGTGGCACTCGATCCCTGAACTGGGATCACGACCTGAGCCGAAGGCAGACACTCAACCACTGAGCCACCCAGGTGTCCCAGATTTATTTATTTGAGAGAGTGTGTGTATGAGCAGGGGAGGGGCAGAGGGAGAAGGAGAATCTCAAGCAGACTCCCCACTGAGCAGGAAGCCCCGCTCCACTGGATCTCAGAACTCTGAGATCAAAACCTAGGAGCCAAAACCAGAGTCCAACTCTCAACCAACTGAGCCACCCAGGTGCTCCTATTTATTTATTTTTATTTTAAGTAGGCTCCATGCCCAACATGGAGCTTGAACTCAGGACCCTGAGATCAAGAGCTGCATATTCTCCTGACTGAGCCAGCCAGGGGCCCCAAGAATATAAAGCTTTTTAGAATATTGAAAGTTCAATAACAGTCACCATTACCACTTACTCTCTTACAACCCCCCAAAAACTTTATTCTTGCCCCATTCTCCCCTCAAGATACTGTCATTTCTGCATTCTCCAATTGTCTCAGTTCTATCCCTTGTTTCCTGGAGATTCTTTTTTTTTTTTTTTAGATTTTATTTATTTATTCATGAGAGACACACAGAGAGAGGCAGCGACACAAGCGGAGAGAGGAGAAGCAGGCTCCATGAAGGTGCCTGATGCGGGACTCGATCCCAGAACTCCAGGATCACGTCCTGAACCGAAGGCAGATACTCAACCGCTGAGCCATCCAGGAGTCCCTTTCCTGAAGATTCTAACAGTAGCTCCTCCCCTGCTGTTTGCCTTCTCTCTCCCATCTAATGGGTTGCAAATGACTGTACCATAGTCTCAAGAATACCTAACGGAAAACCTGGAGTCTGTTCTTCTTCTGTGATAGTTTCTGAGTTTTTAAAACAACCATATTCACATATATTTTATATATCATAAAACTCACTTATTTGGGGTATACAACCCAACGATTTTCAGTTATTTACAAAGTGGTGTGATCATGAAAATAAATCATTTTTTTAAAAAATATGGAACACTTTATGAATTTGCATGTCATCCTTCAGCAGGAGCCAATGCTAACCTTCTCCATATCATTCCAATTTCAATATATGTGCTGCTGAAGCAAGCACAGAATAAATCAGTCTAAGATCATTTTCATCCCCCCCTCCCTACCATTGGACCCCTTTTGCCCTTTTACAGCTCATCTTTCCTACCTCCAGCTTCTGGCAACCACTAATCTACTTTCTGTTGTTATAAATTCGCCTTTTCTGGTCATTTTAGATACATAGAATCATACAATAGGTGGTCTCTTCTGTCTAACTTCTTTCACTTGGCATAATTTTTGAGATTTATCCATGATATAGCATATGTTAGTAGTTCAATACTCTCCGTTTTATCACCTGTCAAAGCAGAATGATTTCTGTCATGTCTATAATTATATCACAGAACATGGGGCCCCTGGGTGGTTCAGTGGTTGAACATCTGCCTTTGGCCCAAGGCATGATCCTGGGGTCCCGGAATCGAGTCCTGAGTCAAGCTCCCTGCATGAAGCCTGCTTCTCCCTCTGCCTATGTCTCTGCCTCTCTCTGTGTCTCTCCTGAATAAATAAATTTTTAAAAATCTTTTAAAAAAAGAATTATATCACAGAACAATATTGATAATATAGAGTTAAAGCTAACTATTATTTCACCTACAGTGCTCTAAGCACTGGCTAAGTGCTTTATTTGCATCATAGAACTTAAACTTCCCATGGGCTACTCAGGTAATACTATTTATATACATTTTTTGAGAACACTGAAGTTTAGAAATACGAACAGACTTGCCCAAGGTCACAAAGCAAGTAAGTGGCAGAGGGGCGGGGCTCAAATGTAAGTTTGTGTGACTCTAGAGCTAAAGCCAGAGTCACCTTCAAAATCAACAAAGGACCTTTGTATTTCATACCCTTCCATGATCACAAAAACAAAACCCAGGAAAGCGTTCATGGTAAGTCCACCAAACAGATGAAGAAATGGTCCATGCCTTGTCAATCTCCACTTGTGTGTAAGGAATTGTCAGTCCATCATTTTCTCCATACCTGATGCTGCTTCTGTGCTGAGGACATCTAACTCCTCTGGGAAGGAGCTGGTGTCATGAAGGACTCAGTTCTACGGGATAAAGATTTCTGATGTTTGAACCGATTTTCCTAGGCACTGTCTTGATGCATCCCCAGACCAGGCAGCCCAGGAAAACAGGATGGACCTTTACCCATCACCCTGTCTAACAGGAAATGAACATGTAGGAGAAAAACTTAGAATCCATGCTTCCCATTGTTAACAATTTTTAGGGTGGAACTCATGGCATTACATGGTAACAATGAAGGTGGGCCATTCTAATCTCCCACCCCGTGGTACTTGAGGGATTGTTCACTAGGAAGATTCTAGTGCCACGGGCTAGAAACACTCTTCTCTGAGGATTTCTAAAGAAATCTCCAGTTGTTATTTAGTCATAGAACCCCTTTGAGGTTTTATGATAAGCCTCAGGCCCCGCATTTATGAGAAGCCTCAGACTAAAGACATTCACCTTCAAACATGTGTTGTCATTATTATAAATTTATTAATAATATTGGCTTTAGAAATAAGAAATACTGTAACAGACCATGCTTCCAATCTGTCCTAGGATTTTTTGAATAATATTTAACCATTCTCACTAGTCACAGAAGGAAGGGTCCTCAGAGTGAAAGATCTTCATTTCACAGAGGAACCCCAGCGATCACAGGAGGTGCCTAGTTGTTCTGTGAAGGGGTGGGGGTGAGAACCCAAGCCTTCAGTCCCTTGGAAAGATCCAGAAAAAGCAAGTACTCAGACAAATCCCATTCTGGCTCAGTAGCAACTAACTTAGATAATGGAGCCTCTTATTAATAGCACTTCATTGGTGGTGTACCATGCCCTTCCGGCATCAATTAGGCAACAATTACCTGTTGAATGAAAAGAACTATTTGTTGGTGTTAAATGTCAGGATCCCCAGCTCCCCTTGGAGGGTTGTGAGATGCTGGCTATGTTCTGTTTCTCGATCTGCTGCTGATGACACGGGTGTGTTCACTTTGTG
Source organism: Canis lupus familiaris (assembly GCF_011100685.1). Classification (NCBI taxonomy): domain Eukaryota; kingdom Metazoa; phylum Chordata; class Mammalia; order Carnivora; family Canidae; genus Canis; species Canis lupus. The sequence goes on along the minus strand of NC_049235.1, from coordinate 40,492,063 downwards.
ATATTTTGTTGATTCTTATGCACTTCTTTGTACATAATATTTCAATAAAATTTGCCCCCAAAAGACGCGAATAAAAAGAGAAATATTTTTAAAAGAGCCTAGTGCAGTGCACGTCATGGAGTAGGTGGATATCACAGATGCGTTCACGGAGTAAAAAGGATCTCATTCGATCCTATCCTGTGGGGTAAGGTTACCGTGGCCCCAGGAACCTTCCAGGGCGGACAGGAGCTCACGACTCTGCCCGGGACGCCGCTGGGTGAGTCGCAGAGCCGAGCCGGAACCCAGCCGGGGGGAGGCGGATCACTGCCCCCCTTTCCATCTGGCCGACCCCGCCGCGGCCCTGGGGCGAGGGACGCAGGAGGCCGCGGCCGCCGTGCCCGCCCCGGGGAGGCCTCCTCGCCACGCCCGGGCCTCGGCCGGACCCCGGATCCCGCAGTTTCTGGGGTTTGGGGAGCTCACCGTGCTCGCCCCGCCCCGCCTGTCTCCCGCGGCAGCGTCCGCACGTCTGTCCACCGGTGTCTTCATTGCCTCCGACCCACCTTCAGTCCCCGGTCCCCTGAACGATGGTGCCCTCCGACCCGTCCCGGAAAGAAGCCCCCAATTTACCATCACTGTTGGGTATCTTCCTAGCACGTGATGGTGGCCGGAAGTACAGAAATGTCCCAAGAGCACAGCTTTTTCTTCTATGAACCATGACGAAAGCCTCCCACCTGGGCTCCCCTTTACCTGGACTAGAATGCACAGGTTCACCTGTGGACCCGGAGTCCCAAAGAGCCTAGCCTCTGCCACCCAGCTGTGGTACCTTGCACAAGACACTGATCCCATGCCTCAGTTTCCTCATCTGCAAAATGGAAATAACAACAATGCTCAACTCCTAGGGGTGTTGTGAGGGTTACATGAGACTATCTCTCTGCAAAGTACAGCATCCAGAACATAGCAGGTGCTGGACAATACTTTCCTTACCTTTCCCTTACCTTTAGCCAAGCTGTGTTCCCAACATTCCTCTTGCATTTGCACTGGTGAAAATCCCTCTCTCTGCCTGCCTGGGTCAGGGACACCCTATAGGATCGGGACAAGCACCTCAGCTCCTAGCCAGAACCAGACCCCCATACCAGCGCACTGCTCATCCTGCTGCACCCCTGGGTTCTTACCTCAGCCTTCAGTGCTTCCATCTACGTAGTTGTGTCTCCCCAACTTTTTCTCATACATGAACCCCCACACACACTCCCCCACACTTTTAGACTGTTAATGCTGCTGAAGGTAAGTACCACCTTGCACATATTAAATGCCAAGTGCTGCCTAGCACGGAGCCTTCCTGACTCAATAAATGTCTGTTCCTCCGCAGTAGGTAGGAAAGGTCTGTTCCACCTCTAGCCTCTTCCTCCCAACCACCCCTACTACCCCTCCCCCCATTCCTGCAGCTGGTGGTGCTAAAGACTAAGCCTCCGCCCCCTCCCCCCAACTCAGAAGCCGTATTCACCCCAGCCGTGGTGACAGGTTGATGACTCCTATAACAGGCCCCTTTCCTCCTCTGGGGGGTTCCTGCCTGCATGGAGTCTGGTGGAGGGGCCACCAGCAGGGCCGGAAACCTGGGGAGAACGTCTCTGGCTGCCACTGACTTCTGTTACTAGAATTGATGTTTTTCTCCAATTACAACCTTCCCTCCTTCATTATGTCTCCTGTGTTCTCGAGGTAGTAAATACTGGGGATATGTATTACACTCCCCATAACTTACTTTCAATGATCAGAAAAAGCTTTTTTTAAAAAAGACCCACTGTTGACAGGGAATCTGCCTCTGAAGTTCAGAGTGAGGCTTCGAGAGCAATATCTATCTGCTGAGCACAGAGATGATCACCTCCCCAATTTTTGTCTTCTGGGCCACCGTCTCTACCCAATGCATTAACAAGAGGTAGCAGAGATTAATGGTTGGAAATAATATCCCTGGATCCAATCCTAGTCCAATCCTGGGTTCAATGCTAGTCCATTCCTGGCCCTTTACTAGCTGGATGATCTTGGGCAAGTTACCAAACTGACTGTGCCTCTGTTTCCCCATCTGTGAGATGGAAGTGATGGCAATAATAGTTCCTAGAGTTGTTACACAGATTAAATGAGTCACTGTGAAGGGATTAGAACTCTGTAAGCACTCCTCCATGATTTTTGTCAAATACCTAAACTTAATACATCTAAGACCCTGACTCCTAAAGATGTCTAGCTACTCCTAAGTGATTATAACCTGTTTTAAAGGAGATACTAAGGATCCCCCAATTTAACCCTGGGTGTATTATCAATTTTCAAGCCTGATAAAATTGTCCTTAGAATTAAACAATTTCTCTCATTCTTTACTTTTCTTCATTTCTGTTGTATGTATGTGGACACATTCTGGAAGGAAAATTCAGTGAAATAGGAAAGAAGGAAGGAAGGAAGGAAGGAAGGAAGGAAGGAAGGAAGGAAGGAAGGAAGGAAGGAAGGAAGGAAGGAATGGAGGGAGGGAGGGAGGGAGGGAGGGAGGAAGGAAGGAAGGAAGGGAGGAAGGAAACAGAAAAGAAAGACAAAGAAAGAGGGAGGATTTGGTTGAAATGGCTGGATTGTAGTAAGATTCTTTGTTATTATTTTCCATCAGTGTTATAATAATAATAATCAGTTCAATAAATTACACCAAACTCATACTTTCCTGGACCTTACACTTTCCAGAAAATCTAGGTGAGAAGAAACCTTACACTTTCCAGAAAATCTAGGTGAGAAGAGCTTGCTCAGAGTCAGACTGGCTGAGCTTAAGAGCTAGAGGAAAGAGATGACTGCAGAGCTATTAGGCCACTTACTGGATCAGAATCTGCCTAACAGTATCCTAGAGGCCACTTCTCACCTCAATACTTGCAATGGGCTCTCTAGTCCCTGAAAATCTCAACAGCACAGGTTGAAGAAAACTCAGCCATTTCCCACTTCAAGACCATGTATGCTAAGGAGCTTTCTTCTATTCAAGGCTGCAGAAAAAAGGGAGTCCTGGATCTCCCTCCCCCAGCATCTATCCTAAACACACCTGCACACACACACATAGGCACCCTAAATTCGGTGTGTCTAAAGGTATGGATTATACGCCCTGGAAACTACATGCTTGTCCAAATGCTCCATGCAGGTATTGCAATGGAAGTTTAAGATAGCCCTTGAGGAGGTATTCATGATCCAACTGGCCAGAGGGGCCAAAGGAAAAGAAGTCCACCATCCTTTGGCTCTCTGAAACTCCACACAGATCATTTCAAGCAAAGCACTCCACTTTTTCCTCAGAAATGCCTGCCTCATGGAGACCTAAACTGATGGTTCTTGCCTGGGGGCAGTTGTGCCCCCCAGGGGACTTTGACAATGTCTGGAGACATTTTTGATGGTCTCAATGGGTAGGTACTACTGGCATCTAATGGATAGAGGCCAGAGATGCTGATAAACATCCTACAATGCACAGGACAGCCTCCACAGTAAAAAAATTATCCAGACCAAAATGTCAATAGTGTCAATAGTAGAGATCCTGCCATAAGCCAAACTCCCACTGCCTCAGAGGAAATAACATCTCAGAATTCCTCCAGCTTCTTAAGCACAGAGCAAACTAGAGTATCAGGAGAAGAGCCCCAGAGAACCCTTTCTCAGGCCCCACACTAAGAATGGGGAGGTCCCAGCAGACTCCTTCCTCCTTCTGCTTTGCCTCCAGAACACAAAACCCTGGCATTTGAAAAGATTAAATAAAACCCATGATTCCCAGCCCCCAGCTGCATAACCCAGCCCCTCATATCCTATTTCCCTCCTGCACCCCCTCACTCTTGGAGCACAGTTGGAAATTCAAATTGCAATCTTTACTGTCCGGCCCTCAAAGGCTCGGCCTGCTTCCTCTCCCAGGGACAAAAATCTCCTCCACATCCTGCCTCCCTTTGAGATGAACCCCCCAACCCTGCCTCTCTCACCAACTGTAAGTTGTTCTCCCCACCTCCCTCTACTAGCCCTTCTCCTTCTAATTAAACCACATCCAGGGTGTTGGGAGGGCAGGGTAAAGGATCCCAAGACTTCCGTACTGCAGGTTCTGGGAGCCTACAGCCTCATGTTTTTTTGTGAGGTGCCAACCACACTGTGATCATTAAACCCTACAGTGGTGGGGGGGATTTTCTCGTTGCTGTTAACCTGGGAACCAGCTACATCTTGTTTATCAGACTTGTTTTAATTCAGCTTGGTCAGGTTCCAAGTGTTGAGGTGGAGATTAAAGGCAACTGAGGAATCCAATTAGCCGCCCAGTCTTCTTTAAGCCAAAAAATCAGGTCACAAACTAGATCAAAGTGAAATTATTTCTCGACAGCTCTGTTCATTAAGGGGAGGGTAGGAGCTCACACTGCTAAGCTGGGCTCATTACTGGGATTGGCATTTTAAAGACAGTATCTCCCCCAAATTACAAGTTTCAGAGGTTGGAGGGAGAAACTGAGATTATCTTACGTGAAGTCTCTGTTTGGCTAATAGAAAACAGAAAGTCGAAGAATAAGCATATGACTTCTAGGAAAAGAAGTAAACCAGGGCCTAATTTTCCCGGGCTGGAAAACCAAATCTGGAAACTGGAATTGGTAATGATCACTCCCAACCAGAGAATTCCTCCTCCAGGGGATCTACAGAGTGGAGAAATCTAAATTTTCCAGGTGGCCCTATTCACCCATCTTCCTGAGAGCCCACCCCTTTCCCTAGCTTGGAGCAGCCGCAAGGGGGTCCCCTGGCAACCCAGCACAGCCTTTCCCCAGCCACAGGACCTGGGCAGTGGTTGAAGAAAAACCACTCACCATTTCTGGATTCTGGGTCCCAGGCAGAGTTGTTTCCAGCAGCAAAAGACTCCCCCTGGGCCTTTCTGTGTTTCTGTGAGTTCTTTTGAGGAGCCTGGAAGACAGAAGAGGAGGAGAATTCAGGAAGGCCCTGATCAGATTCACTTCCCATAGGGAGGATCAAATAGGGAGGATTGCTGGGAAGCCATTTAGAACCCTCAATTCTACATGAGAGAGAGGCTGAAATATTACATTCAAGAGAGCAGTAACAGGGCACATGCCCTCCTTTTGTGAGCGCTGATTTTTTTTTTTTTTTTTTTGAGCGCTGATTTTTAACAGAGCCAGGATATCTGCAGCAACAGTGGCCTTCCCCCCATATCCCATTCAGCTTACAAAATTCTGCTAAGCTTTTCAGGCAACTAGGAGCTTCCAGGTCAGAAAAATGGCCTTCTTCAGGTCCTCCAGACCACAAGCGTGTGGGACACTGAATATGGCTAAAATTTCCTTTGGGGGCTTTGGGTGGTAGTCACTTCCAGGGTCTCTGAAATCTGAACCATTAGTGAGACCCTTCCTCAAACTTCCCAGTCTCTCTGTCCCATCCAAGCAGGGCCAGGAGGGAGCACAGCCACGTGCAGCTAGAAGCCTGACCCCCTCAAGTGGGGAAAGGATAAGAGGGGTAAGGAAGATAGGAGGGGAGGGAGGAAGAACAGGAGGAGGAAGTCTGAAAGCTTTATTTCTTTTAAAGATTTAATTTATTTATTTGAGAACAGGAGGGAGGAAGGGCAGAGGGTAAGGGAGAAGCAGAGCCATCCACCCCCCAGCAGGGAGCCCAAAGCCGGCAGGATCCTGGGATGCTTGGATCCCGACCTGAGCCAAGGTAGACTCTTAAGCTTAACTGCCTGAGCCCCCCAGGCCCTCCAGGGGAGAGTCTGAAAGCTTCAGACCTCCTGCCTGGGTCTTGCTGCCCCAAATTTCTAGCGGCCGCATAACTAACCAACTCCCTCATCCAGATCTGGGAGCCTTGGCAGCTTCATTATTTGGAGGCATCCAAGGCATGGAGTTTACTTTGGGGCTGCAGCCACCCAAGACCCCCACTAGGTTTTCCCTTTCATCTCCTGCAGCCAGAGCCTGTACCCTCAAGGGGGAGGTTGACAGCACATTGGTAGGTAACTGTAACCCAGAGGGATTCTCCTTGGATGTTGCATTTGGAGCAGGAACAAATCCCGTGTGGTAGGTTTTGTTTTTCTTCTCGGAGTATTTCCCTCGCTGGGGCTACGTCATCCTCCCACCCAGATCCTTCCATACCCGCCTACTCTCCATACCCTGGGGTGGCCAACAGCACTGCCAGACTTCAGAAAATGCACCCTGGATCCCACACAGATATTCTTACGCGCGCCTACACACGAAATGACCGCCAAATTTGTTGTGTTGTTTGTCGGGGGCCTACAATGGGTTTCAAGCTCTGGGCGTTTCCGAAGGGGAACGCACAGGACCCGGGCCCACCGCGGAGTATTGCGCTCACCGGAGCCCAGCCCCGCTGATTGCCGTGGGGAGTCCGCGGGCCTCCGGTAAAGGAGCCCGGCCCGGGAGGGGGTGTTTCGCGTCAGGGGATCCCCAGCCAAAGGCACACCCCGCCGGGTTCTGGGGCTGAGCGCTGCCCCCGCACCGTGTCCCTGCTGCTGTCCTAAACGCCCGAGCTGAAATGGAAATTTGGGAAGAGGAGATCCGCTGTTGGGCAAGCGTGCGCCTTGGTCCCTCAGGGGCAGGCCACGGTCCGGGTGTCCCCCACTGGTCACTCTGGCTCGGCGGGCGGAGCCGCTGCCCCAATACGGGAACCGAGGTGGGAGGCGCCAGAACGAGACCTTACAAGGTTTCCAGAGCGCCCCTGCCGCGGGCCCTAGCCGGGTGGTGGCGGGGAGGTGGCGCTGGACCTGCCCCTGGGCGCGGACGTGCCTGCCCGGGGGCGGGGGCGGGGGTCCCCCGTCCCAGCTGTCCTCTTGGCCCCGCGGCACACGGGCCCCAAAATAGCAGGTTCACCCCGGGTCAGCCCTGTAAGAGCCGAGCCTGCCCCCCACCCCAGTAAAGGCTCGGCCTGCGCCTTTTGAGAACCGCTCCCGGGCTCAGGGCCTCGGCCTAGCGGCCGCATTTCAACCCAAAGCAAACTCGGAGTGGGGGACCGCGGGGTGCGCCGCTCGTCGTCGCCCCGATGGGGAGGTGGGGAGGGGACCGAAGACACCTGAGCAGCCGCAAAGAGCGGGAGTGCTCCCCTCTGCCTGGGTGGGGGTGCGGCAGCCGCGGGGGGCTCCAGGCCCCCAGCCCCAGGCGCCTCCCGAGGGCCACCGGCTCTGCGGCCCCAAGCGGGCAGCTCCGTGCGCTCCTCTCCGGCGCCTTCGCTCTGGCGCGCCCCGGAACCTGGCACAGAAGCCGCCCAGTGACACTTCGAACAATACGGGAGGGGGAAAAAGAGAGGGAAGGAGAGAGAGAGAGAAACCAGTTTGTCCGCGAAAACTCTAAAGAATCATTCTCAAAGTTTTCCTGGCTTCTCGTAAAGGTGGCCCGTAAAGGTGGCCGGGCCGTTTACAGTAAGAGCAGAATAATGTTTGTGACTGTGCGACATAATTATCTCCAGATTTGCCTCCCCTCCCTGCTCCCAGCCACAGTTTTCACCAGCGAAAGCGGCTAATGCATTTGCACACATTAAACATCTTGAACGCATAATTACAGGCTGCAGACAGGCGGGACAATAAAATATCTCCGCTCGATATTTTTGGAAGCCTTTTGCAACCGTGCCTGGAATAAATAATCGCTCTCTATCTAACTACAGTCACCGTTATTTCGGAACACCCCTGCTCCACCCCTGCTCCACCCCTGCTCCACCCCTGCCTGGGCTTTTGAGTGTTTTGGGGAGTGAAGAGGAACAAGTCGGGAGGATGCGACCACCTGGAAAGGTCTCCCAGGCCTCGGGCTGGGCTGCAGGTTCCGCCTGGAAAGAGGGGAAGAAAATATGTTCAGAGCCCCTGAGGCTGCCTTCCTCCTCATCCGAGGGCCGCCAGCTGGGGTCATCTAGGCCTCACAGCCTCTGGGCACCCTCTTTTAAAGAATTTCAAGAAGGTGCAGATTGTCAAATTCCCTCCTCACAACCCTGAGAAAGAGCATCTCTAGTTTGACACCTGAGATATGTGCTGGAAAAGAATAGGCTTTCCTCAGAAGCAGCAAGTTTGGGAGGAGGAAGCTGGGAGTGGTTATGTTTTCCCACAGAGGCCTGGGACACTCTAACTTCCCTTGAGCCTTAGTTGCCTTGTCTGTAAAATAGAGATGATTATAATAACCTCGGGACCTACTTCACAGGTCGTTATGAGGAAGCACTTTTAAAGAATTTTTTTATTGCCATATAACTTACATATAGCAAAGCATAAAAATCTTAAGCACCCAGCTTGGTGAATTTTTATATGTGTATACACTTGTGTAACTACTACCCAGATCAAGATATAGAGCATTACTAGCCCCCAAAAGGCTCCATGAAGAAGTACTTTTAAAACTAACTTTAGTTAGTGATAATATTACTGTCCCTAACTCAAGAAGTCAACACCTCAGGCAAGTATGTGGATACTTGCGGACAGGAATTGACAAACCAAATATACACATAAAATATATTTACTATTCACACCATGACTAGAAGCTGTTGGAATGAATCTCTAGCCTGAAGAAGCACGTTGAGCCCTTGTACTCAGCACTCAGGGGTTGAGGAAAAAAATATCATCAGCCTTTAATTCGTTTTGAGACAATGGGGTTCTCTTGCTATGAATGACTGGGCTTTATATGCTGGAGTTGGCATATTCGTTTCCAGGTTAGGGTGAACCCAGCACAGAAAGGCCTGAGATCCCCTCCCAGAGGACAGAAATCTGAGTGGATGTCTACTCGGCTAAGGTCTAAGCTCTATGGTGACTTATTTCAGTGTCTCCTCAAATCCAAGCCTGGATTGATGTGTGGAGGGAATTCCCCCAGAGGAGTGTTTGGTCCCGAGATAAACTCGGGACCCTATTTTCTGAAGAGTGTTAGCCCAAGGGCTAACACATGAAATTGGTATACATAACAAATAATGTAAACAAATTTACAGCAAGAAGTAAATTCTCCACCAGAGCCTCTGACACCAGTTCTCTCCCCAGAGGAAGCCAAGGTTATCGATGACTTTCCTATCCTGCCTTACATGTATTCCTCCTTTTTTAAAGCGCACTGGTTATTACTAAAAAATATGGGGGGTAACCTGGCTGGCTCAGTCAGTTTAGCATGAGACATGAGACTCTTGATCTCAGGGTCAGGTCGTGAGTTCTAGCCCCTTGCTGGGGATAGAGATTACTAAAAAAATTTTAAATCAAGCATACCAGTAACCTTCACTGTACCTGTTTCCCTAGCCTTGAATTTTCTTCCTAAATAACTTCTCAAGACAAGTCTTCATGATGAGTGTATTGGTTCAGGAAGTTATGTTCAGACCCGGTGACCCAGCTTTGCTGAAAGTCAAGCTAACTTTGTGTGGCCTGGCAAGGGGAAGGGCCACTATAGCCTGGGTTCTAGATCCTAACCTACCTGTACCTGGCTTGGCAACCTTCAAAATGATCAGCTGACTTAGCTGCATCAGTACCAGCAAGCCGCCACCCTTTCTTGAGTAACCAGAACCATGCTGGGGGAAATAATCAAGGTCCTGGCTATGACTTTGGACCTACAATTCTCTGCAGTCAGGGGAAATTGGAAGTGCCTCTTGGAATTTTTAACTCCTCTGTCTAGTAGCTATAAAAATAGTCCTGGGGTCATTAGCCCACCCTGGGTGTCTGCCTCCGATCCTATTTCCTCAGTCTTCTTTGGACCTGGTGGGATGGCCTTCATCCTGACTCGCATCCAGGCCTGGACAGAGGAGGTAGGGCACAGTGGGGCCCTCAGCCCCAGACCTTGGACCCCGCGGTGGAAGCCAGGAGACCTCGGAGGAAACGCGTTTACCACCTGGGCGACCTTGACTGCAGCCGATTAAAGTTTAATCCGAAGTGTGTACTCAGCCTAGCCATGTTATTTAAACACATCAAAGGTCATAAAGATTCCAAAGGCGTGAGCAGGTCCCGACGCGAGCCCGCGGGGAGCCAGCGTTTAATTCTGGTAGATTTCCAGAGCCAGGATTTGGAGCGCAGAGAGGGGAGGGCGCCTTAGGAAAGAAAGAAAAAGCTCTGCATTCCCGACGGATCGCGACTTCAAAAAGCGGCGGGGGAAACCGAGTCTGGGGCACCGCGGGCAGACAGCGCCTTTCAATTCCGATTAACTGGGAAGACATCTAGTGGGAAGAGGTCGCAACTGCAACGCGCCTGGCGAGCATCCTCCGCCTCGCCTCCAGCTACTCGACCGCCTCCGGATTAGGTGGGGGTGGAAGGGCAGGAAAGAGGAGACCCCCCCCTCCCTGGTTGCCCCTTCCAAGATTGGAGGGTCTCGAAGATCCCTGCTCAGCGCCCGAGGTAGTAAATCCAACTCGGCCAGGACAGGTCCAGCTCTCTTTGCCTATCCTCTCTCTAGGTTGGGGTCCTGGTTAGCCCATTAAGGGCTCACAGGCCCAGGATCCCCAGATTTCCGTCCAGCTCTTCCTGAGGCTTCTGAACCCAGAGAGAGAGTGGAGTCCTGGAGTGACTACATATGGATTCTCTTTGAGGGTCCTGAGTGACTGGGAACCAACAGATCACCACAAAACCCAAGTGAGGCTGGAGGCCATCTCGCCCAACAATTGCCTTTGCCCCTAACCACCTGCTGATGGCGAGACACACTGCAGAGCTATAGGAGCCCAGCTGCCCTGGGTATACAGGCTGTATTTTCACCCCATCTCTTTCCCGGGGCCATGGGACTTTGCCTGTCTGCTTCCTCTCACTCAGACTGTCTAGTTCCCGAGGAGGACCTGGGTTCTCTCACAACCCTGCAAGGATGAGCCCCACGTATGGAATGCCATCGCTTACCTCAGCTCTCCCCACCTCACCAATGCCTGTTTCACCTGAGGGCAGGCAGAAAGCTGGATGGACTCTGTGCCATCTGCCTCCCAGATGCCAACTGCACTTCGCTGTTGGCTGACTTCACCTGTTTTTAAAGCAGGGTCTCTCTCCTCGGGGCCTCCTGGCTGACCATTTGGGCTGGATCTAAGTTCTCCCCTCTTGTTCCATTTATTGTAGCATCACATCATCTTACAATTGTCAGGGAGGAAGAGCATGACCAGGATGCCTTCTGTATCATCAAGGGATATATACACACCTCATTTCAGTGTTCGAATGCCAGGACTTTGTGGAGCTACAATCAGGGGCCCACAGCAGGGGGCCTGTGGCTCCACTGAGGTTTCCAGACCCAGAGGTGGGGACCACAGGGAACAGTGATGACTGCCAAGAGTTGCCTTCTGTGGGAGGACCCCATATTATGCTCAGTCCACAGTTGTCCAAAGTGGCCTCTTGTCTCCTCCTCTTGCCCATCAAGTTGCCTTCCCCACACCTACTCCTACTCAGGGCTTAGATCCTCCCTGATTCTCAAAAGAAGGCTCTCAGAGAACCCCGTTTTTCTTTGGCTTTATGTTATCCTCCCCAAAACCTGAAAGTAACTGGAAATGGTAAATGAGATTATTCTAAGCCGATGTTTTATAACCCTTCACCAAGATGTCAGCCAGCCCCATCACACACTGAAGTACATCTCCAAAGGACTAGAAGGGCTACAGCCCCCTCTGCCCTCCCCTCTTCATCACCTCTCAGGTGGATGAATCTTGTTCCTCAAATAGGGAGACTCCCTTAGGTTGTATTGAATCTAATACAGACCATTAGAGCAGCAGTGAATGGAAGGTGGGAGGAAGGACTGCAGCTGGATTAACCAGTTCTACTTTCAGAGAATTGAAAACCTGAGACTTCGATCCTATAGCAAATGAGCCCAGGATTCAAGGGCCTGGAGCATGAGTTCAATGGTCTGATATGTGTGCTTGGAACAGAGCTGACCCCTCACTCCCCGGCACTGACACACATGAGTCTGAAAGCACTTTCCTAGTCCACCTGGCTAAGCCAACACCAGACCCATGGCTGGATCCCATCGTCCCAGCCAACCCTGCTCTGCTCCCAGCTCAGGCCCATGGGGACATCTATTCCTCAGGGTGACAAACGAGTGTGCTTGCTCTCAGTGACATCAAATTACTTTGCACTAGCCAAGGGTCCCATGACCTGACATAACCCCACATTAGGTCCTAGAAATGTAAAGAAATATGGCCTTTTTAAAAGTGGTTGAGAGCATGTAATTGCTAGCAGGCTTGAGGGGTTGTTCCAAGTCTGGCTCACGACCTGTGCTGGGGCAGCTGATAATCAGCCAGTATTCCTTGCTTGGGCTCTCTGGTGGGGATAAGTTCACGCCCACATTTAATTCTGGTCTATATTCGGTTTCTCAAAACCCAGATTATTTCTGTGCAGTTAAATCACAGGGAAGCTTGCAGCCTAAGCACCCCCTCCTCACCAGCAGCTGGGGGTGGGAGGGGGTGGGGACAGCCAGGCTTCAGAGAATTGACTTCCTGAAAGAATGGGTTTCTGCAGAGCTTTAAAAATACGGGCCTACTTTGGGCTGCTGTAGCTTGACTTTTTGCTGGGAATTATGGTTTCCTTGCTTCTTGTTTTTTGCTCTCCTGTCTCTCCCATCCTCTTTGTCTCTCAGCTTTTCTGGGGTATTTCTCTTCCTTCTCCCTCTTCCTTTGAACCTCCTCACTTCTACAGTCCCCACCCTGACCCTAACCCAGAAAGCCTGGTGAATTCCATCTTAGAGTCAGAAGACCAGGGACACTTAAATGAGCTGCTGTGCCCAAAGTACCAGTAGGATTCGATCTTGCTAATGCCCCACAGCCGGCAGGGAAGGGACTCATGACCAAGGTCTCCAGGGCCTTCTGCTGAGTGCAGTTGGAGCTATCAGAGACTTATATCAAGTCTGTGCACATAACTTCCCTTCTTGTTTAAATTACACATCCCTTATAAGTTTAGACAAATAGCTCTTTTCTAATACAACGAGTGGTTATTTTAGCGTGTATTATTAGTGCAAAAGCATACCAGAGTAAAAGTGTCCTGGATATTTAAGAACTCCTGGGGGGGGGGGGGTGGAGATAACTAAGGAAACATAAACAACCTAGATGCAAAATAACCCAACACTCTGCCACAGAAAGGATGACCAATATTCACTCAGAAGAATGGGGTTAGGATGTAAGTAGCTGTCTGGTATAGTACTTGTCAAATTCAACCATTTACTATTTTCTATGTTTGAATCTTTGCTTTCTAAAGTCACCAAGGCTTTTAGTGAGATCACCCTTCATAATTTGCTGGGGAGGATCATGCTCATTGTCAATTAAAACAAAGCAAAACAAACCACAATACCTTTACGAATTCTTAAAAATCTTTTACTGCTGAGATTTTAGAAAATACAAAGAATTGAATTTCTTCCTGAAAACTGTGGTTGCTGGGATGAGCTATCAATCCAGTACAAACATTTCCTTCCGAGCTCAATCATTAGAAATCCCTTTCAGAGCTCTACCCATTAGAAATCCCTTTTCAGATTTCTACCCGGAAGTGTGTTGAAATGGGAAATGGGAAATGGTCATTTTTCCAATAAGAAGGGATCTAGGCTAACTTGGAACCCAGAAAGGACTGAGGCATGGTTATCATCTCTCACCCAAATCCTACGCAGAAGTACAAATCTTCCGTTAAAGGATAAGACACTCATGGAAAAAGGTAACATAAGTCTCTTTCATGCATATATATTTTTGATAAAGAAGAGACATATAAAATTTCAAGCAAAATGGACTCACACCACACTCCAAACCCCCTTTTTGCCCACATTTCTCTGGGGTGGGCCCTCAAGTTCTTTCTAGATTGCAATCAGAACAATTCAAGTTCAAACACACTGACCCCTTTCCCTTAGACATAGCAAGAGTTCCTTTTTATTGAGCAACATCGCTCAACCTTGAAATCTATCCTCAAAATCCTGATGGGAGCGGATTGATTCGATATCTAGGACTTACTTTAAAATTCCCCAGGAAAAGGAAAAAGAAAAAAAAAAAGAGTGGAAGTGGATGATGAAACATGAAAGACAAAATGATAATTGTGGATGAAACTAGGAATTGGGTATATAGGGGTTCATTTTGCTTTTGTGTGTGTTTGGAAATTTTCATAATAAAAAGATTTTTTTTAAATGTTGTGTTAGGCAGAGCTGAAAAAAAAAAATTAACCCTGGCTGGAATTTTGAATAAAAACCCGGTCCGTTGGGTAGCACCTGGAGTTACGCATTTAATCTTCTTTTTCCAAGAACGGAAAGCGACCTTACTGCCTTTTCATTTCTCCGGCATCAGCCGGCCATCCTCAGGCTTTCTTTCCGGCAAGTTCCCTTTCCCAACCCATAAACTGAGCATCCAAACTCGAGGTTGGGGGCTGATTAATGGAGCTTCCGTGCTCAGCTCCCCTGACTAGAGTGTAAATACCCATAAAAACTAATATCAAAAGTTTTTATTGAGCTGCTTCGTTTCCCTGAGCGTTGGGCTGAGTGTGGCTGGAGCAGAGGGACAAAGGAGCGGCGGCTGCGCCACGAGCAGCGGCGGCGCCCCCGATGGGCTCTGCGCGGGTCCCCAGAGCCAGCCTGAGTTTCTGGGGGAGAACACCCGAACCAGGTAAATGCCAGTCAGGGCCTCGCCTTCCACGGGGGACAGGTGTATTTACAAAACCACGGGGGTGAGGGGGTGATGGAGAAGGGAGGGAATGGAGAGAGGGTGGTCGGAAAAATCAGAACGGGTAGGGAGTCGCCGGGAACCCCAAAGTCTGTCGCCCAGCTGGTCCAGCAGGATAAAACCGTTTCCGTCACGACTCGGGATGCCTGTGTTTCGCCCACAGGACGTGGGATGTCCGCGTTCTCTGTGCGTGCGCGCGTTCCGTGTGCGAATCTGTGTGCCCACCCGGGCGCCCACCTCGTGGGGAGGATCGGAGCGCAGAACGTGCCGTAACAGTGTGACCACACCTCGGCCTCCTCCGCTCTGCGCCCCAAGTGCCCGGCTGCGCTGGTGGGCGTCCTTCCCTCGCCGGCTCGCGGCGTTGAGCATTCGCGTCGCCGGTCGGGGACGCAGGAGTCCGGAGGGTTCTGAGCCCCGAGCGACTCCCGCGGGCCCAGGCCGCGTGGCCGCCGGACCGCCTGCGCCGCGATCTCCGCCGGGCCAGGCTGCCGCCCCCAAACCCCATCCCCTTCCAACGCTCGCACGTCTTCGGTGCCTTTGTTGACCCAGTGACTCCGCGGCCCGGCGCTGGTTTCCTGTTTGGTTGCGGGCGTGAGCCTCCAGCGAGGATGGGGATGGGGGTGGAGGCCGGCGAGTGGCACTCCTGTCGGGCGGCGGCGGGGGCGGAGGGGGGGGGACAGACCGCCGCGGGGCCAGAGACCCCTGCCCTTTTCACACCGGCGCCTCCCGGGAGGCCTCCGGCCGTCCCGCGCTCTCCCAGCGCCGCGGCCCAGTGACGGGGAGCTCACCCCCTGGATGGCGGCATGCGCCCCGCGGCCCAGCGAGCCCGGCACCCCGGCCGCCAGCTGAGGACGGCGAGAAGGCGGTTCCTCCTTCTGCCTGAGAGATTCTCTGAGTTCTCTCGGCTTCTAACGTGCTACCTCTTTTAGGCGAATGCTGAGTTTCCAGGTTCAGCCCGGAGCAGAGCATGGGCGCCGTCGGGGCAGGCGGCGGCTCCGCCAGCCTCATCACCGCCACCGCCACCGCCACCGGCGGCATCACTCAGGACTCGCTGAGCCCCCGCGTGCGGCGGAGACGCGCGCCCTCCGCTGCGAGTTCGCCCCAACCCCGGGGAGTCCCGGCTCCGGTGACTGGCACCCTGCAGAGGGATTTGCTCCTCCAGGGAGGCTGGGACCTGGGGCTGGTTGTTCTCATTGCGGAGGGAGGCTTTCCCCGCTCAGGGACTTTCTGGGGGGAAACATTGTGGGCCAGCGCCAGAACTGGGGTCTTCCCTGGGCTTCCGCTTTTGCCAGACACTACACTGGTGGCCTTTTGCAGGCCTGGGACTGGAAGGAACACACCAGGCAACCGGTGCGCTCCTCCAAAAACCTGCCCTCCTCAGAGTTCATAGGGTGGGGAGCGCTTGAAGGCAGGGGAGGGACTGCGTGGGTTTTTCTGGATCTTGCACTTCCTTCAGTTTTTACGGCATTAGCATTTGGTCATCACCGTGCCAGGTGACTTCCCACAGTCCAAAACTATCCTTACAGCCTTGGGTCTTTTGCTGTCTCATTAATGCTTCAAATGCACAAAAATCTAGAGTGAAAGCCTGAGCCAGTGACTCAGGATGAGCCATTTCTCTGCCTACTGACCAGCTACGTTTCTTCAGAACCTACTTTTTCCTCCTTAAGCTTCTGCTCTGGAGGGGATGAGGGTGAGGGAGCCTCAAAGCCCACCATGAACAGAGAAGCCCCACTTGTCTCTTTCCTAAACAGATTCTAAGATGCAATCTGGTTGGGTGGTTTTGCTTTATCCTCTTTCTCTTTCTCTCTTAGCTAGCCTCAGCTCCTCAGCCACTTTCCCCCCCTTTGGATCTTTCTTCCTTTGCCATTATCTCTGTGCCCCCCACCCCTCCTGCGGTGGGAGAGAGAGGGTTAAGATGTTCTGCAAATGCA
Organism: Canis lupus familiaris; assembly: GCF_011100685.1. Taxonomy (NCBI): domain Eukaryota; kingdom Metazoa; phylum Chordata; class Mammalia; order Carnivora; family Canidae; genus Canis; species Canis lupus. Next base: position 40,475,606 of record NC_049235.1, on the reverse strand, counting down.
GCTCGTAAAGCTGCTGGGATACATTAGAAACACATGAATATCCTGAAATACAAAGTGTCTTTAAAACCCAGGGAGGAATGTTTATCCTAATGCTGGATGGATGCAGAGAAACAGTGCCAGGGAGTAGTGCTGACAGCCTCCTTCAAGGTAAAGTGAGAGCAGGTAAATTTCATTTGCTAGTGAAAATCAAACTCGATTAAAGCCTGGTTTCTTTTTGTCCTTTTCTCTTCCAATCCTGAAAGCCCAGGGCCCCATGACCCAGGCTGGAAGCAAATACCCACCCACCCACCCCCAAAACCCACACAAATCAGCCAACGTCTCTTTCTTCAGCAGGAGGTTCCAGGGCAGCCAAAGCCCTGCAGGGCACCCTGGCCTGTACTAGGAGGTAAGAAGCCATGCCTGCCAAGGATCTGGCAAGAGAAAGGGTCTGGCAGCTTCTAGAACAAAGGCCAAGCCACTAGGCTGCCGCCTCTGATTTTGCCCATGCTGCCCACTCAGGGCTCCTACAAGGAAACCAGGAAGCCCCCAGACAGACAGCCCCCATCTCTATCCCTGCCGCCCTCTTGCTCAAGAGCCACCGCTGCCCGCGGATCCCAGTGGGTACCTTGACTTCCCCAGCCTAGCCCACAAAGGGTCTCAGGATAAAACTGCCATGTCCAGGATTCAGGTGGATGGCACCTCCCTGCAATCCTATAGGAATCCCTGAGTATGACAGACAAAAAAGCAGAGAGATGGCTCAGAGGGTCAGACTCAACTAGCTGGGTGGCAAATGAGTCTTGATCTTGCCTTTAGAAAAAGAGGAAGAGCACTGGGAGAGTCTGTGCTTGCTTCCTAGGGCACACGCCAGTTCTTCAGCCCTCCAACCTTTCTTTTCCCACAGAAAACCAGTTTGGTTTAGCCTGAAAGGCTAAGAGGCTAAGAAATAGTATTAAGAACCACTAAAGAATCTCTTGTGTCCCTGGGCAAAGGACAAGAAGGGGGAGAGATTTTCTTGCTCAAAGTGAGTAGAAATTCTAGAAACTGAGACCCAAAATTATTCACAGAGCCCATTCAAATTCTAGAAACTATCCCCACTGAATAAATATTGGCTACAACTCAATATCTAACAAGACCTGCAGATTTAAAACCAGTGAAGACACACCAGGACGCCAATGACTTGCCTGGTCAAAAAAAAAAAAAAGTCCTTTCGAATATATATTGAGATCCAAGACAAAAAAAAAAAAAAAAAAGGAACAAGTAAGCTGCCTCCCTCTAAGTATCCATTTCTTGACAGTGTTTATAAGTTGATAGAAAGATATGGGGAACTAAGAAAATATCCAAATTGCTTGATCACTAGAGATCCACCACAAAGCTCAATAAATAATTCAGGAGCCGCCAAGTTTCCAGAGCAAAACCTAATTCGAGATGCAACCCAAAGTCTTCCCCCAGCGCCTCCCTCCCAGACAAACCTGCTTGTGGCTTCTCTGCAGACAAGATGAAATCTTGTCTCACCATTTTTGGTGAGGAGGGACCCAGTCGACTTTGGCAGTCCGTGGAGCTGGGGCCCTTCCTCTGCATGCAGGGCTCCGTCTCCGGTGAAGTGGGGGAGAGGGAGGGAGGAATGTGGAGCTGGCCTTGGCCGCTGTGTGCACCAGCAGCTGCGCCATGGCCAGAGGTGAGCTGGCACAGGCGCCGGCTGGTGGGGGCTCCCCGAGCTGTGTTTTCGTTTTTCTGGGTCTGGCTGGAAAACAGAAGAGGCTCGAAGCCCGGGCCAAGAGAGCAGGGTGGAGGCAGAGAAGAAGAGTCTGTAAACACCGCCCCAAAATCTCCACGAAGGCAGGGGGGGGAAATGCTGGGTAACCAAACAGAGCAAGAAAGAGTAATTCCAAAGGAAAAAGGAGTCAAGAGTGAGAGAAGGGAGATGGGCAGTGGGCCTTGCGGCAGCTGCCTGACTCTCCTCTCCAGGCTTGCATGGCAGTTCTCACACTGGCTAGACTGCAACTTTCAACTTGACCTTGGCCTCTAGCGGTGTCTGACCCGTATGTAAAATAGCCCTCAAGTCCTCAGGAACTGGGGCCTCGAACCCTACCCTGTCTCTTTGTCACCGTGAGTTTTACAATGCCACTTGGAGGAAGGAAGGGGGGTGATGGGGCCGGAAAGTAACACAAAAATCAAGTCCCTACAGAGGCTGGGGCAAATGTCTGCAAATGGCCATTCAGGGAGGAGGTAACCTGGAGGCAGATCAATATTTACCCCGAGCGACTAAAAAGGCAGGAGGGAAAGGGCACACTTGGGTATGTGTATGTTGGGAGGGGAGTGTCATAGACGGTTTTATTGGGCAACACTTACTTTGGTCCCAGCAAACCCAGGGATCAATGCAGATAAAAGCCGGAGCCCAGCCTCATTGGTCTGGACTCTGCAGGAAGACCAGGAGCCTTAGAGAGCAGACCAGAGCAGGGCTGGGGATATTTGCAATGCCCTGAGCTTCTGGCTGACTCTGCAAGCTAGGGACGGTAGGGCAGGTCCAAGCTTGGATGCTCATCAATTCACCTGGGATGAAAGGGAGTCTAGCGCTCTCCTCAAACTTGATGTTCCTACAGAACATACCCACTTTCACTTTGAAATGTATGTTTCCCCTTCTAAGGGCATCTGACCAGCCCACAGCCTCCAAGATAGATGGGAAATGGAACTGTATTACTCCAAAGCAGCGGGACCCCCAGAATCCCTCACCGAAACATAGTGGCTGCTTGGCTCTTCCAGCACCAACACACCCCACCGCGTTCTCAGGAAAGGGTGTGCATTTCCCAGATACAGAGGAAAGGCTTCTCCAGCTGGTTCTTGGACAGAGGAGGACTGGGCACCCTCTGCAGGTTGGAGACATGCTCTTCCCATTCCTACTTGGAGGGGAAGGCATGAAGTGGTCCCACAGAGCCCCTTTCTCGTGTCCCAAGATGGAGTGAAATGAGGAGTGCCCGGGGAACCTGAAGAATGAGCTCCTGGCCAAGATCTATGACGCCTCATTAGGCCCCAGAGAGGGGGCTCAAGTCCCAACCAGCACCGGGCAGTTCCTTTTAAACTCCCAGGACAGGCGGGCAGGGCTGGAGATGTAGGAGCACCGGGGAACAGCGCACACAGACTGCCCCGGTCTCTGGAGGAGGAAGAGCTGTTACTGGGGCAGAGTGTGCAACCGTCTCTATACCCGAGTGTGAGTAGGTGATCAGAGTACGCTTGAATGTGTGTGTTTGTGTGTCAGTGTGGGTGTGTGGGGGTCGTTCTGACCCTGTGGGCCTAAGTGCCAGTGTATGAAACTGCCCGCCAACACCGTAGACCGGAACGTCGTGAGAGCCCCTAAATACACTCCAGGCTTTCCAGCGGAATGTCCTGGGACCCTAGAGCCAGGCGCATCCGTAAATGCCCCGCCACGGTCCCCCTGGAAAGAGCCAAATCGTGACGCTGTCGACTCCAAAGGCGCTAGTGTCCACGCTAGGGTCTCACTGCAGAAAGACTCGCGGATACCTGGAAAGAAAACAGCCTCGGAGGCCCCAGGAAAAGACTCAGCCTGGACTACGCCCTGTTTTCGCTACTACCCGGTCCCCGCCCGCCCGCCCGCCCGCAGTTACCTGACCTACTCCCACTGCTTCAGGTCTCGACGCCACCGCGCGCCTCCGTCCCCTCCCCGCCTAACTCCGCTCTGGGCCCCGCCGGGATGGAGGAAGGGAAGGGGAGCTGCGAGGAAGCCGCCCTTTCCCCCCTGCCCACCCGCCGGGTCCCCCTCCCCACCCCACCCCACCCCACCCCACCCCCCTCGCCCGGGTCCCCCGCCTCTCCCCGGGGTGAACGGTGAGCGGCGGCGCGGCGGGCGCTGGCGCTGGCTCTGGGGACGGCGCGGGCGGCGGCGGGGACCGCGGGTGCACGGCGCGGAGCCCGGGCTGGAGCCGCCCGCTTTGCATACGCCGTGGGCGGAGCGGGGGGGGGGCGGGCCAATGGGCGGCCGCCTGGCGCGACCCCGCGGGGCGCGATCCGCCCCCCTCGCTCGGGCCCCGGCCCCGCGCCGCGCGCTCTTCACTTCTTGGGGGCTTTTTAAAACAGCGCCACTGGGGTCTTCTCCATGCGGCTCGGGCTATGACAGCCTCCGTGCTCCTCCACCCCCGCTGGATCGAGCCCACCGTCATGTTTCTCTACGACAACGGCGGTGGCTTGGTGGCCGACGAACTCAACAAGAACATGGAAGGGGCGGCGGCGGCGGCGGCGGCGGCGGCAGCGGCGGCGGCGGCCGGGGCCGGGGGCGGGGGCTTCCCCCACCCGGCGGCCGCGGCCGCGGGGGGCAACTTCTCGGTGGCGGCGGCGGCCGCGGCGGCGGCGGCGGCCGCAGCCAACCAGTGCCGCAACCTGATGGCGCATCCGGCGCCCCTGGCGCCCGGCGCCGCGGCCGCCTACAACAGCGCGCCCGGGGAGGCGCCCCCGTCGGCCGCCGCCGCCGCCGCCGCCGCCGCCGCCGCCGCCGCCGCAGCGGCCGCGGCCGCGTCGTCCTCGGGAGGGCCCGGCCCGGCGGGCCCGGCGGGCGCCGAGGCCGCCAAGCAGTGCAGCCCCTGCTCGGCGGCGGCGCAGAGCTCGTCGGGGCCCGCGGCGCTGCCCTACGGCTATTTCGGCAGCGGCTACTACCCGTGCGCCCGCATGGGCCCGCACCCCAACGCCATCAAGTCGTGCGCGCAGCCCGCCTCGGCCGCCGCGGCCGCCGCCGCCTTCGCGGACAAGTACATGGATACCGCCGGCCCCGCGGCCGAGGAGTTCAGCTCCCGCGCCAAGGAGTTCGCCTTCTACCACCAGGGCTACGCGCCCGGGCCTTACCACCACCATCAGCCCGTGCCTGGCTACCTGGATATGCCGGTGGTGCCCGGCCTCGGGGGCCCCGGCGAGTCGCGCCACGAGCCCCTGGGTCTTCCCATGGAAAGCTACCAGCCCTGGGCGCTGCCCAACGGCTGGAACGGCCAAATGTACTGCCCCAAAGAGCAGGCGCAGCCTCCCCACCTCTGGAAGTCCACTCTGCCCGGTAAATGGCGCCCCCTTCTCACCCCGGCCCCCCGGCTCTGCTCCAGCTTCTCTGCCGCTCGCTCCCGGGTCACCCTCCCGCCCCCTCTGCCCTCTCCCCGGCCTGTCCTGGGAGTGCTGCTGCCCGGTGCGCCCGACCCCGGCTGGCGGGCGCGGCCCCGCGCTGCCCCCGAGTTGGGCTGGCTCCTGTGGCTCTCCCTGGGTGAGGGATGGCTGGGAAGACGCTTGGGGGGACCCTGGCTGGCTCCCTTCTCCCTCTGCGCCCCGCCCTCCCCAGCCCTTGACATCGACTTCAGGATGGAAAATTGACCTGGAAGCGGTTTCCCAAATTGCCCGCATTCGTTCTCTCAAAAACTGGCTTCAGTGTAGAAGCATCAAGTGTTGGGGCTCGGGGTGTACAGAGAGGAGTCTGGCATAAAAGTGCTGTCCCCTGAGTCTGGCGCTAAGGCGCGGGCCGCTGGGCCAGGCGGTCCAGAGAACCCAGTGTGCTGTGCGGACAGGCTGGCCCGGTCGGGGTGGTCATTGGAGCCCCAGGCGATTTCATTTCAGTGCAGGACTACCCACCCTCCCCACCGACCCTCCAGGCTCCAGCGGAAGGCTGGACTGTGCAATGCATGGCAAGGGGCAGTTGAGCGCTGCAAGGCGGGTGGCTCAGCTCGAGCTGTCGCCTGTGTCCTGGCCTGGGTGTCCTGGTCCTTGTGTAACTTGCCTTCTTCCCTGTCTTCCAGACGTGGTCTCTCATCCCTCAGACGCCAGCTCCTACAGGCGAGGGAGAAAGAAGCGCGTCCCTTACACCAAGGTGCAATTAAAAGAACTCGAACGGGAATATGCTACAAACAAATTCATTACCAAGGACAAACGGAGGCGGATATCAGCCACGACGAATCTCTCTGAGCGGCAGGTTACAATCTGGTTCCAGAACAGGAGGGTCAAAGAGAAAAAAGTCATCAACAAACTGAAGACCACTAGTTAATGGATTAAAAGTGGAACACGGGGGCAACTTGAAGAAATGTTTCAGAACTCGTTGCTTTGCCCAGATAATGAACACAATGCTTAATAATAATAATTGAAGAATGGGAAAGAGAAAGAGAAAGACACTGGCATTTTGCTTTCCTAAGGGGGACCTCTTTCTCCTTGGTGGAATCTACAACTCTTTTAAAACTTTATTCTAAGAAAAGGTAAAGACTTCCAGTTCTCCCGCCAACCCCACCAGACCGTTAAATGACAAACTCTAGAGTCAAACGTCAACCCCCAAATACGCAATTTCAGATAAGTTACGCATTTACTGAAATCTTGTAAGTATTTATGTGACCATACTATTTCAGGATACTGTGTTATATGGTAATAATCCAAAAGTTGGGTTACAAAAGCAAGAAGCTGTTGTAAACATCTGTTTGTCCTTGGGTCGCCATTGCCATCCCCTTTGCATGTTAAGTGACTGCTCAGGTAAATCTTAGTGAAATTCCTACCATTGTTGTATATTCTGCAAAACGTCCTATGTATAGATTTAGAGGGGGGAGAGAGAAGAAGGTACTGAAATAATGATCTTGGGCTATTTACAGTGAAGGAAGAAAGGGAGAGAAAGCTTTTCTGAGGATCATTGGTCTTGGTAGTAAATACAACCAGCTGAGCCTTTAAGGCTACAAGGGAACCCCAGGTTGGGAATGTCCTTCTGACAATAATTTTAAATTGCTTATAACGAGCGTATTTTGTGGCATTTGGATTATATTTCCTGCTCAATATCATTTACTTTCCGAAGAATTTAATGACTTTTAAAAAATAGTTAAAGCATCAGCTGTTTCATAGAATTCACTTTATCAGATCTCCTGAGAGGTCCACCCCGACATGGTGAACTTTGGTTTGAAAAAAATTCATGTTTCATTTAAATTGGTATTACCAAATATTTACCAAGCATTTTGCTGAAGAGTAATTTTGCTTTCTGATTTCTTAGAAGACTCAGAACAGAAATCCATTCCCCGAAACATTTAGATGTTTACATTCTATATTTTGATCTATTAAAGGATTAGTATTTTTTTCCTTGTTTATTGTGTTATAAGATTACATTAGGAAGTTTAGGGATTCATCTTTACAGCACATTTTAATCAAGCAATTATTTCAACCAGCACATTCATTTGTTCACATTCACTATAAAATGCTATCTTGTAAATAAAGACATTCAGCACACTGTGAAAATGTATTTGTGCACCTGCTTTTCAAACATTTCTACTAAAAATAATAATTAAAAAGAACCTTAGATCTGTAGATAGTGATATAGAAGTATTAATTATGATAATAAAATAGTCACTGCCATTGAAATCTGAAGGAAATACTCTTTATTTTCCTATGCTAAGTGTGCACTGTACAGAAAGAAAGGGAGCAGGTTTGTCCTATACAAACTGAGGATCATTTTTTTCTGTTATTCAACCTTTTTTTCACTACAATTTTTTTTAAGCGAAAGGAGAAATCCCTCATAACTAAAATGCTAAAAAATTTAGATAAGTGCTTCAAGAGAGTTAAAGTGTTAGGCATCCTGAAAAGGAGAAAGAAGAAAGGAGGAAGAGATAGTATAAATTCCCAGGCTCACTGCGGAAAATGAAAACCAGTTGTTTAGTATCAGTGATGCCCAGGCTGTAGTATTTTAAAATCTGCTGTTGGGTCTGCATGTGTCTGAAAAGGCAGGTTTTGATATTTGTTGAAATGACAGGACTAGGAAAGGCCTTAAACCTTGACCTTGACGAAAAAAGACAATTTGTGACCTTGACTTTTGACAGCTCATGAATTGGCCTCGGCTGGATTAGTAGATCAAGGGCGCCACCTCGCGTTGACAAGCTTCCTTGTAATTCTTCAGCTTCAAGGGAATCCAAAGGTCTTACCTCCTTGACTCCTTGTTTTAGAGATTTAGTACTCATTTCTTTGGCTCCAGATGGAACAAATTTGAATATATGTAAGTTATACATGTGCCTGTATATATGTGAATATATATTATATATGTGTATACATGTATACATTTGCATATCGGTGCTCGTGTGTGCTTGTATATATACTTGTAGAATCTGTACAGATATAGTGTCACTAATTACTGATGACCCGGGATGTTGTAATTTAAGGTGATTTCTAGAGTTGAGGTACAAAATGTACTTTACATGATGAAGTTTTGCTCCTTTTCTTTAATGGCCAAGTTTGATTTGTCTTCACAGTGCTTGCTCTGCCTCAGATTTCTGCAGATCTGCTTTAAAGCTGTACACTTTTGTTACAGTCTAAAAGGTGTTCTTAAATAACCACTTTCCTGGCCCTCACCCTCCAAGGTGGTCTACCATCCTAATTAGAGCTATAGGAGAGTCTATACGGCAAATAAAAAGTTTCAGATGCCTTGCTAACTCTAGAGTTCTAGAGTTACATTTCAGAAATTCGAAGAAACTCACCTCTTAAGAGGTCAGTATGGAGAGCTTAAAGATCTCATATCTACAAAATGACCATAATATGGATGCAGAAGGAGAGTTATCCTGGATAACTCAGAGCCGAGTGCTGCTCTTGGGTGGTGTGCAATCTTATACCGGGGCTTGTGAAGCTGCCATTTGATTTGTGGAAGAAATAGATACATTTAATATTAACAATCACCATCAAAACTATAATAAATATTATATCTACTACTTATTGACCCCCCAGCAACACATCAGGTGCTGTGTTTAGAGTCATAAATAATACATGTGTACGCTTTATATTTAATATACACATAAGGTAATGTGTTTTTGTCAAACCCATGCTATACACACACATATATATAGTGTGTGTGTGTATATATATATATATATATATATATATATATATATGTTGGTGGAACCAGGAGCCTTAGGATGCAGAACTTTGAAATGAGGTTAATTTTATCTTTATGGTAGAGAAAAGTAATTGTGAATCAAAAAACCATATTCATCATTTTGTGGGGAAAAAAATATTGGTTAGAAACCTGGCTGACGGAAACCTCCCCAACCCGAAGACTTAGAGCTTCTTTATAGATGGTGAATTATAGAATCTCTAAAGCTATCTCAGGAACAGCATGGCCTTGAAAACATACCCATGGAATGGTCTTGTGAAGTGCAATCCAGTTTCGCTGTCCTGAAAGTGGATTTTCACTCCACTTGTGGAAACAAATGAAAATGATGCTTCAGATCAAGCTCCCTACATCGTGTGCCACAGCACTCCCTTTCTAAATGAGCTGCCATCAAGCCAAAGTAACAACTTTCTCCCTAAATGTTTAAAGTGGTGGAAAATCCCCTCAAAGCTGGATCATACTGTGTGTTTACGGAACAGCTCCAAAGGGGACTCTTCTGTTGACGGGGGATATTTTTCTTTAGATGTAAGAAATATTCTGAGCCTCAGGCCTAGGAAGGAGGCCAACAGCAGCTCTGCAGCCGGGATACCGCCCCTTCCACAACCCATCGCAGGAACTCTGGGTAAAGTAGTAGTTTTCTTTTTTTTCCTCTTTGGTTTTTGAAGCTAATGACAGAAGATATTGCAAGGGTTTTTTTACCCCCTCTGCTCTAAAATGGCTGTTGATGATGTCGATCTTACCTAACTCCCCCACCTTTTAAAAATTCCCATGGATCTACCAGATAACCTGAAGCAAGCAATGGATTATGATGGCTCCCTAATGCCCAAATAGCAATTAATCTAAACCTGTAGAAAAAAAGACATCCAAGAGGATTCCGGCCACCATATAGGAATAACACTGGACACCAGGACAGTGTTGCTGAATAGCTGATTCAGATTTTTTTTTTTCCTAAAAGGGAAACCTTTTTCTGAACAAGAAACTCTAAATATGGAAACAGCTAGACATCATTTTCCTTTATTAAATTTGCAAAGATTTTTAATCCTGTAATGGCCTACCATTTAAAAAATTGTAAATGTGGGACTTTAAAAAAAAACACACACACCACTTTTTCCATATGCTCTTAATTCTGTCAAATTTATTAAGGTATTTGAAGTGGATGATTGTAAAATGTCACTTTGCATTTAACTACTATTTATGCCTGATGCAGAACTGAAGCCATCCGTTTACATTGTTTAAAAAAAAAAAAAAACAGAAGCAATAATTTTTAAAGAAAGGGGGGAAATTATTTAAAAAAAAAAACTCAACCTAATTGAAGTGTTTTCTTAAAAAATCACGAGGCAGGGAAATTCAGCTGAGGGTGATACATATGCGTGCGGGTCGCTAATGACACAGATTTCACCGTATAATATGTGTGCAGATTACACCCCGCTGCGTGTGTTTGGAGGGTTCGGTGAAGATGCGGCGTCTCGCTTCCCCTCTACGAATTCCGGAGTTTCGGAGCGGAGACGAAGGCTGTCCGGGACTGCTAAGCCCCAGACCCGGTGGGTTCAGAGGCGCCCTTCCGGATTTGCGGACCTCTACGGGAGAGACGCTGGGGGCTTCCTGATTTATGCGCATTCCTTTAAAGTTGATCGAATGCGTGTCAGCAGCCCCAGACCTGGAGAATCAGAGAAATGTGCAGCAAGTAGCTCACATCCCATTTTTCATAAGCAATGATGTAGCGTTATCCAAGCGGTCTGGGGAGATTTATGCCTCGATTTTCGGACCCGCGCACAATAATTAAGTTTTCATCTGCTAGGCCGCCGGGTAAATAACAGCCGGCCTCGTTCTTTAGGAAAACACCCACTTTCCGATCGGCCGCTGCAACCACCCTCGCACGTCTGCCTCGCGCCGCCGAACGCCTGAGAGGTGTTTGCTATTTTTAATCCGATTTTAAAGGGAAGAAGAAAAGACGCTGGCACGGGGGGAAAAAAAAAGAAACAAGAAATCCCTCCGTGAAAGCAGCTAAGGCCTTGTCACAGTTGATTTCATTTCTCCCGGCTCCGTCGCGCCGCTGGGGGCTGGGTCCACCCGGCAGAGAGCCTCACAGCGGCCTCTCGGAGATGCTCGGGCCGTGGTGGGCGGCGGCGCGGGGCCCGAGCGGGGCGCGGGGGCGCGGGGGCGCGGGGGCGGCCGAGCCCGGGCCGCGCGGCTGCGGGAGGGGCGCCGCCTGAGGTCGCGCCCCCGGGCAGAGGCGAGGCTCGAAAATCATCCCTGCTTCCAAGCGAACCGTCCGCACAAAATGGAGGCTCGACCCCTCGCAGAGCCGGCCTGGCTCGCGAGGCCTGTGTGCGCGAGGAGCAGCGGCGCGGAAGGCCCGGCCGGGGTCGAGGCCCGCGCGGGGCGGACCCGGGAGGGCCACCGGCCCCCCGCGCCGGGGAGTCGCCCCGCAGCTGCAGGCTGACGTCACGGTCGCCCCGGAGCGGCCCGGGCCGGCCTCTCCAGGCGTTATTTGATGAGCACAGGCCGATTCAAACGAAGGTTTTGTGCGGGCGCCCGCTTCTCCGCCCCGCCCCGCCCTGCCCTCCCCGAGAGAATAATCGGGTATTTAATCTCTCCCGGTCTTAATTCTTGGCAGCGTGGAAGGTGGTTTGCACGGGAAATAAAACTTGACAGGAGCATTTTCTCTAAGAGGGGTTCTGAGACGGGCTGAAAAGAAACCGTGTTTTTCTCCACCAAATACTTCCGCTTTCTGGGCCCCCCGGGCCGAGGGGTGGGGTGACATCCGAGGGAGAGAGAGCGAGCCGGGCACGCAGGACCGCGCCGTGGACCGCGCTGCGGACGCTCCGGGCAGCGCCGGGCTCCGCCGGGGCCTGGGCCTGGGCCTGGGCCTGGGCCTGGGCCGGGAAGCGGCCTCGGGCCTCGCCGCGTCCAGCGCCTCTGCCGCTCGGCTCGGCCGTAGCCCCGGCGCCGTCCGCAGCCCCGAGCCCGGACCCCGCTCGCCCGGGAAGCTGGCACGGGCAGGGGCCGGGTGGGCGCCCGCAGGAGCACCCTGGCATTGGCCAAGGGCGCGTGGGGTCGAGCGAGAGAAGAGGGCGCTGGGGAGGGCCCTGCGCCGCTTGGCTTTGGCTCTGAGCCTTTTAGCCAAGGGGAGTTGGGGACCTGGGCTGGCAGAAGAGGTGGCGAGGGCGCTGCTGGGGGCTTTGTTTCGGCTGCGGGGCTGCAGACACTGCACAGAATGGAGGGGGGCACGGGGGTGAGCGGCGCAGCATGCGTGGGTTGTCCGGGCTGCTATTGGGTGGGAGAAGCCGCAGACAGCGGAATCCCCCTCCCGGCAGCTCGGAGAGCGCCCTCCCCTCGCGCCGCAAAGGTCAAGTCCTCGGCACCAAGGCCGCTCCACGGTCAGGGCCGCGGCGGACGCGGGAAGGCGCCGCAGGACCCGCACTTGGCCGCCTGCAAACAGGTTCCGATTGCCCGGGCTCTCGGACCGGAGGCAGGGGCTCCTGCCTGGCTTCCTACTCCGTCGCTCCCAGCCCTACTGAAAAGGAGTTCCCGCAGCCAGGGTTGGCCCAGGCTAAGTCCCCGTCGAATCCTAGAAGAGCGGGTCCAGGAGACTTCGGAGCCGCGGAGGCCTAGCCCGGGCGAGAGGCAGCGCCCGCAAGCTCAGGAGAGACGATGTGGCTGGATCGGAGTTCTGGGCTCCGGCAGAAGCAAGGGACCGGCAGGGCCAGAATAGGATAGGGGAGCAAGGATCCTGCTGGGAACCTCTCTTAAGGTACTTGGGTTCACATCTGCTCCTTCAAGTGCACGCTGATGCTTTGTGCACTTGGATGCTCTTCTTCTCCTGCCTAAAATCTGGGCCAAGAAATGAGGTGCACTCTGCCAAAGGTAAAAGTCCCTGACTCCCGGGTGGGGGGCCGCTGGAGGGGGGGGGGGACAAACCCACTCACTGTGCCCTGGATGGGTGGGAGCCCCTGCCCTCTGCCTGTAGCCTGCCTGTAGCAGGTCACATATCAGGCCCAGTGGTAAACAAATAGCTTAAGCGGGGTCTGCCCTGAACGCATTGCTCCAGGTGATTCAAAAAGGCCCTGCAAAGGAATTATCTTTTTTTTTTTTTTTTTTTTTTGCACGGAAGACAGAAAAGCTGAGCTTTATCCCTAGAACTGCATGGGTGGAGCAGGGCTTGAGGAGACACTAGCTGGAGGAATTCTCCATGGATAGGTACCATCACAGAACTGCCTGGAAGGGCATGTAGGGGAGACTCCTAAGGCAGGGTTGCACTGGGCATGGGCTCTCTTTTTTCAAGTCTGAAATGTGAGCTATGGATTGCCACCGAGTAGAAATGGAGGAGCCTGGGGAACTGCCCTAGGAGGCAGCTGGAGCTTGGGGCATGGAGGCTTCCCGTGAGCCACAGCTGAGGGCTAGGGCTGGCCTTCTGGTTGGGCCGCCCTCTTTTGTCCTCTTTATTGCAGATACCCTTGGCTGCAGAAACCCGTTTGGGCCGAAGTTTCTGGGAGAATGGAAAGCAGACGCTGTGAACCAGGGCTTTGTCCTTCAAAGTTTCCCCTACTCCATGTTCCCATTTGATGGGGGGGGGAGGATTTTTTTTTTTAATGAACCCACCGCAACATAAAAATAAAAATAGTTTTTCTCAAAGGAAGTAACTCTCTCCCATCAGTTTGGGACCCACTAAACTAAATATAACTAGATCGCTAGGGTGTCTGAGACTCTCAGTTAAGCCCTATGCCCCACTCTTCTATGGCCAAGGGAAGGATGTGGACTTCTTCAGATGTTTAGGGACCTTGGAAGATTGAATCTGTGAGTCAGATGAGAACCAACCATAAGATCAAGTTCAAGACATTACCTGTTCCTGTGCTTTAGGGGAAGGTAGAGGAGTTTGTGGACAGGAGGGTGCCTGGCCAAGCCAAGGGGATAAGTTAGCCGCTGTCTCCACCTTGTAGTGAAGAGAGGGTCTCCTGATATTTCATTGAGCCTCAGTCCTGCCTCTGGACAGCGCCTGGAAATGTGATAGATTGGCCATGATCTGCCGATAGGCTGTTTCTTGAAAACAAATACTAGGAGGTGCTTTGGCCTCTCCCAGACAACCCATTACCCAGAATCACCATGGAAGACAGATGCACCTCCAGACACCTCCCACGTGGAGGGAGACAGCCCCTAAATAAAAGCCTGACCTGCAACTCCAGGGAAGACTCCGTGGCTGTTTCTACCCTGGGCCACCAGTTGCCCTTTGCACCTGTGTGCATATGGTCACTGGGGTTGAAGTAGTCTTCTGTGGAGCTTTCCAGAAATAGGTGTGACATTTAGGGACAGAAGTAGCTAGAGGCTCAATCCAACAAGAAAAGGCAAAAAAAGTTGGTGCCCTAAGCCATCCCTAGATAAATGACTGTAGATCTTCGTGAGTGAGGTTTGGTTTGTCCGGTGGGCCTAACCCCTCCCAGGCTGGCTGCCGTCCAGGAACCAGGTCCAAGAAGAGAAGGAGGGAGTATTGCTGAGAGAGAGAAAGAGAGAGAGAGAGAGAAAGGACACGGTAGAGCCTTGGAAAGAGTGTTCAGAAGAATGAGGTAAGAGCATCTAGTTCAGGTCCCTGGTGGAGGCCTAAAACTGGTGTGTGTGTGTTGGGGGGGGGGTCAGTAACCTAACAGCCCTCTTTCTCTGCGCTTGAGTGTTGGTGCCCTTCCAGTGGCACCTCAGGTCTTGCTCAGCGTAGGAGGGGCATCAGAAAAGGCAGAAGGCTGCAGAAGGGGAGACTCCACTGGCAAAAAAAGGATGATGGGGAAACAGGCGAGCAGGAGCTGCAGGGAGACAGGCTCAGCTAAGGAGGGAATGTGGTGAGAGGGCAGCCTGGTATTGGCACTCACAGTATTGACAACATGCTGAGGAGTGAAGAAGCTGCAAGTGCTGGCATTGGGGATTCTAAGATTTGGAGGTCAATAAGCCAGTCCCAGTGCCTGGGCAAGCACCAAAGACTTAAAGAGGGCAGCCCAGCAGCAGTGCCACTTGGGGTTGGGAACCCCAGAGTCTGGAGTTGCTCCCTGCCCACTGCTCTGTTCTCCCTTGGAGTGAGCAGGTGTTAAGCTGCCTATCAAGTGACAGTCCTTTCAGCTCAAGCCCCTCAAATGATTGCGCTGGAAACGCCCCCAGGATGACAACCCCCGGTTAAAGAGCCTGGAATTGCCCTGGTCCACAATGCACCAAGGCTACCCTGCCTGGGCACTGCCAGCAGGCACCCTTCTGCTACAAAAAGAAGTGGAGGCGGCAGTGCTGGGCAAAGGCACCTGGACACAATTTATTCCAGTATCTTGCCCAGGAAGGTGGGTGGAGAGCAGGATGCAGGAGTCATCCCCACCAGAGCGCACTCAGCCCGAGCAAGGAGGATCCGGGAGGTGCTGCCGAACCCCTCATCCCCCCCCCCCCCAATTTAGGGCCAAATCAAATGGAGCTTTGCAAAGGCTTGGTCTGCTTTGCTGAGCAAATCGCCTCGTTAGCCGTTTCCGCTTGACAAGGCAGGCGCGGGCGCCAGCCTTCTCCTCTCCGGGTGGCCATCTCCAAACGCTGCTTGGGGAGCGACAGGGCCCGGCCCTGCGAGGGCTGCTTAGACCTTGAAGTTTGGAAAAACAACAAGAAGAGATTGAAAAGGCTCCCTCCCTTCTCCGCAGACACACACGCACCGTCAGGCCGCCGCCACTTCCTGCCTTTGTTTTTCTTCCTTCAAAACATTTTTGGCCTTTTGCATTAGCTGCCGTGGGGCTCTAGGTGGAGGATAAAGGGAAATACATGCTGAAGACTGTTTTCTGGAGATGGCCCCCTCGCTGCGAAGCTCCTGAGAAAGAACAGTTCATGGGCAACCAGTCGCCAGGGCCAATGTCAGAGCCTTGCCGGCTTGATCTCTTCAAGAAATGAGACCCGGACTTGGCTTTGCAGGGTGGCCTTAGCACCGGTCAGGTCTTCCCCTGAGCCGGGTGAGCTCAGTTCGGCGGTTGGGCCTCCTGCAAAGCGGAGGAGTCCGTTGGGCTTAGAGCAAAGTCAAAACCGAGGCGCTGCAGCTCTGCCTCTCCACCTTCCCAGATTTGGTCTGATCCTTAGATCTGAGACCATCCCCAACTACCCACCCCCCACCCCCCACCCCCTCCGCCACCGCCGCCACCACCACCGCCACCCAGAACATTCACTCTGCCAGTACATTCCAAGCAAGAGGGGCAGGAGTGGGCAAAGCTGGGAACGGTACTTAGCCTTGGGGACCTGAGCACCCCCTCCTGTCTCTGCTGGGGAAGTAAAAGCATTCACCACACCAGGCGTTTTCTGTTCTCCTGGCATCAAAAGCCTTTCCCTTCATCCATCTTCACTACAGCACCCCCACACATACCCTCTTCCAGCCTACATGTCCCTCTTGGCACCTCGCACTGGTACAGCCTTCTGAACTGCCCTGCCGACTGCTTTGGGGGAGCCTTCCTCCACCCCAGCCTCTCCTCGGAAATTTGCCTTTGTCTCCTGCAGACACCCATGGGATCCAGACCTGCTGGCACCCTCCCGGCTTGGCTCTCAAGGACATGGGAGGCATCGATCATGCAGAACAGCATATATCCCATACTGACCTTTCAGCGGGGACCCCCTCTCCCTGGCACCTAGGGGAAAAGCGATCTAATTAGGAGAGGGGCTGCGGCCGCTGGGGGAGGCGGCCTGGCGTCCCCCGCTGGTGGGCCACCGCAGCCGGTCTGCTCAGGCACAAGCTGAAGTTGACTGCCAAAACTGCTATAAAACCCCAGGTCTGTCTAGAACTGTTTTCGGTTCTTCTAGACGCCCCCGGGTTCAATTATAGTCTTAAAAGCCCTAATACAAGTGCAAGAATTTGTTTGCCTTCACCCAGGGGCGGGGCAAGCCCCGAAATGGTGGCGCCTTTGTTATGGCAAAGTCACTGAAACCCCTCAAGCATTCCTTTTGTTTGAGGGTCGGGGTGGCGGGGACTGGGTGGGCTGCTGGAAGATAGTTTGGGAGAGCCAAAATCAAGCTGGGGGACAGCTCAGATACTACTGTTCACAAACCTCTCTCCTCCTCCCTTTTATATTCTGTCTCCAAGAAAGATATGCTGTGGAGAAAAAAAATATTTTGCCTGGTTTGTCACTGCTGGAAATCGAAGTTTTTTCGCTGCAGGGCAATCCCGTAACTGTGATTCCCAGCTTTAGGAGGTCTCAGGCTGCCCTTCCCCAAATAACCTTCCTTCCCACCAGACCTTCTTACTCACACCGCTGCTGCCCTCTGCAGAAGCCACAGTGGACAAATATGTCAAGCTGAAGATGCACAAATAATTTCAAGTTCAACTCTCAGGGATTCAAGGGGTATGAAAGTTCTTGCAGCAAATCCTGAATAAAGAGTTCATTAAACCAATGTGTCCGAGCAGTTTGATTTGTGATAAGCAATGCTTGTAAAGGAAGGGGGTAGGAGCCACATAAACATTACTGCTAATAAATTAGTTTACTCCACTGCAGAGTAATTACTTGATATTATTGATATTTACAACGGGTATTCAAATGCAATGGTGGGCCATCATTTGCAGAAAATACATAATGAGAATAGTTCTTTTCCAGTGCAATACATGATTAGATTTGTTATTGAGTCAGTTACAGTCAGCTCAGCAATAAATAAATAAATCGATGTTGACACTTAAATACCAAAGATCTTAGAGTTTATACTCTAAATCTCCCCACAATATATAAATACCTTCGGCTGTTTCCTGGATGGGGAAAGGGAAAAGGTTATCCTTTTTCATTTTTCGACTTTCCTTCAGCGACATCCAGCTTCTTCCAAGAAGATAGGTGCGGGAGGCCTCTGGGCCCCTCCCAACCCCCCCCCCCCCCAGTCCTGCCTGGCTGCTCTGTGCCCTCTTCTTTCACTTCTCCCAAACGTTGATCATTCAATACTGCAGGATGGCTAGCGTTTTTCACCCACCTAATTTTTTTTCTTTCCTTTTCCCAAGAAAGCTAGACTCCTAGTTAAGCAGCTATGGCCCCTGTCTCTATCTTTGGCTCAAACCTAGCCTTTTCAAGGCGTTCTTGTCACCCACCGAGCGGGGAGTTTGGGAAGCACGGCTCTTTTCTTTAGCCTGGTGTCCCTTCCGTGGGATGAGTAGCAGAAAAGGCGCTGAGCCTTCTGAGTTTCTCCCTGCACATCCCTGGCTCTCAACGCTTTGCAAGGAAGAAGAGGAGCCGTGTTGCCCCTTAGCCACAGCTCTCCGGCCCTAGCCACCTCCTCCTCACTGCCTCCCCTCTCCTGCAGTTCTGCAGCTCCGCTGGCAGCCTGGTGGGCCCGGGAAAGGTGCAGCATACCCAGGAAAAGGCTCCTCGGATGTCAGCGCCTCTAAGCAGCCCAAGGCTCGCTTCAACTGCATGGTTTCCCGAGTCCTCAGCTCCAGAAGACCCGGCGGGCGGGCGGACTCGTGCACAGCGGCGCAGCCCCCACGCCTCTGGTTGCGAGGCGGAGTGACTCCGAACCCCGGCAGGCAGCGAGGAGGAAGGGGTTTCTTCAAGGGCACGGGGGTGGAGTGAGGAGGCCGGCAGGGAGGATGAAGTGGAGGTGGATCCCGGGTAAGACGAAGCCCCTTCCGGGACCTGCAGATGCCTGACAAAACCGCGGGGGAAGCCGCCGTGGTTGTTGGCGGTTTAGGGACGGAAGGCACTAAAGCGCTTCGGAAGTGACCATGAATGCGAGCGTGTAATCAAGTCACCGTGCAAATCAGGCAAGCCACGAGGCAGGCACATCCACGGCTGTGAACCCTGGCCCCGAAGGGGGTCCGGCCGGCCGGAGTCGGAGACAGAGGTGGTTCCCAGAGCAAGCTTGTGGGGGCGGGGGGTAGAGAAGGAGGTGCGAACGCGAGCCTCCAGGAGAACAGATTCCAGGACCGCGCACCGGCCACGCAGCGACGAGCTCCCACCCGGCCACCCTCAGCCTGGGGCATCCCTCACCCGGGGAGTGATGGGTGGCAGGAGTTGAGCTCTCTCACCGCCCTCGGCGCACTTGAGGGCCAGGACCGTGCAGCTGAGCACAGGCGAGCGGCATGGGGCGCACCCCAGCCTCGCCGCGCGCCGGGAGGCCCCCCAGCCAACATGAGTTACACCGGCGATTACGTGCTTTCGGTGAGAACACCGAGTGACGATCTGTTGCTTCCCCTGAGGTGGCTACAAAGAAAGGAAGCCGGGGAGGGAGGGAGGGAGGGAGGGAGGGAGGGAAGGAGGGAAGGAGGGAGGGAGGGAGGGAGGGAGGGAAGGGGGGGGGGAAGGAAAGGGGAAGGGAATAAAAAAAAAAAAAAAAAGGCCGGGACCAGCTCGCAGCTTGTCAATTTCAACATCAGGTCACATGACCAGCACCTCCCTGCTAAGGATGGGGATAGATTTCCACGTCAGCTTACGTCTCCAAATTTCTACTTCACGGATCCGCTTCAAAGAGGCAGCTGCAGTGGAGAATCATGTTAAGCTCGGCTACTGCGGAGAGCCCAAGGTAGCCCAATGATGGATTTTGATGAGCGTGGTCCCTGCTCTTCTAACATGTATTTGCCAAGTTGTACTTACTACGTCTCGGGTCCAGATTTCTCCAGCCTCCCTTCTTTTCTGCCCCAGACCCCGTCTTCGCGCCCAATGACATACTCCTACTCTTCCAACCTGCCCCAGGTCCAACCCGTACGCGAAGTGACCTTCAGGGAGTACGCCATTGAGCCCGCCACTAAATGGCACCCCCGCGGCAATCTGGCTCACTGCTACTCCGCGGAGGAGCTCGTGCACAGAGACTGCCTGCAGGCGCCCAGCGCGGCCGGCGTGCCTGGCGACGTGCTGGCCAAGAGCTCGGCCAACGTCTACCACCACCCCACCCCCGCCGTCTCGTCCAATTTCTATAGCACCGTGGGCAGGAACGGCGTCCTGCCGCAGGCTTTCGACCAGTTTTTCGAGACGGCCTACGGCGCCCCGGAAAACCTCGCCTCCTCCGACTACCCCGGGGACAAGAGCGCGGACAAGGGGCCCCCGGCGGCCGCAGCGACCTCCGCGGCGGCGGCGGCGGCGGCGGCGGCGGCGGCGGCAGCGGCAGCGGCCACGGGCACGGGCACGCCGGCAACTTCAAGTTCGGACGGCGGCGGCGGCGGCTGCCGGGAGGCGGCGGCGGCGGCGGCGGCGGAGGAGAAGGAGCGGCGACGGCGCCCCGAGAGCAGCAGCAGCCCCGAGTCGTCTTCCGGCCACACTGAGGACAAGGCCGGCGGCTCCAGTACGTATAAAGGCAGCGCGCCCTGCGCTTTATGAAAGGGGAGTTGGAAATGTAGCGCAGCACCGCTGTTAAATTTTTATATGCTGTTTTATAAGCATATAAGGTTTATGAAGGGCCTTTAGGTTTCCCCCAACAAAACTTTGTTATAAAAGGCGGGATCACGTGGCGAGTGCTGAAATTGGCCGTGAAATACCCACCGGCCAAGGCATGCCTGCAAAAAAAAAAAAAAAAAAAAAACCAAAAAAAAAAAAAAAAACCAAAAAAAAAAAAAAAAAAAAAAACCACACACACAACTCCCTTTTACCCTTTTTCCCCCCCTTCTCAGTCCCAAGCCCAGCAGCTCGACCCCGCTCGGGGCCAGCTCGGGCTGGGGAGCCGGAGGTGGGCGCCTGTAAATTCCCCCTGCAAGGGCTCCGGGAGCCTTTGATAGCGAGGTAATCCGGAGATTTTTATAAAAGCCATGTGTTGCGCCGGGACTCCAGTCCCGGCCGGGATTCAAAGGCATCGCTGTTTAACGATGGCGCTAGGAGCGTGTTTAACAGATAAAATAGCCCGCTTAGCTAGAGCAATATATTAAAAGAAACAAATTAAGCCAAAGTTGGCCTTTTTATCCAAAGGAAGCCCTGTTCCTCGGGCGCGGGGGCAATTACGTGCCGCCTCTGTCCGACTACAAGTTACTCACAATTGTTATTCAATCTGTCAAAAGCGGGTGCTTTTTTTCTCTCTCTCTCTCTCCCTCCTGTGAGGTTTTATTGAAAAGGGGAGCAGGTCGAGCCTGCGGGCCGCTTTAGGAGGCCCCCCTTCCCTCCACGCCGTCTAAAACAGCACCCCTGCCCTGCTGGGGACCAGGATGGCCCCCTGGCCCTGGTGGTGCTCAGGCAAGGTCCGTGGCTGGGGGCTTCCGCTGCCACCTCCTCACCTCGAGGAAGCCGGGAGGCTGGTCCAGGAGGCAGGAGCTGGTGGCCAGGACTCAGGCTGACAAAGGCCGGGCAGCTGCCTCAGATGCTCCCGAGGGCCGAGTCCCGGCAGCAGCTTGGGCAGGACTGGGGTTGGGGTCGACTTTACTGCCTCAGGAACCCCCCGCCCAGGTGCTGGAAGGTGAAATGTCCGCACACCACTGTTTGTTTAGTCTGGAGGGGCCCGCAGGCAGCGGTCGACCCCCTCTCTGCGGCTTTGAAAGCCGCTTCTGCGGCACAAACTCGCCTGTTGCTGTAAGGAGCCCTCTTTTCTGCTCTGGGGGCAGCGTGAGCAGCTTCCCTGGGGGCCTATCTGGGGAGCTGGCTTTTATCTGGGGCTGAGTCTCCGCCTGCAGCTTGTCCCCAGCTGGCAGTAGGAGCCTGAAGGCAGGGGACTGAGGAGACCTTGATGGGGCTTGGACAGGGCCTCCAGTCCCATGGGCCAGCCCTTTACCTCCACTCGGGGCTCTGGGATGGATTGCAGCCCCCACACCTGGCTCATTCCCTGCTTCTTTCTCCCTCCACAGGTGGCCAACGCACCAGAAAAAAGCGTTGCCCCTACACCAAGTACCAGATCCGGGAGCTGGAGCGGGAGTTCTTCTTCAGTGTGTACATCAACAAAGAGAAGCGCCTGCAGCTGTCTCGCATGCTCAACCTCACCGACCGTCAAGTCAAAATCTGGTTTCAGAACAGGAGAATGAAGGAAAAAAAAATTAACAGAGACCGTTTACAGTACTACTCAGCCAACCCGCTCCTCTAAGGCTCCAGCCAGCTGGAATTGGGTGGGGGGCTTCATACACGTGAGATTATATGCAGATTTTGCCCTTGACAAGGTCAAGGCACGTGGTGACTTTTGAAGAAAAGAGGTGTGCAAAGGAGGGGAGGCTACACGGAGACAGCCTCTGAGAAGGCGGCCCGGGATTCTCTTGGGCATCTGTGGTTAAGATTCCTAACAAAAATTGGATTTGGAGAGTTGTGCATCAACTAGAATGAATGGTTTGGGACCCCTGGTGGTTCATTCTTGGAGACTGTGGAGCTTTGGGCTGGGTGTGGTCTCCATCAAGACTGGGCCCCCTGCCAAGCGCCCTGGAGATCGACCTGGGCCCAGGACCCTCCACGTGGAGCCTGCTCATCCCCAGGACCCCTGCGTCAAGAAGCTATTCAATCTTTAAACCCAGTTCAGCTTGGGGACAGGAGCAGGAGGAAAGAGGGAGGATTCCTAGATGTCTGGAGTGGGGCTGCTTTCCAAAGCCAATGTGAAAGACGGCTGGACTAAGAAGTGGCTATGAGGTGGGAGAGGGCTGCTGATCCTTGAGGGGAAAAAAAATCTAGTCCAGGTGGTATTAGCGGCTCTCCACCCCTCTTAGCCACTCACCGCACTGTCCGAGGCCTGAGCTTCTAGCAGTTGCCTCCTGCAGCCCACCTAGTTTTTCCGACCGATGAGGGTCTTCTTCCTGGACTGCCACTCAGGCCTAAAGCCTGGTCACAGAGCAGACCTTCCCCGAGGTGGAAGACATCCCGAGCTGGCCCCAAGATCTCTGCAGGAAATGCCTGTGGAGTACGGCAGCCTGGCAAAGTCTCCACCACACTTAACCGAAGCTTGGATTTGCTCAGCGGAGCAGTGGGCCTGGCCAGCGGTCACTAGCTATGAGGGGCTTGAGTCCCCAAAACACCACTCTGGCACCGCACTCTGCCCTTCGTGCCCCAGAACTGAGCTTGGAAGCTTCCGGCAACCTTCCAAGAGCTCAAGAGCGTTTGGAATTATTTTAAAAAATAAATATTATATTATATTATATATATTTCCCTGCAGGAACCAAAGCGAATTTTAAGAGATGCAACGTAGAGGGGGAAGAGATGATGAAGAGAATATTTAAAGGCTCTATCTGTTTACAGTGTTCCATGGTTAAACTCACTCACTGCTAAAATATTTGAATGTACGCTTCATACAGGGATGGTGTTCAAAAGACTTGTAAATAAAAGAACCATAACCTATTTTGTTTGAATACTTTTTAAAATTTTGCCATTAGTTGGCTTCCTTGGGGTGTTGGAAGGGTGGGAAGGGTGTTAGGAATGATCTTTTTAATTTCTTGCAATGTTTGGAAAGCTTTAGGGGGATGCTCTGAAGTAGTTTGGCCCTCCAGGGTCTGGGGACCTCAGCTGAGAAAGCCAGGCACCTTCCCATCGCATCTCCTCTGCCTCCCTGTTTTAAGAAGTGTCTGGTGGCTCTGTTTGTAGCGGGAGTGTTGGCCTGTCCTCCGTTCTCACCCACCACATATGTCGCAGCATGTATACAGGCGACAGGCACAAGGAAAATAAAGACTGGAAACTTGAGTATTGGGTTCTGGTGTGACATTCCTCTTCCTGTTTGCCTTTTACTGCCAAATGTCTGCCCCCCACCACCACCACCACCCCCCAAGGGGCAAGTTACCAGGCCCCTGAGGGGGTGGGGAGGTAACTTGGGATTTAACTCCACTAGAAGCCGAGCTTGGGAAGCCACGGTGACTAGCCAGGTCCTTTGGAGGGGAAGTGGGGGTCCCATGAATGGGGTATCTCAGGACCTGGAATTGGGGGTTTCATCCTTTCAGACTGGAGAGAGGGTTGGGAGAAAGCCCTAGGGCTTGAGGTAGTCATTGAGCTTGATCCCAGGCTGGGCTTACTCTCCTCAGGATTAGGAGGCCTGAAGAGGAACCACTCTAGGGTGCCCTAGGAATCCCCTTAGAAAGACAGAGACCCGTCTGGGTACAAAGAACAGACTCCCAGGAGCCTCTAGGGACACTTTGTCCCAAGCTCCCAGCTGAGGCTGTCTTTTCCCTTTGGGGAAAGAAAGATGCTGGTTTACTCTTTGTTTCCTGCCTTTGAACTTCTGCCTTAAATTTGGACATCACCCATAACCTTGAGGGGCAGGGCGGAGAGGCCAGAGCCTTTTGTTGCCCACCCCCCACCTCTACCCCCACCCTCTCCCTAGCCACCCAGGCAGGGCCAGAGCTGCAGAGAAGATTGAATTTGGAGAGAGGCCCCAGACCCCAGACCCTGCTTTGTTTATTTGTTTGTGTGTTTGTCTAACTGGCGAGACTGGGGAAATCTAGCTCAAAGGGAGAATGGGACAGACCCCCTAGATGAATGTCTAGGCTGATGAACAGACACACAGAGGTGAACAACGACTCTCCTGGGGAGCAGGGAGTGGTGGGCAGGGAAGCCCAGGGTTTAAGGAAAGACTTCCTTTGGGACGGTTAAAGATTAACCAAAGTCTTGCAAGTTGCTAGAGAGAGTCTAGCCAGGAGGACTGTTCGCCGGCGGGCGGCAAGCGGGCGCGGGTTTGATTTCTGAGCCCTATAAAAGCCCATCCTCCGATGGCTGTGACAATGTGGTCGTAAACCCGTCCGGGGCTGGCCAATTTGCATATTTGGAATGCGCCGCTATAAACCCGGCTGGGGTTTTGCAGCAATTTCTTAGATGTAAAAATGAGATCTCTTTAGCAGCGGGCTGGGCACATTCTTTCCCTCTGTCTATGCCTAGAGCCTGCTCCCCTCTCCGGGCTTCGGGCTGAAGTTCGGGCCGGGCCTAGTCGCTCAGCCGCCACGAGATGGCGCACGTTCGATCAATGTCAAAGCCGCCGGGGAGCCGGGAACCCCAGCGCGATTCTTGGCCTTTGTTCGCTTCTGATCCTAAGAGCAGCACGTTACATTATTTCACTTGTCCCGCTCCCCTTAGTATCAAAATAAGGGGGGGCCTCACCTTCAAGAAGTAATTGGTGTTGTAATTTTAAGCAACGCGCCTTCTCTAGGCCTCGCAGGCGTCGCGCCCGGGAGAAGCCTGCTGTCCCTTGGCAGTGATTTCGGAAATGTGTCAAGGTAAGAGGCCACAGGTTTAGCAATTCCAATCCGACTGAGGCGGGAGTGGGGAGGTGGCCGATGTCAGAGCAGGACTGGGAAAAGTGGCTGTGTCCGTCCCCTCCGGGTGACGCTATAGGCGCTCAAGCCACCCCCCTTCCTTCCATCGCTCCCTAAGGTTGGAAAGCAGGGGGAGGCCTAAGTGGAAAAGTTGATGATGTTAGCTCCTTGCGCCAGCAATTCACCCAAGGTGATCTTTCAATTTTGTAGAAATTTTCAGAATGGGATGAGCTAGGGATGGGGGGGGGCATCCAAGCAGAAAGGGTTCTGGCTGTACTGGAATGGGGGTTGTGTTGGCAACAAAAAGAGAGGGGGGGGTGAGAGAGAAAGAGAGAAAGAGAGTGAGAGAGATGGCGGGACTGGGGAAAACAAAGTTTCTACTCTAAACAATGAGGTGGTCAGCAACCGTGGCCGCTGGGGCCTGCTTATTCCCTGGGGCAGATATCCGGGAGGTCTCTGGTTTCCTACTAGGTGGGGTCTCTATGTCTGCCCAGCGGCCTGGGGAAAACCTTTGTTCTGAAAGAGGCCAATTCAAAAAAGTCGCAAATGATTTTTGAGGCTTCCAGAGAAGTCTGTATTTGCTTATTTGGAATGTACTGCTAGAAACCTGGCTGGGGTTTTGCAGTGATTTCTTAGATGTAAATATGAGGTCTTTTGAATATTTTGCAAATATGCAAAAACTATAGTGGTGTCAACCTATACATTTTCAAAAGCTGGCATTGAGGATAAACTCTGACCACAATCTCACCGACAGGATTGTCACAAAACAAGTTTTAAGTATTCATTTCACTTTACATTTCAGAGGTTAGATTCAATTTTCCTCTTTTCTTATATTTAAGTTTTTATTCTGATATGTTTTTATTAGTTTCTTGAAATCGCTAATTTCACAAATATATAGTGCATGGGTGAGTGGGGGGCATCTCAGAGAAAATAGGTGCTGCATGTGTGCATAAATCTTGCCTATCAAAAGTCACTAGTCTTTGTTGAGCATGGGCTCCCAAATTCTGCCAACATAAGGCAACCACAGGAACCACACCAAGTGGGCACCCACACTGTGCTCTCTGCAGCCCAAGCTGTCCCTAAAATCCCAGAACCACCTCTGCTTTCAGGGCCAGAGGCCTTTTATTATGGACAAAATTAAGGATATTGTAATTTAGGGAGTGTGTGAAAAGGCCCCAACACTCCCCCATCAGGAGAGAAGGGCCAGTTTAGTGGTTGGATTTAGAGAAAAATTTAAAGTGGGTTGTTTAGGGATAGATTGCACCTGATTAATTCAAAACAGACACATCACATTTCCCTGGAAATGATGACATTTTTAAAGATGAACAAGAAAAGAATATCATGGATTACAAAAAAGAAAAATGTCTAACCATGCAGTAAATGAGAGAATCAGAGAAGTCCAGAATTTTTGTTAAAGTGGATGTGTGAAAGTAGCTTTTATTTTTCCTCTCTGGGGCTGCAGCCCAACTCCACAACCGGCCAGATAGTTCTGAGCCTGGAAAGCACTGAGAAAGACTTTTAGATACAAATTGTTTCTTGGCTATCTCAATCTCAGTACCTAGTATTTTGAAAAAAAGAGGTGGGGGTTTGGGGTAGTAACAGTTTGTTATTTCTCGTCCTTTGCGAGGGCCTACTCAGAAGGAGGCATCCACTCTCCGGTGAAATGCATCGTGACCCTAGCCAAAGAGCTTACTCCGCTGGCCTGGCCTTTCCTTCGGCTCCAGAGCCACGGGGAGGAGGAGTGTTATTACCCAGGTAGAAATGGACGGTGTTTACTCCTAAATAAAACATGGGCCTTGGGGGTGCCACAGAACCGCTACACAGGCCTGGTTGAAGGAAGCAGACACGGAGATTTTTAGGTCAAAGGCACCCTGAGGGTGAGAGAGAAATTCAGCAGCTGGGAGGGAGACCGAAAGGAAGAGAGGGAAAGAGGGCAAATGGGCTAAAGGAAAGACAGTATCCTGGGGCCGACCCCGTGCTGCAACTGGATCGCTGTTCTTAATCTCTCGGGATGGGGAACCTCGGCAAAGCGCTGGCGATCGATAAACGGAATATTCTATTGAGGAAGTTAACACCTCGGCGTTACAGTCTGGGGAGTGCGGAGCGTTGGGGGCGGTCGCGGATGCTGGGAGCTCCGAGACCAGTTGAAAGGGCAGCAGCATCTAACTTGAGCTTGCGCTGCGTAGATATCTTCTCCACCGAACCGGCGGCAGCAGGCCAGTCCGCGTCCCGGGCGCGTAGGCAGGCTGTCCGGTGCTTGCTGCTCGGCAAGCCCCGCTGGGGGTGGGGCGGCGGTCCACGGCCAGAGAGGAACTCTCACACGGCCTTACACACTCATCATCGTCATTTAAAAAAAAAAAAAACAAAAAAAAACAAAAAAGCAAGAAACAGCATAAACTCAACATCCCATTTGGTTTATTACAAGGGGAGAAAAGAGGCTGGAAAAAAACATTCCACTTTCCCAAAGGTCAGTGAAGACCCAAGTGCCAATGCCATGGTCTGCGAGGCTGCAGCGGGCCTTCCACCTCCCCTAAGTCCTTTAAGTTCTTAAAACAGATGCAGTACCAAACTGCCTTACAATGTAACCTTGGTTGGCACCTGCCTGCTCCTGGATCCCATCCAGCCTAGGAGACCATTTGGTCACTCTACAGGGCCCTGACCAGACGGAGCCTGAGCTGCTTACAGCCGGGCACCCGGCTTGTCTTACCAGTCAAACTGGCAGGGCTGCTGAATTCCGGAGAGTCCTGGAACATTCTGGAGGGCCCAAGGAGAAGGCTGTGAAGGGTCTGGGGACTCTTTGAAAATGATGGGTCAAATTGTGGCAATGCTAGATGTCTATTTTTCACAGGATAAGAATCAGAGTTTGGCCTTAGCTTTTCCAAAGGGTCCTTAACTTTCAAAAAGAAAGATGGGTTTCGATCATTGACTTTCACTTTATTTTCTTAGCTTCTACCATCCCAAGCATTCTCTCCTATGGCCACTGGCCCTTCCCTTCCCAACCTACAGCCTTGGGAAGTTGCTTTCTGCCTTTAGTGTGGAGAGGAACCAGACCCTGGCCCAACAGGCCAGCCAGGACTCATTCTTCTCAAGGAACCCCTCTCTCCTTCTTGGGACCTGCTTCATCACTCTCTGCAGAACTTTCTTGATTGGCATGGACAGTGCTATGGGGGAAAACCCCCTTCTCAGGCAGTCCTCAGCTTTGTGGCATTTCCCAGTAGCACTGCTAAGTGCAACAGTCCCAATACGTTCCATCTTCCTGGAGAGCTGGATATGGACCAAGCCCATCTGGAGAGGGATCCTAGGTGTCTCTGTTCTGAAGCTTTTCCCTATTCAACTTTCTTGGCGTCTGGGCTTCACCAGGTTAGAATTTGCCTTGGTCTTGTTCGTGGGAAGGAGGTGGGGAGTGAAGGACAGTCCCTGATCTCTCCACACAGACTTGATTCGGCTCCGGCTGCTAGTGCAGCCTCAAGATCTTGTTGGAGAGAACTGGTTCTCAGACTCTCTCCCCTTTCTTTTCTCTCCCTCTCTCCTTCTGTTTCTCTCTGTCTTTCTCTATCCCCCTCCTCTCTACCCCAGAGGCCAGTCCGCGGAGCCAGTCACCGTGAAGCACAGGCTGGTTGGGTGGAAGTGGCTGGAGCGCAGTGCAAGCAGTGGTGCGGCCGCCCGGGCTGCGCGCCGAGCAGCCACAGCAGGCAGAGACCGCAACTGCTAGCATCTCAGAAGCCACCGTCAGGGTCCTTCCGCCAGCTCTCCCCGTGTACTCTCTGAGTCTTCTCAGGCTCGGCTTCCTTCTCGGACTAGGTTCACAATGGGAGGAACAAGGCCAAGTGCCTGGCAAAGCACCCGGGATGCAAAGGTCTTTCCCCGTTGTAGGCAGAGGCCTGAGCGGACTGCTTCCTGGGATCCCGGCGTTCAGCGGCCCGTCCAGGCCTCTGCAGGGGCTGGAGCTGGTGCGGCGGGCAGGCCTGGGGCATCCCGGAGAGCTGTGGGCCGCAGGCCTGGGGTAAGTCAGCGACCTCCTGGGCTCCACTGGATCCGGGCCGGAAAAGGTCGCATTTCCTGAGATACGGCTGAGGCCCACACGGGGGCTAGCGCCATGGGCCAGCGGTTTCCAGTTGACTAAGAGCACATCCCTATGGCCAGGGAAGAAGGAGGCCCTGGTGTCTGCTGAGCAAAGGGCCTGGCCTCCGAACGCTGCTATAACTGGGCCAGGAGCCCAGCCCGGCCTTGCCGGAACGGATTTCCTCACCGCGGGCCTCGTTAAAATGCGCACACCGCGGGAGAGAGGGCTGCCCCAGCCGCGGGTTTGGAGGGGAGGGGGGAGAGGGGAGGGGACGGAGAGGCAGGAGTGTGGTGACACTGGTTCTTGTCATAACCTCCGAGAGCGTGCGAATGCCAAGGCTAAAGGGAGAGCTTGAGGCAGAGATGTCCATCTGCCGCCCCCTCCTCCGAGTGTCCCCCTCCAGGTCTTCGCCTCCGGCCCAACTGAAGACCCTGAAGAGCAATGTTTCTTTCACTTCTCTGAAACGGGGTATAAGCTTGAAAGCTACCCGGATGATGGGGCTGTGGGGTGCCTGGATCTGGCTCTGACCTCCGAATAGGGGTAGGAGAGTCTTTCAGCCAAGGTTACCAGTTGCTTTCACCACCTCCACCACCACCCCCACCACCACCCCCAGCTCGGTTCAGCTCACCAGGGTCCACCGACAGGAGCTGCAGAGAAAGCAAGCCAGGTGAGCACACCAGAAGCAAAGATCCTAACGGGATCAACGACTGGCAGAGGAGAGTGTAGAGGGGCTGAGAAGCCAGGGCATTACATTTTTGGGGGAAATTCTGTGCGGGGTGCAAGGAAAACGTGGCAATAGCCAGCTTCCAGTGCGCGCTGGACCTCGGACACTCTAAGGGTCTTGGTGGCCTTAGGGCCAGGTCCTCCACTTTTGGGAGACAGCTCCAGGTCCCGAGCTGAATGGGAAGAGCCTGAGGCCCCGACAGGCCCCCTTAATGGTTAGAGTGCCTGGAGGGCTAGTGGCTGATTCCGAAACAAGAATGGGGAGCACCCAAGGCGGGCCAGGGTGCGCACCATAAACACCCCACTTGTTAACTGCGCGGGGGCCCAAGGGCCCTTCAAAGAGACCCCGCAGGAGAGCTCGCGTCCGAGCGTGGGCGGGGCTAGCCCAGGGGCCAGGCCCCCCACTAGCACGTTGGGGCAGCCCCCACAGCTCCTGGCCTTTGGGCTGAGGTATTGGGTGTGCGTCTCCCGGCCCATCAATACAGATTACATATTTATATCAATCGTGGGCTCAGAGGGCGCCCTCGGAGAGCGGCCCCGCGCCTACGAAACCAAACTGGGAGTGGTCGCGCGGAAACTCTGGCTCAGGATTGGCTGCGGGCACCCGCCGCGGTGCGGGGGGATTGCTAATCGTATTCAGCATGTTTTGCACAAGAAATGTCAGCCAGAAAGGGCTATCTGCTCCCTTCGCCAAATTATCCCACAACAATGTCATGCTCGGAGAGCCCCGCCGCGAACTCTTTTTTGGTCGACTCGCTCATCAGCTCGGGCAGAGGCGAGGCCGGCGGCGGTGGCAGCGGCGCGGGGGGCGGTGGCGGCGGCGGCTACTACGCCCACGGCGGGGTCTACCTCCCGCCGGCCGCCGACCTGCCCTACGGGCTGCAGAGCTGCGGGCTCTTCCCGGCTCTGGGAGGCAAGCGCAATGAGGCGGCGTCGCCGGGCGGCGGCGGCGGCAGCGGGGGCCTGGGTCCCGGGGCGCACGGCTACGCGCCCGCGCCTATAGACCTGTGGCTGGACGCGCCCCGGTCGTGCCGGATGGAGCCGCCCGAGGGGCCGCCGCCGCCGCCGCCCCAGCAGCAGCCACCGCCCCCGCCGCAACCACCCCAACCCCCGCCGCAGGCCACCTCGTGCTCTTTCGCGCAGAACATCAAAGAGGAGAGCTCCTACTGTCTCTACGACTCGGCGGACAAATGCCCCAAAGGCTCCACCGCCACGGCCGAGCTGGCCCCCTTCCCGCGGGGCCCGCCGCCCGACGGCTGCGCCCTGAGCACCTCCAGCGGGGTGCCAGTGCCCGGCTACTTCCGCCTCTCCCAGGCCTATGGCACGGCCAAGGGTTACGGCAGCGGTGGCGGCGCGCAACAGCTCGGGGCCGGCCCGTTCCCCGCTCAGCCCCCCGGGCGCGGCTTCGACCCGCCACCCGCACTCGCCTCCGGCTCAGCGGATGCAGCCCGGAAAGAGCGAGCCCTCGATTCACCGCCGCCCCCCACGCTGACTTGCGGTGGCGGCGGCGGGGGCTCCCAGGGCGACGAGGAGGCGCACGCGTCGTCCTCGGCCGCAGAGGAGCTCTCCCCAGCCCCTTCCGAGAGCAGCAAAGCCTCGCCCGAGAAGGACTCCCTGGGTAAGCAGGGCGCGCTGAAGGGCCGCAGGCAGGCGGGCAGACAGGCAGACCCAGAGAAGGGAAGGAGCGGAGAGCCAGGAGTCCGCGCAGCCGCCGGCGGGCCTTGGCCCAAGCTGCAGGCAGGCTGACCTTGTGAACTTGCTTTTTAATATTTGGGCGTGGGGACGCAGTAAAAATTCATGTCCTGCTTAGCGCCGCACACCGAGACGTCCTCCGCGCTGGCCTCAGCTCACCCCAGTTGGGGTCGAGGGCACGGACGAGCAGCCCCCCTCTCGTGCATGCCCTTCTCCGTGGCCCCGGGTACCCCAAACCGTGGTCTGGGCCCAGCCTCGAGGCGCGGCCCACGCGGGGGGAGGGGGAGGGAGGAAAGTGGCTCGCCCGCAGATAGCGCGGATGTTTGTAAGGCATCCAAAATAAGCAGCCGCCAGCACCAATAAATAAGCCCATTAACCGGCGAAGTTCGAGTTTACGATCCCCCATGCTTTTTTCAAAGTTGCTGGAGGGGCGGGAATCCTCCTTGCGGGGAGAAGAAAAGGCAAATCCGGCCCGGACGCCGGGCCCCTGAGCTGAGAGGCAGAGAGGGGCCATTTCGCTTCCCCTGGAACTCGGAGTCGCCCAGACTGCATGTCTCTGGCTCCTGGAAAGACGTGAGGGACGGCCCTTGACCCCGAATCCGTTTTTCGTGCCTTCCGCGTGTCCCAACTACGTCCTAGCTCCTCTCCTCATTGGGCCTTAGGCAATCAGGGTACAGGAATGGGACCCAAGCCCCGCTCCTCACCTCCCTTCCAAGTAAGCACCCATGCCCCCAGACTGGGGGCTGCAGGAAATGCTTGTCTGCCTTGGGGCGAGAAGCAAAGAAAGGTGTTAAGTTCAAGATATACAGCCTGCCCTCCCAGGCCGTTCTTTCCGTAGGCTAGCTCCAGACAGCTTTGTGCTAAAGCAGGTGTTTGGAAAAAAGTGGAGGAAAATGTAAATTGGGCGAGTTGGTGTAGATTGGAGGCCCTCTCCATCTTTGCACAAGCCCTTTGGAGGAATTGCTCTTTCTGAGCAAGCCAAAGGAGGGTGGTGGTTGTGCAAAACTCTCTCTGTGTGACTTAGGGCATCCCTCTTATGGCAGAGAAGTCCCAGGTTCACCCCTACGCACAGCCTAGGGTGGCCCCTATTTAACCTTCCCTTCCTTATTCTCTTAAATGCTAGGCAATTCCAAAGGCGAAAACGCAGCCAACTGGCTCACTGCAAAGAGCGGCAGGAAGAAGCGCTGCCCTTACACCAAGCACCAGACGCTGGAGCTGGAGAAGGAGTTTCTGTTCAACATGTACCTTACTCGAGAGCGGCGCCTAGAGATCAGCCGCAGCGTCCACCTCACGGACAGACAAGTTAAAATCTGGTTTCAGAACCGCAGGATGAAACTGAAGAAAATGAACCGAGAAAATCGGATCCGGGAGCTCACAGCCAATTTTAATTTTTCCTGATGAAGCTCCAGGCAATGCCATTTTTTTGTTTTTTTGTTTTCGCTGCCAGAGAGCCGGTCTCCTCCCTCTGTCTTCGGCCTCTGCCGGGAACTCGCACCTGTGCTGGAGCCCCATCCCTCCCTCCCACACTCGCCATCTCGCTGGCCGTTACATCTGTGCAGGGCTGGTTTGTTCTGACTTTTTGTTTCTTTGTCTGTTTGCTTGGTGCTGGTTTACTTGTGTTCTGGGGGAAAAAGCCATATCGTGCTAAATTTCTATAGAGATAAATATTATCCTAAAGTGTTGAGTGGTGACTGGGCTGCTTTGCTATCTTGGGGTTCCTCTGCTGGAAATGGCTCCTGTCCTCCCGGTGGAGCTGGTTTCCTGCGGGGGCGGGCAAACCTAGCCCGGAAGGCCGAGGTCCCATTGTAGGCGCTGAGGTGTCTGGCCTGAGGTCAATGGTGCAAGGAGCCGCCACCGGACTCGCCTGCCTGGAGTGCTGGGCTGTGTTTAATCAGGGGACACAGGCCCCTGGCTTTCTTCTTTCTTTCTTTCTTTCTTTCTTTCTTTCTTTCTTTCTTGGCAAAGAGAAGGGCTTACAGGCATGGACATGCAGGCTGGCAAAAGGGCTTGGCTTTGGCTGATTAGAAAATTGAGAGTCAGAAAGATTAATCTTTCCTTCCTCTGTAAGATATCCCAGCTTTAAAAGAAAAAAAGAAAAAAGAAAAAAAAAAGAACGATCAGGAGAAGGAAACTTCTCTTCCAGTTTGTGTAAGGTCTTGCATTGTGGGACTAAATTATTTCACTTACCTCTGAATTTCCATACCCTTCTGGCTGTAGATAAATAATCTAATGTAGATTTGTTTATGCGTGCGGATTTAGTGGGGGTTTTTTTTATTAAATAATTGTTACCATTGGTAACGCGACAAGCACACCACAATTCTCCCTATCTTGTGGAGATTTTTCTTTCTCATTTTCTTTTTTTCTTCTTCCTCTTTTATTTTTTCCTTTCCGAAATTCACAGAATCCGAGGAGGGCTGGGGCAAGCGGAATAGACTAGAGAAGGGAGACATTGTTTGGGTTTCCTTTATACTGTGAAGTTACATGCATAAAAGGGTCAAACCTGTAGGTGCAGAAAAAGAAAAATTATAAATACAAATCTGTATAAATGTCTATTATTATGAAAAATTGCCAATCTTGTTTTATGCAAATGCATTCTATCGTTATTATAAATGTTAGTTCTAGCTCTATTTACTTTTAAACTTAAATCAGAATAAATTAATATTGTAATGCTGCTGTGCGTGGAAAAAAAGACGATGTTTATGTTCTTATAGAAGAATAAAAGCTGTGGAATGAAGCTTTTTAATTTTACCTCTTTTTTTGACTTCTTATCTTCACCTTCCACTTTATCCCGTCCACCACTTTTACAACAGGAGGACTAGCCCGCGCCCCCTGCAATTACTTTAGGCATCTATTTAAATATTACCTAGACGGTCGTAATTTGTCTGGGCCCTATAGCCCTGGTGCCGTAAGGTTTGTCGGCTTTTGTTCAGTTTTATGACTTGCTAGTATATCTGGATTGTGGCTGTCTTGGACCAGTGGTTTCAGTTGAGAGGGGAGCTGCATAGACAGAGGAGGCCAAACAGGATTTCTTTCGGGAGCCCCAGGGAGGCTCGCAGACGCCGGTTGTTTTGTGGGTCCCCTGGTCTTAGATGACCCCCAGCCTAGAAATCAGGGGAGCAGGCTGGGCCCAGGGCGCGTCACTAGCGTCCGCGGCAGCAGTTAGGTGGACTGCTGCCGGCTGCAAGCCCCCTCCCCCAGCACGGCCTCCCCCACCTGGTCGCCCTCCGCGGGGCCACGCGTTTCCTGCTCGCGGGAGGTGGGGGGGGCGCGACGGCAGGGGGAGGGGGCGCGGGAGCGCGCGCCCCGGCTGGCTGGCTGGCTGGGAGGGAGAGAGGGGGAGAGCGAGCCGCGCGGGGAGCGAGCGCCGGAGGCCGCGACCAGACCGGGAGCCGGGCTCGGTGCCGTCCCAGGCGCTTTCGAGTCGCCCGGGGCTGCGGCCGCCTGGCGCCGGCTCGCCGAGGAGCAAGATTTGGGGAACCAGCACGCACACCGCTCGCTCTCCTTTCTTCTCGCTTTTCCCCTCTCCTTCCATTTTCCTCTCTCTCCTTTACCTTCCTTCCCTCCCCGCCCCCCTCCCAGATTTACCGTACCGGGGCCGGTGGCTTCTCCCTCCGCGACGCCTTAGCGGCAGCGCGGGACACGCAGTGGCAGCGCGGGCGCAGGTTGGCAAGGGGCCGGGCCGGGCGCGATCGCAGGGTTCTCCCTTGGCGGCGGCGGCGGTGGCGGTGGCGGCGGCGGCGGCGGGCGAGGCAGCCCCGCGCGGGCAGCACCAGAACTGGTCGGTGATTTAGGTAGTTTCCTGTTGTTGGGATCCACCTTTCTCTCGACAGCACGACACTGCCTTCATTACTTCAGTTGAAATCGTCTCCAGGTACCTGTGCGCGCGGGGGCCGGGCCGGGAGGGGCATCCGGGCCCTGGTCGTGCCAGGCCTGCGGTGGCAACCTCGGCTTTTCCCGCGCAGGAGCCTCGTCCCTGCCTGCTTCTCAGCGTTTTGCCAGGCTGTTGGCCGCATTCCCCATCCCCACCTGGCCCAGAGCAGGTACGGTCAGGTTAGCTGCTCCTAGGCGGACGCCAGGGGCGTGGTAGGGATTCTGGGCCCCGCGCCATTCAAGGTCAGGGGCGCCGGCTTCCATCCTGGGCCTCCCCCCCCTCCCCATCCAGGTCATTCTCCTGCAAGGCTGGGATCCAACCAGCTCCAATCCAGGGCAGGAGATCAGGAAAGATCCCTTTGAGAGAGACTCAGGCCAAACTAGGAGGGACAGAGCAGAAAGGGGCTGGGATCCTGGCCTTGTCACTTACCCTTCTCTGTGTAAGCTGCCCTCTGCTCCCAGGAGTCGCCTTTGACTCGTTTCTTCCGTCTTTTATTTCCTCCTTTCTTCCTCTTTTTTCTTTTTCTTTATCCTTTCCTTTACTTCTTCCTTCCTTCTTTCTTTCCCTTCATTTGTCTTTCATGTTCGGTCTCTGTGCACCCAGTTTTCTATCTCCACTTCCTGTCTGCCCATATCTTCCTTCTGGTGGGACCCAGACCTGGCTTGGGGAGAGCCTGGGGCCGTGGTCTTATTTTTTTCTGCGTGCTCAAGTTGGGGTTGTAATCATCTGCCAAGGAAAGGCTCGCGTGGGACAGCTGTCGAGGGCTGTGGATCTGGGCCTGGTGTGTCGCTGCACAGACAAGGCCTCGGTTACGATCACGACCGGATGGCGGCGGCCTTGCGTTCTTACTCGGCAGGTCGGCAACACAGCCTAAGAGATCCGGATGAGGGGGGCATTCGCAGCGTTTTTGTGTGTCCACACGGAGGGCAAGGAGGCCTTCGCCAGCCTCACTGGGCACCTGAGGCTGGGACCTGGGCTGAGGTCATGCCAGGCTCCGTGGAGCCTGACTATGCGGGGAACTCCGCCTGGAAGCTTCCTCCGCTTTCCCAGGCCTGCCTGCGGGTCCCAGCCCTGGCTTTAACCGCGGTAGGGGAGCCCCGCTAGGGCAAAAACTGGTTGCTTGTTTGCCAGTAGCTTCTCCCAGGTTCAGACTCTGTTAGAAATGGCATCCTTGGTGCGGAATGGGTGCTGGAGAAAGGGACCCTTCCAGCTCCAGTCGGCTTCAAATAATAGGGGAAAGGTGTCCTAAATGCTACAACCATTGGATTACAAACTTGAGTCCTTGTTCCAAGTTGTAGTCCACAGTTGGAAGGCAGTCGAACCATTCTTGGTCTGGAACAGAAAATAACTTTCATCCCTGCCTGCTCCCCAAATGCACACTCGTGGGGCCTTGAGACTCATGCCCACTGAGCTGTGTGTGCTTCCCTTCCCAGCTCTGGCTGCCGGCCCTGGAACTGTTTCCATTGCTCTGCCTGCGGTTCTCTTATCTGAAAGGCCAGCACACCGCTTTCCCCTCAACTCCTCTGTGCCATTTTCCGGACCAGAGTATTGGATTTGTTTAGAGGCCAAGGTTTTAGAACTCTCAGGCGAAAAGAGGCGGTTTGTAATTACATCCATTTATTATTTTTTTATATACACACTCAGTCCCTTGCATTTCCAAAATAAAAGCTGACTCCAAAGCCTGAATATTTTCTCCCCAAGTCTCTGGACTGACGAAGAGGTAATATTAGTTTTTGTGTGTGTGTGTGTGTGAGATTTCTTCCCTTTTAGGCACCAGTAAGGACTGCTTAACACTCAGCGCCTGCTAATTACTTGGTAACTGTCCTATTCTGGGGACTAAGGCTCTTTAAATAGCCTTTCTATATATTTAAAAAAAATACTACTAATAATTCGAGTCTTCTCTGGGCACAAAAAGTCAAAAAGCAATGAGGGGAATCCAGCCTGCTTGCAGACAATTGCAATTAGGAGCGAGGTTTCCTCCAGGGTTAATGTTCCTTAATGAAAATCTCAGAGGCACCCGCGAACTGCCCAATATTTGGGATACTCCGGGATGCGGTGGGGGTGGGGATCAGGCGGAGGAATTTACAGGGAAAGGAAAATATTAGGGGGGAGGAGGCTGAGGCGACCAGGACCAGCCACGTCGGAGTTCACTGTGTCGGCCACTTCCCTCTTCCGGCGAGAGCGGATAAAGGGGCACCCGGTTGGTCTCCGCCAGGCTTCGCAGCCTCGGTCTGGGGGAGAGCCTGGCGTTCGAGGGTCCCTGTCCCGGGTAGGGATGTATCAGGCTTTGGGGGAGGATTACTGGAACTGCTGGGGAGCATGAAGGCAGAAAAGGAGATGGAAGCGCCCTCGCCGCCCGCCCTCGCCGCTAGGGAAGTGGGCTAATGAGAAACACACTCTTGCAGGCACAGTGTTCACACGTGAATTTAATTACCCCGTTTTTTGGAGTCGAGGCTTTCCGTTCGGATTTGGGGTGGGTTTTTTTTTCTTCCAACTACCAGAGGCCTTTTAATTTAACCCTGCAAGACTCTGAGGGGTGAGAAATGCCCTCCTCAATGTGGCCAAGCTAAGGAATGGGATTAAAGTCAATGCCCCGTGCCCCTCCCCGCTTTAATATCTAGCCCTGGACTTGAGCTGCGGTCGCCCAGCTTCGGGCTGTCCGGCCTGGTGAAAACCGAGGCGGGGCCCGGGGCAGTGGCCAGAAAGGAAGGAAGGAGGGAGCCCTGAAGAACCCATCCTGGGCGGCGAGGCCGACCGCTCCCGTGCGGGCCTCGCAGTTCCCGGAGCCCCGCGGTCTGTGCGGCGGGGCTGCCTTCTCGCAAGCCGATCTCGCCCTCCACGGAGGCTGCCTCGTGGGTTTTTTTTTTTTCCCTGCAGGCTCGGGTTGGGGGAACGCGACAAACTTGCCGAGCTCAGCGTGAGGGCCTTTGGGGTCGAGGCACAGTTTTGGGTCTCCCGCTGCGTTCGCCTGGGTCTCCTCCTGATTCCCCGCAGAGGACTCGTCGGGCGCGGGGGCGCGCGGGGGCGCGGGGCCGGGACCGAACCCGCGGCACAACCAGGCCCTCCAACCCTTGGCTGCTGGGACGGCTGGCCGCTCCTCGGTGGAGCGCTCGCTGGAGGCGCAGCGGGCGAAGCTAGGAGCTAGCTGCCCGGGTGTCCTGGGATCCCATGGGGGCAGATTTCAGGGCCCCACAATAGGCAGTGCCCTCTCCAGGGCCTGTCGCTGCCCAGCGCACTCGGGCAGGGGCGGTGGTGACTCAGTTTGGGACGGATACTGCGTTGAATTTGACTTTTCGCGGCCCGTCCGGGGTAAACTCGCATCTCCCGGGACTGCAGGGATTATTTACAGGGAGCTCGCCGACCAAACACAACACTCTAATTTAACCTTTCCAAGTCCTCGTAAATTTTTACAGCTGGGAGCCACGGCGAAGCAAACGAATCTGTGGGTCGTTCCCAACTTTTCCACCGGCCTGTGTGGCTTCTGAAACAATAACTCCTTATGAAATATCATAAATATAGATTTAAATACAGTAGAGCGAGAATGCGATTTGGCTGCTTTTTTATGGCTTCAATTATTGTCTAATTTTATGTGAGGGGCTCCACTGGCCGCACTCGCACGCGGGACCCGCGCCTTGCTGATGGCGTGATTAATTGTGATATAAAATAGTCCGCTTAAGAAGTGTGTGTCTGGTGGTGGCGGTGGGAGGGGAGGGAGTACAGAGGCAAGGCCAGATTTGATCTTTTAATCTTCGTTGGCCACAATTAAAACAAACCCGATCGTGGAGCGCCGCGATCCCTTTGCATAAAAACATATGGCTTTTGCTATAAAAATTATGACTGCAAAACACCAGGCCATTAATAGCGTGCGGAGTGATTTACGC
This sequence comes from Canis lupus familiaris, assembly GCF_011100685.1. Taxonomy (NCBI): domain Eukaryota; kingdom Metazoa; phylum Chordata; class Mammalia; order Carnivora; family Canidae; genus Canis; species Canis lupus. The sequence goes on along the minus strand of NC_049235.1, from coordinate 40,436,429 downwards.
GTTATTGTTCTGCCGGGCGGGCACGTGACGCGCGCGGCCAATGGGGGCGCGGGCGCCGGCAACTTATTAGGTGACTGTACTTCCCCCCCCCCTGGTGCCACCAAGTTGTTACATGAAATCTGCAGTTTCATAATTTCCGCGGGTCGGGCCGACCGGCCAGGCGCGGGGCACAGCGATGGCCACCACCGGGGCCCTGGGCAACTACTACGTGGACTCGTTCCTGCTGGGCGCCGACGCTGCGGACGAGCTGGGCGCGGGCCGCTACGCGCCGGGGGCCCTGGGTCAGCCTCCCCGGCAGGCCACCGCGCTGGCGGAACACCCCGACTTCAGCCCGTGCAGCTTCCAGTCCAAGGCGGCGGTGTTCGGCGCCTCGTGGAACCCGGTGCACGCGGCGGGCGCCAACGCGGTGCCCGCTGCCGTGTACCACCACCATCACCACCACCCCTACGTGCACCCCCAGGCGCCCGTGGCGGCGGCGGCGCCGGACGGCAGGTACATGCGCTCCTGGCTGGAGCCCACGCCCGGCGCGCTCTCCTTCGCGGGCTTGCCCTCCAGCCGGCCTTACGGCATTAAACCTGAACCACTGTCCGCCAGAAGGGGTGACTGTCCCACGCTTGACACTCACACTTTGTCCCTGACTGACTATGCTTGTGGTTCTCCTCCAGTTGATAGAGAAAAACAGCCCAGCGAAGGCGCCTTCTCCGAAAACAATGCTGAGAATGAGAGCGGCGGAGACAAGCCCCCCATCGATCCCAGTAAGTGTCTCCTCCCTTCAGACCGGCCGCCGCCTCCACGCCGGCCACCAGGATCTGCCAGCCCTTCGGCTTTCTCTTGAGCCTGCCTTCGCCTGCGCCGCCGGGAGCCTCTTGAGCAGGGGCCGGGAACCAGAAGTTGCTGTTTAGGATGCCTCGGATGGGGCCCCAATTCCAGAGAGCAGTGACAAGCCGGCTACCGGGTTGAGGGGGGAGGGGAGGCGGCTGCTGCGGGATGAGAGAGAGAGAGAGAGAGAGAGAGAGAGAGAGGGCGGGGCGGGCGCTGCCGGCCAAGCCAAGACCAGCCGCCCCTCTCCCTGGCTGCCCGGTACCGAGACAGCAATACTTTGGGCCGTTCTTCGAAAGCAGCTCGGCAGAGAATCTTTTGTGCGGCTAGATTGTCCTGGAGCGGCGGCAGCAACTGCAGCCTAGACCCTGGAGAAGACGGCCGATTCCCTCCACTTCTTGCCTTCAGCCAGTGGCGGCGTAAATCCTGCCCAGGATGAGGCTGTAGGCGACCGGGCCACGGTGGTCCCCTTGCCAGATTATTCAAATACACTGGAGAAGTGATCCGCGCCCTTGGGGCGCGCGGTGAGGGCTGCCGGAGGCTCCCACAGCCTTTCGGGGAGGTCAAAGAAGGATTGGGGAGAGAAGGAAAGGAGGGGAAGGGAGGCTACACACAGAGACAGTGTGTATGCGTGTGTGTGAGATAGTGAGAGGGAGAAGAGAATATGAGTGTTACAGGAACACAGGGCAGCGTGCTGTCCCTGTGCCTGGCCAGAAGAGGATCTATTTCCAAATTTCACTCCTTGCACAGTGTGCAGAGGGTGGAAAGAAGGAGAGGAAACGGACCAGGGGACAGAGGAGGAGAAAGGAGGGTCTCGTGAGGGAGGGGGAGGCCGAGGTTTTACTGCGTGCGATTGTAAGTGACCGGTCCTCTGTCTGTCGGCCACAGTTCCATTGTGTACGGGTTCCGCTGCCCTTCCCTAACCAATTCCGCAGCATCCTGCGCTTTGGCCGACGACCCCAGGAGGTTCCCTGGCCCCCAGTGGAGGGGGGAGGTGGGTGCTTCTCCTCGTTCTGAACCCCCTTGTCTGTCTCCCTCGCAGGCAACCCTGCTGCCAATTGGCTCCATGCGCGCTCCACGAGAAAGAAGCGCTGCCCCTACACCAAACACCAGACGCTGGAACTGGAGAAAGAGTTTCTGTTCAACATGTACCTTACCAGGGACCGCAGGTACGAGGTGGCCCGACTGCTCAACCTCACCGAGAGGCAGGTGAAGATCTGGTTTCAGAACCGCAGGATGAAAATGAAGAAAATCAACAAGGACCGGGCAAAAGACGAGTGATTCGAACGGAGTTCATTTAGAAAAGAGAGAGCGAGCGAGCTAGAGAGAACGAGAAAGAACTGCCCGATCCCTTCTCCCCCCCCCCCCCATTCCACCCCAGGCCTCCACCACCCCGCACAAAGCGGCTCTAAACTCCTGGCCTCCTCTCCCCCTGGCAAACCCTGCTCTGGCCGGCTCCTCCGCCTGCCGCTTTGATGGAGGAGGTATTGTAAGCTTTCCATTTTCTATAAGATGAAAAAAGGTGGGGGGACATTAGCGCTGATGGCTGTGTGTGCTGGCTTGTATATATTTTTTAAACAATCTACCTGTTCCTGACTTCAAACAAACAAACAAACAAAAAAACTACCTTTTTATAATGCACAACTGTTGACTGGCGGGCTGTATAGTTTTTAGTCTGTGTAGTTAATTTAATTTACTCTTTGTGTGGCAGAGCGATCTGCCCAGATACTTGAACACTGTGTTTTATTGTGGTAATTATGTTTTGTGACTCAAACTTCTGTGCTGGGTGATGCACCCGTTGTGATTGTGAAAGCTTAGAATTCAATTTCAACTCAGGTTGTTGATGAGGGAGAAAAACAGTTGCATAGAGTATAGCTCTGTAGTGGAATATGTCTTCTGTATGACTAGGCTGTTCACCTTTGACTGTAAACTAGCTGTAAGGATTTCTCAGTGAAATAAAATTTTAAAAGAAAGAAAGTGTTCTCCAGGATGCATAGATTCATGGTTTTTCTCTTCTTTTGAAATGTGGGCATTTTAGTCTCTACATGCTCTATAGACCTGTCTTGTCCATTGTATATATAATCCACATATTAAAGAAAAAGTAATCAGACAAGCTTGAATATTGTTTTTGCACCGGATGAACATTGAGGAAATTCGGAGCTATACATATGTGCAGAAGGTTACTACCTATGGTTTACATTTAATTTTAATTGGGGGGGGGAATGAATGCTTATTGTAATGGAGTTAATTTTATTGATAATAAATTATACACTATGAAACCGCCATTGGGCTACTGTAGATTTGTATCCTTGATGAATCCGGGGTTTCCATCGGGCTGAACATACACTGTATATTTTGCAATATTTACCTCAAGGCCTACTGACCAAATTGTTGTGTTGAGATGATATTTAACTTTTTGCCAAATAAAATATATTGATTCTTTTCTATTTATTTCGGGTCAGCTCTTTGCACCTTTTCCTCTGGGATCAGGGGAGCGTGGGTAGAGTCTCTGAATGGGGGCCAGGCCGGGCTGGGTTGGAGGAGGACAGAATCTGAATTTTACCTCCTGCGGGCTTTTGCAGCGGGGACCTGCGGCAGCCAGCTGCGCTCCCACTCCCGCCGCCGGCTGCCTGGGCCCGCAGCAAGGAGCGATGAAGGAAGGCTGGGAAACGAGGGGCAGCCAGGCCTAGCTCCCGGGGTTGACCTGTCCCATTTGCGGGGAGGCCCAGAGGCCTCTGAGGAGCTGGGCTGAGATCTCGGGTATCCTTGGCCAAGAGTAGTAAAAGGCCACCCTTTCATCTTGGCGCCCCCAGAAATTTCCACAAGCCGGGTCCACTGAGTCTCCGGGGCCTTCCTCTGGCTTGGGGTGGAATGGGGGGCGAGTGGAAGGGCAGGGCTGAGCCCTGAAGGGCCTGCCTCCTGAGGAGTCTCCACGGAGGGAAACAGGAGCCCGACTGCCCCGACTCGGCCGCCAGGACAGATGTTTGGGGGCTCCCAGGGGGCTAAAGGCTTGCACCCCGCACTTAAGGGCCTTTAGTCAGGCTGGCCTACCTGGGGGGCTCTGTGTTCTGTACCACACTCCCCTCCTGAGCACAAGTCCTGGCAGAGGCAGGGCCTAGGCAGCCGGGGAGCCTGAAACGCCATAAAAGCAAATGAGGGCTGTTGCCGTTTATGGGGTGTAAAGGGCTGCGGGGGGAATGGCTGCAACTTCGGAGGCCCGAGCGCCTTATAGATGTGGCCAGAGGGTTCACCTCATCTCCCACCCCCCTTTTCTTTTCTCGCTCTCCTCGCCCTCCCCCCACCACCCCGAGACTTCTGGAAAGTTGTCTGAGTTCCGACGCTTTAAGGGGGAACCAGGACGCCCGAGGGATGGGTCTTCCCCTTACACCCCCACCCCCACCCCGCCGTCAGGTTGGGACGCCCTCTGTTGTTGCAGACAGAAGGAACTTCAAAGAATGGGCAGTAAGGGTGTGCCATAAAGGCCGGGTCTGCGAACTGTCTGGAATTCGGCCCTTAATGAGTTTACAACTGTCCAGCCCCAATTAAGATTTTCCACCAAAGCCCTTTCATTTGTTTGCTCTGTCTGCACCGATAAAGCGGCTGCGGAAACAGCTCTTTTATGGGCACCGCGCTCTCGGCAGCGTAGATTCCGGGCTCCACGCACACACACCCCCCCTCCGCCCCAGGGACCCGGCCCTCGCCCACCTTTGGGAGTGGGGCGCCCGGCCCGCCTCGGCGGCCGACGAAGTTCAGGCCGGGCTGCCGGGGCTGCAGTGCAGAGATGCGGCCAGCAGATGGCAGTGTGGCTCCACGCAAGAGGCGCCCGCGCCGCCATCTCCCGCCGCCGCAACCCTGGGAAGTTCCTAAGATGTCGACTTGACGCTAGCCTTTCTCGAATGGGAGCCCCAGATTTGAATGCACTGCGCTCGTATATTTTCTGTGCTGCTCAGGCCGGGCCGCAAACCTCGTTGGGAAACAGGCAAGCGGTGGGGCTCTCCAGACCCGCACCGCTCCGGCCCCCCTTTCCTCTCCCCGATTCCGGAGGCCTAAGCGCTGCGTGGCTGCAGCTGTCCGGAGGCTGCGGGGCTGCAGCCCCGGGCGCGGGGGCGGCTCTAAGGTCACCGTCCCCAGTCCGGGACAGGCCTTGGGCCAGCGCGACGCTCGGAGAACTCGACTGACCGGCGGACACACCGCAGGACTGAGGCCTCCAGCCCCGGGACTCGGTGACCTCCCGGAGGGTGTGCAGAGGGCGCCTACCTTGGCCAAGGGTTCTGCGGCGGCGGCGGGGGAGGCTCCCTCACGCTGCGCCCGGGTACCCGGCCCCGGGGAGCCAGCACCCTGGAGAGCCAGGCCCCCAGGACCGCAGGACCCGGCCGCCTCGAATAAGTGACAGTAAAATCAGGCGGCTGAAAATGGGGGGTGCGGGGGGGAGGCATTCTTGCTGACTTTCTAGTGTGCGTTTGGCGGCTGAATTGCCCGAGACGGAGAATCCCTGGGAGCACAGCAGGGGCTGCTTTGATTGTTCTAAAAATAAATGCGATGCTTAAAATAATGATGATAACATCCTCGCTCCGGGCTAGGAGTTCACTTCGTGAAAGCTGCCGGTGCTTCTCTCGCCACGGAACTTCCTTGGCAGTGGAGCGGCTCAGGATGCGAGGAGGAGGGAGAGGACCCCAAGCTAGGCCCAGCCTATCCTGGACCGTGGGCGGGGAACACGCCCCAGAACCTTGCAGGAGGCGGCCGCGAGTGCGGGTGCGAGGATCAGCCCGTGGTGCTCAACAGTTTCAGAGGGAAAACGCAAAGCAAACAGAGAACCCCTCGGAGCACCCCGGAGCCCTGTGAACACGCCACGCGGTGTGTTTATTTGGGTTGTAATAGTCTCTGCCAAGCCCACAAAATGTTTACAACCTGCGTCTCCGCGCTGTACACGCTGTAAAACTGGGGACTGGATTTTGGCTGACATCTCCTGAGTGTTTCTCTCTCTCTCTCTCTCTCTCTCTTCTTCCTTCCCTCCCTCCCTCTTCTTCCCTCTCCTCCCTTCTTCTCCGTTTATAGACACACGTTGGTATTGCAGCAAACGTCCTCATTATATTTCCTACATAACACACACTATTTGACAGCATCTGATTGTAAGAAGGGTTTTATATAGCTTCCCCGAGAGCCGCCCGTGGTCATGTATCCAAGCTGCAGGTAGAAAGCTCAATTTATGTAACTACAAATAAATGGTGAAGGAGCAGATCGGTGGCGACCGCTTCTCTCCACCAATGACGGAGGCTTCAGGTAGGTGCCGGCGGGTTGGGATCCCAGAGGCCTCACGGACTGCCACGCGCGGGGCCTCCCTTGCCCTTGGCCGGCTGGTTGGCTGGGAGGCGGCTCTCCTGGCCCGGCTGCCTGGGAAGCGCTTCCCTGGTTAGCTGCCAGCCTTCGCTCCTTTGCACTCGTCGGGCATGGATTTGTCCCCGCGCCGGGACCGGGGACTGCTCAGTGGCGGAGGAACCGAGCGCAGCCCGCGCGAGGGGCAGGGGCGCGAGTGGAAACGTTAAGAGAAGCAAATCGCCAGCCGCCAGACTCCAGGCAGGGTCCCTGCGCTCCCCCCACCCAGAGCTGGGCTTGCATTCTTAGCTGGGCTGCAATATTGAGCAGTTTGGTAACAAGAAGCAAGGGAAACACACTCCGTGTGATAGGTAGGAACCCAGCTCTCCAGGAGAGCGGTGAGGAAAAAAAAAAAGTCTTTATGTAAAGACAGCTCGGCTGATGAGAAACCCGCCTGCACGTGCCTGCTCCATCCAGGCTGATCGTCAACGAGTATTTCTGTGAATATGATCACATATAACCCAGTGCATTTGTGTCTTTTCAGACAAATAAGTAGGAAAGCAATGGATCGAGAACACGAGATTAAGGAGGCCTTACTGAAAGCCTGACTCTGTCTGGCCTTTTCGTTTTAAAACCCTGCCACAGGAGGCGGGAGGAAAGAGAGAAGCCCAGAAACGAAAGAAAGGATTCGGCACCCGCGGGGCTCGGCCCAGTTGGCTGACTTGGGCCCGGAGAGGCTGAGGCCCTGACGGCAGTATCTGGATTTTCCTTGGCCCAAGCGGAGGGGCAGTGCGTCCTGCCAGGACCGTTTGGACCTGCGCCGGAAAAACCCAGGCAGGGATGAGCCTGTGGCGTGGGCTCCGAGCCCTCTTGGCTGGGATTGCGTTCCTTCTCGCGCTCCCCGAAATGTATCCCCACCGGGTCTGGGTCGTTTCACTTCAGGGCAAGGTTTTGCTTTAAACACCATCGCTGTCGGCTGCTCCAGCCGCCCGAGTCTAGACAGACGGCGGCGGCGGCGGCGGGGCCGGGTCTTTCTCTTTGCATCTTGCTCTGTGTCACCCAGGGAACAATTTATTGGTCTAAAGCTGTCTAATTCCGTCTCTTTGATCTCCTAGCTTCCTTGCTTGCTTCATCTTCCTTAAACTTTTTTAGGTTTTTATTTCCTGCCAGAAAATGATGCTATTTAGAATATTTAGTTTTTCTTCTCTTCCCATGTTACAGCCTCCATTCCCCAACTGAGACAAGCTATCATCCCGGTCCTCCATAAAGGGCATCCCCGGATATTGCCTCCCCACCAGCCCCAGTGCCCCGAGGGGAAACCAGCAGGCGCCCACCTGCCCGGACAGCCCCCACCTCTCCACCCACGCCCCTGGGCAGTCCGCTAGGCAGGAACTAGGGCTCCGTTGCATCCGGGTCTGAACCCTCTTGCTGCCTTTTGTGCTCCTGGGACCCCCTGAGAGGGTGCAGTGAACAGGGGCGGCCTGGACTCTCTGAAAGTGATGGGAAGTGCTTTGTACACAAGGAACCAAACTCTATAATTTAGAGGAGAATTTCCGGAGCAATTCCATTGTGAGGTCGGGTTTATGGTGTGCAATCGAGCTGAGCAGTAAAAGGCATACTGACCTGGCGGCTGGGCTTCCAGCGCGGCCTGAGCAGTTTATGAGGCGTTTAGGGGAAGGGTTCGCCCCACCACACTCCACGGAGCGGTGGGCGGCAGGGGCTTCGGCTGGTCCAACCCTGCACAGGGTTGGAGGCTTGGAAAGGTAAGCTCCATGCGTTGGGGGCCTGGATGGGAAGGAGGGAGACTATTATGTGTTCCCTTCTCTGTGAGCCAGTCTTGGAAATGTGAAGCCTCCAGAGCTGGGTGGTCTTTCGAGAAGTGTCCCCCTATTTTGTTTTGGGGGGGTCTCTAAAAGAAATAGAGATCCATAATGGGCTGAGGTACCCAGGCACCTGGGCCCCTCTTTCTCCTCTCCAAACTGGCTCTAAAGTGTGTATTGCTTGCTCCCAGGCACTCAAGACCAAGAGGAGCTGGCAGAGGCCCATGATTGGCCCTGAAGAAGCTTTCCAGAGAAGTCCCAGCTCTAGGGGTACCTGGAAAGGTGTGGGACCTGAGGTTCCTCCAGCCTTAGGGAAGGAGATTTGGTTCCCCTGGAGCCAGGGGGAACCAGAGGTTGCAGGGAGGACAAAAGAGGAACTAGCCAGTTCTTAGGCTGCCAGAGGCCAGCCAGGTGCCCAGCAGCGAATGCACAGAGCCTGCCAGGACAGCGGTGTCCAGGAGGAGGGAGGAGAACCCCACGTTAATAAATCTGTTGGCAAATGAGGCTCATTAATAGATAAATATTTCACTGCTTCCTTTAAGGCGGATAAACAGTGTGCCGCCGATTAAGGAAAGGAAGCTGGGAGACGTTGACTTTATTCGAACCACATGGTTCCAGTTTGTGGTGCGTTCTCGCTGCAGCTGGAAGCGACGCTGCGCCGGCCCCATCTGGATCACAGTCTAAATGGGCCTATTGCCCAGTGGACCTGGACGGGGGTGGGGGCCGTGGGGAGGATGGGGGGTGGAGGGTGGAGGAAGATGAGGGCAAAGAACCGATTTGCCCAGAGCTGAGATTTGCCCACGGGCTGCCGTGGGGCGGGCGGGTGCGCAGAGGGTAGAGACCCTCGCTAGGCTGGGTCCGGAGACAGGACGGGGGCGGGAGGGCCCGCAGGCTCGGTCCAGAGTTCGGTAACAGGCAAAAGGAGGCTGTCCCCGGCCGAGCCCGCGCAGCCTCCGCGGGCCAGGCGTCCAGGTGGCGCTGGGCTGAGCGCTCGCGCGGAGCCTCGGGGTCCCTTCCCCGCGGGACGCGCCGGACCCGCGGGGCGCGGGCAGATTCGTTGGCCACATATTTGAGCCTCTTCCCCTTCCATTCTAGGCTGCCGCGGGCCCCGCGGAGCAAGACCACCTGTGAGGGCTGCTGAGATTGGCGGAGGCGGTCATGTGGGCGGTCACGTGCTGCGGCGAGCTCCGTCCAAAAGAAAATGGGGTTTGGTGTAAATCTGGGGGTGTAATGTTATCATATATCACGCTACCTCGTAAAACCGACACTGAAAGCTGCCGGACAACAAATCACAGGTCAAAATTATGAGTTCTTCGTATTATGTGAATGCGCTTTTTAGCAAATATACGGCGGGGGCTTCTCTGTTCCAAAATGCCGAGCCGACTTCTTGCTCCTTTGCGCCCAACTCGCAGAGAAGCGGCTACGGGGCGGGCGCCGGCGCCTTCGCTTCGACCGTACCGGGCTTGTACAATGTCAACAGCCCCCTGTATCAGAGCCCCTTCGCGTCGGGCTACGGCCTGGGCGCCGACGCCTACGGCAACCTGCCCTGCGCCTCCTACGACCAAAACATCCCCGGGCTCTGCAGTGACCTCGCCAAAGGCGCTTGCGACAAGGCGGACGAAGGCGCGCTGCACGGCCCGGCCGAGGCCAATTTCCGCATCTACCCCTGGATGCGGTCTTCAGGTAGGCGAAGCAGCCGGGCGGGCGGGCGGGCGGGGCGGCAGCGCGGAGCGCGGGGCTGCGGAGCGCGGAGCGCGGAGCGAGGCGACTGCGAGCCGGCGGCCCCGTGACTCCTGGCGGCGCAGCCTTTCTGGTTTTAATTAGAGTCAAGGCGCCATAGCGTGGAGAGCCCGTAGCATTGTATGTAAATGAGGCTCATAAAACTTTTTATGACCCAATTAATGGGTTCGATCCTCGTAAATTTATTTAACTCCATTTGCCTTGGAATTTTAACATTTTGTTCGCTATTCTCTTTCTCTCTCTTTCTCTCTCCCTTTCTTCTCTCCCTCCCTCCTCCTTTTCCTTTCGGCCAGGCTCTCCTTTTTCAAAAGCAGGAAGAGCCAAACCCTCCTTCAGGCCAGGGCCCCTCTGACGCCCCTGTGCCAGGGGCCATTTAAAGGAGGGGTGGGGAACGAGAGAGAGCGGGGACGGGGGGGGGGGGTCGGAGTGCCCCAGGAAGGTCCGGGGATGGGGGCGCGGTCTTCCAGGGAGGAAAGGCGCCCCTGGAGTGCGGACTGCCCGAGGGTCACCCACTTGCCTAGCAAGGGGCGGAGGGGGGGGGGGGAAGCGGCCCAGCTCGCCTTTGAATGGCAAAAGCGCAGCGTCTCCCACTTGCCCACACTCTATATTTACAATTTCCCTTTGTCAGGGGGAAGCAGGACATTGTGGAAGCCTAGCCGGCTGGAAAGGGCGGTTGTAAAGTTGGGATTCTGCGCCTTTCCTCCTCACAGAGCTGCCTGCGCGTCTGGCACCGCAGTTGGGGTCTTCCGCTAACGCTCCCGCTCCTCCCCCAGCTCCGTTCGGGGGCGCGGGCGGAGGGGGGACGCGCGCCCGGGTCAGCGCTGGGAGAAAGGTGCAGGCTCTGGGACGGCGGCCTGGCTAATGCACTGTCCTGTCTGTGCCTCTGTTGGTTTATCTGTCCGTGTGTCCATGCGTCCGTGTGTCCGCATGTCTGCTCCCAGGGCCCGACAGGAAGCGGGGCCGCCAGACCTACACGCGCTACCAGACGCTGGAGCTGGAGAAGGAGTTCCACTTCAACCGCTACCTGACGCGGCGCCGCCGCATCGAGATCGCCCACGCGCTCTGCCTCACCGAGCGCCAGATCAAGATCTGGTTCCAGAACCGCCGCATGAAGTGGAAGAAAGAGCATAAGGATGAGGGTCCGGCCGCCGCCGCCCCCGAGGGCGCCGTGCCCACCGCCGCCGCCGCCGCCGCCGCCACCGCCGCCGCCGCCACCGACAAGGCCGACGAGGAGGACGAAGATGACGACGACGACGACGAAGAGGAGGAGGAATGAGGGGCCAAGTCGGGGCCCTGGCTGCACCAGACAGTCGGGAAAAGCGTCTTTAGAGACTCACTGATTTTATTTACAAAAGTGGAAAAAATAAAAAGAAAACGTAAAAACAAAAACAAAAACAAAAACAAAACAGTCCCCAACCTGTACCCATCTGCCCCATTACCCATTCCAGCTCCCATCTTTTCTGGACCGAGCAGCCGCCTAGCCTGGGTCCCCTTGGGGATCTCTCTGCCCCCAAGTACCCCCAGCAGACACCCTCCCTAACCCCAGTCGGACCAGCTCTGTGCTGGCACGGCTAAAATACTACCTAGCACAGGCCTCAGCGAGAGGCACCCCAAACTACCTATGGGCCCAGCCCCAGTAGGCCTCCACTCCCAGGAAGCCCCGACCTGTCCCCACACTGGCAAACACCCAGCACCTCCCCCATACCGACAAGGACCTGATCTTCTCAGTACTACCTACTAGTCCCAAACTACCTATTTTGTGCTCACTGGCTCGCCTGCTACCTAGTGCCGGCCCCTTCCCCGGCCAGGCCCCTCCTGCTTCTGCCTGGCAGCCTTGAGGGGTCCCTGAGGCTGCATGGAGAAGGCACTGGGGTCCGGGGACCAGGGTATTGGCTTCTATTTAAATTGAAAAATAATATATTTATTCCAAAGCATTCTAAGTGCTGCAACCTAGAATCCCTCCTTCTCTGGCCTGGGCATCCCAAGTTCAGGCCCACTACCCCCACTTCTGGAGGGGAGCATTCCCAAGCTAGCTGCAGATCTCTGGGTTAGCTTCTGCTTAGTAGGACTGCAGAGTTGCTCCCAGCCTCCCTGCACCTCCCCTGGCCCCCATATCCTACTGTCCAGCCATGTTGAATATATACACCCTGACTTTTCCTACAATAGCAAATATTGTATATTTGAACAAGATTTTTTTTGTCATTTATATAGTCTTGGAGCTCATTTGTAAGGCAATGTCTTGACTCGGGAAGGATGTGTTAATGGGGTGACTTTGTAGCATGGTGTGTTGTCTTGAGCTAACTTTATAGCTGGTGGGGAGAGCCATTGCCCTTCCCAATGCCCTTCATCTCTTGTGTTGTCCTGCGTCCCCCTTGTCCCTGTAGGCTCTAGCTTGGGGTTCCAGGAATGGGAAGGCACGCTTCCTGTCTTGCCCAGCTAACCGTGTTTTATGTAACAAAAATAAAGATGCTTGGTGACAAAGAAATGTGGACTGCTTTATACAGGGGGGCCTGGGAAAGAAAGGTAAGCATGACTGGAGAGCAAAGCCTGGCTAAGTCTGTATGTCCAAAGGGGCTTTGGAGAAGCAAAAGTGGAAGGACAATTGGGGTCCAAGTGTTGAGTGTCTATGTATTGGTGTATATGTGTGTCAAGTCCCTTTTGGTGTGGATTTGCATAGGTATGTGTGTACCTCTTTTGTATGTGTATTTTATGTATGTGTGTATTGCTACATGAGTCAATAATTTTATGTGATTCTATGTCCATAACTGAGTGCATGTGTTTCTGTGTGTAAATAGTTGCGTGTATTTCCGTGTCAATAATTGAGTGTGTGCTTTTCTGTGTGTCATAATTGTATATGAATTTCTCCAAAGATTTTCATCTTCATTTTGTGTGTGTGTGTGCACAGACATCTTCCAGATCTCTTGAAAACGGAATCTTCAATGGATATGTTATAGTCTATGAACCTCCCTAAAAAAAACCTCCACAAATTCCATGAGCGAATACAAAATCCACCTTTTCCTCTAAGGCTGCGGGGTGGGCTGGGTTAGGGGTATTACCCTGCCAATGATCCCGAATTTTCCACGAGTCCTGAACAGGGCCCCAAGCTAGGAGGTGGGATTCAGGGCCTCTGACGCAGCCCCCCGCCCACCCTGCATTCAGGCAAAGCCAGGGCGCCGGGCACAGCGCTGCAGCTGAGGGGTGTGGGAAGGGGCAGGGACCGCAGCCCCGGGCTGCTGCCGAGCCTGGGCTGCTGCCGAGCCTTGGCGGGGGCGTGCGGGTGGGCGCGGGGAAGGTGGAGGGTCTGGGTAGGGGCGAGGGCCGATGGGGACAGCGCAGGATAGCCTGAGCTGGGCAGGCAGGCGGAGACCTCGACTGCGGCCTCCTGCCTAGGTCGGGCCCGCTTCTTATTGCTCTTTTAATAAAACCCGGCCCAACTGGGTTTGTAAAACCTGCGGCCCCCAGTCGGGGCGGCCTCGGTGGTAAGATGGCGCCGGTGTAAGAGCTGCCTCCTCTTAGTGATGGGGAAAGGGTCATAAATCCGTTGTTGTTTATGAAAATTTACAACTTTGCAATACAACTTTATGAGTTGTTCGGCCCTTCCATTGGCCGCTGTCGGTCATGTGGATGGGAACCGTGAACATGAACTTTTTTATAATTTCCCTTGCGAGAATAGAGCCGCATTCTTTTGCTCCGCTCGGTCCTGCCTGCTTCGGAGCTCTGCCTTCCAGCCGGGCTTGGCTGCGCTTTGTCCGGCGATGGCGAGCCAGGCGAGGCCCTGGCCCGGCCCGGCCCGGCCGCTCCCGCTGGAGGTGGGGCGCGTCCAGTTCCCGGCGCCTCGGCGGCCGCTTTGCAACTCGCAACCTGGCTAATTTCCTGCGTCCTCTGGCACCAGGAAGGAGGACAATTCGTCTCCCCGGCTGCCCAAGCGACAGCTGTCAGAGGGGCAGGAGCTTCTGGGAGCCGCCATCTGAAGGTGAGACATGTGGGGAGACAGGAGCAAAGGTGGTGAGATGGCAGCCGCGCCGGCGGCGGTGGGGGGAGAGGGCACCCAGGGCGGCTTGGAAGAGGGGCACACTCACCCTCGCCCACACTCAGCGCTCACACTTGCCCCCCATCACGCGCGCTCGCACACACACACACACATACACACGAGCGCGCGCACACACGCGCACACACACTCCCTTTCTCTCGCCTGCCCCTGGCTCACCAGGGCGGTAATGCCAGCCTTCCTTCCGTGGCACAGCGCCCTGGCACGGGGCAGGAGCACTGAGGGCTTCTCTCTCCTCTTCCCCAGCGACCTTGCCGAGCCCCCAAAAGAAGTGGCCCTGCATTCTGCGTTCCCTAACCAGACTCTCGGGTTTGAAGGTTTTTTTTTTTTTTTTTTTCATTCATGACCCAATTGGCTCGATTGAAATCCCCAACCACCGGAGACCATTCTGGACCTGGGGAGGTGGGAAGAGGTGAGGGGGGGGGTGCAGAGGGAATTAATTGACATGCGTTTTATTAGTATCAACATAGCACCTTCTATTCGGAGGGACTAGGTTTGTGGAGAGGAAAGTAGAATGAGGGGGAAAAAACACAACAGAAACTTACTAATTCAGCCAGGTTCCTCTGCTGATTGCCTGCTTCCCTTCACTCGGTGTTCCGATGACAGAGGTGTCTGAAGCGCGGGGAGAGGGACTGGGTGCGTGGGTGGAACTCTGCGTTGGAGGAGAGGATGGGGTTAATTGGCTGGGTGTTGCTTGGCGGGAAGTTTCGGTGCTGAGAAATGTAGTGGTGTTATGGAGAGTGGCAGGGGCCGCAGCGAAGGTTGAAGGGGGGACGCAAACCGAGTCTGGGCGATAGGGGGACCCCCCACCCCCCCACCTCGGCGCAGCCGGCTGGCGACCGCACGCCCCACTTTCCGCGAGCGCGGAGGGGACCGTGGAGCCGCCCGGGGAGGAGAGGCACGGAGGGTGCCGTGGGCGTTGGCTTTATGGGGCGCGGTGGCACCGGCGGTGGCGTCGCCCGGGTGCGTCTCGGCCAGATTTGCCCCAGACGCTTCCTGGGACTGCGACCAGAAAGGATCCTGAGGTTCTGGGCTCGAGTTCTTTTTGTTTGTTTTGTGGCCTCGGTTGATGTTGTTTTCCCACCCTAAGACAATGCCTTGGTATGCATTAGAACGTCGAGACGCGGCCGCGGCCGTTTGGGACGGCCACCGGCGCCCCGGGTGCGCTCGGGGCGGATAAAGCGGCGCGTTTGCGTCGCAGGGCCGCGGGCTGCCTGACTGCGGCTGCCGCGGGCAGATTATTTATTGCGGCCGCGCCGGGCGCTCGCTGCTGCCACGCTGTGGCCGTCGCCGGGACCGACGCCAGCCGCAGCCCCGCGTCCTGCAGCCTGGCGCGACTGCTGCGCGGGCCCCTCAGAGATTCCCAAGCAGGCCGAGGAGAGGGGGGCAAGGGAGGACCCGATGGGCGGCCTCCCAGGGCCTGTCGGGAACCTCCCCCGCCTTGGCCACCCCTGACCAGAGCTGGACGCCCGGCTCTGCTCGGGTCCTCCTCCCACCCCCAGCGCCATGGAGACTGGTTGCACAGGCGGCCTGGCACGTCATGGCTGCTTCTGTCCAAACTGCGCGTCCCAAGGCGCCCCCGGGGCGCACGCTGGTGCGGGGAAGACGCCCGCTTTGGGATTTTGAGATCGGAGAGACCACTCCTGGTCCCGAGGCCTGCAGGCCTGGCTGGCCCTGAGGAGGATTGACTATGGCAAGAAAGGCGGGCTTTGGCGTCAGGCGAGGGCCTGTGACAGGCGGAGGCCGCACCTGTATGCTATGGGCTCTGGCCTGGGCTACAGATCCAGGCGGCCTGGGTGGCCCTCAAGGTCCCCCCCAACACACCGGCGGGCCGCTCTCCAGGCTGGCGGAGGTCGAGTGGGCAGCCCAGGGAAAGGGCGGACTGTGGGGCCCTGCACACCATCCAGTCCCCTTTGAAGAGCAGCTGAAAGGTAAGTGGACTTTCTCCGTGGCTTTGACCTAGAAGAGAGAGTCCTGGTAGCCGTTCTCACTATCCCAGGAGAGGCTCCCTCCAGCGTCTGGGGCTCCTATTCTTGCCTGAGCGGTGTGTGTGTCTCTCGCTCTGTTTCTCTCTCTCTCTCTCTCTCCATATATATAGGCACCTAATGCTGGTTGGAGAAATAAATTGGGCCGTTGCCAACATAATATGTACCAGCCTTGGCTAACACGTAGAGATTTAATTTATTTTTTCTATCTCAGTGCCTACAGAAGCTGGAAATACAGTATTTTTTGGCTCTTAGCTGAGAAATCAAATTCTGTCATTGTCTGGGGTAATTATTAGATCAAGAATCCAAGTCAAACCATGACAAATAGTAACAATAGTAGCATAGGTAGTAAACTGCCATCAGTCCCAATACTGTGTGAGACCTGGAGATATGAAACAGAAATTATAAATGTAAACATTTATCAACATCTCTCAACAGTTATTTTCGTCTTATATAATAATAATTTGTTTGAAATCACTGTCATCTGATGGTCTTGTTTAAGAAACAATAACTCAAACATGATTTTCTTTGGATCTAGCTTTAAAAATATGGTTTCCTTTAGAATTTTAACCTTGAGCTTTCATTTGCGCCTATCGTGTCTATTCCCTGAAGGAATTCGAGGGAAATGTTATATTCTATCTTCTCCTGCGGGGCCCTTCTTTATATATACACAGGGGAAACTTTCCCAGCTTGGATTGGTTTGGGACACAGGCAGAAGGCTTCTGGGTACAGCCCCCATCGGGTGGGCAGCAGCCACTTTCAGGGGTGCTCACGAGGTTCTGTGGGGGCCACCCGTAGTCCTGTAGTCCCGTCCTTTCCCAATTTTCTCCTTTTGAGGGAAGTGAGGGCAGGGGAAAAATTCAAAAAGCAAGGAAGAGATTAAGGAAGTCGTTGGCAGATCCCTAGGAGGCATTGGTATCCACCCCCCCAAGTCCTGAACCCCATCGGCCTGCATTCACCAGAATCTTACAGATCTTACAAGTATCCTCTGGAAATACAACCAAATTGTATAAATAGTTTTTCTTCAGCCTCCACAGAATTGAGGATTTTAAAGCTAATTCAAGGGTTTTACTAGCCCAACAAATACAGTTGTAAAAATGCCACTGGAAAGATATCACATTTTACAAAATGAGATTGATCCATGTGCTGTAAAAGTCAACTATCTGGAAGGCACACCTCTCAAGCAAGGGAAAGTAAACCAGGACATGCTTTTCACGTCCTGTCTGGGGAAGGCCAGGCCTGGGACCACGGTAAAAAGCAATGCAGAGGATTCCTGGAGCGGTTGAGGCAGCTCTTCCTGGTATAGGAGCAACTGCAGGCAGCAGACCCCCAACAGCCCCAGGAAAGGCAAGGAAGGGGTACACCCCAGGAAAGGGTGGGCTGTGGGACACCCTGCAAACCAAGCACACCAATGATCTCACGGCCTTGGAACATCCCAGCTTCCTTCTATGCCTGGCTGGGCAGAGACCTTGGGTGGCTGTGCCTCCAGAATGAGGACAGAGATTCCACATCTGGATCTGTCTCAGCTCTGAGCTGTCAGGGTGTCGGGTTGGCGAGTCCCAAGTGCTGGGCGAGGGGAGCAGGTCCCACAGCCGGCTTCCGAGCTCAGTCTCAAGACCACTCCTCTGTAGGTCCCTTTCTTGTTGAAAACAGTGGTTTCTGGCCTCTCAGCTCCTGGGTGCAGAGGTAGGACGGGGGATGCCCAGCTTGTGGGGTGCTTTGAGGCCACCCAGTCGCTGGCCATTGGAGGGGAGCCCGTCAGGACTCAAAGGAGGCGTGTTGTATGTGGGAGGATGGGGCCGGTCGGGGAAGAGGTTTGGCCGTATCCTGGTCAGCTGGAGGTGAGCCTTCCGCACCCGGCGGCGGCGGTGGCGGCAGCGAGGCCCAGGCCCTCGGTGGGTGTGGGGAAGGAGAGGAGAAAGGGATGCACCGATTGCTAAGGTGCAGGAGTGAGGAGCAGGGCGTGAAGGCCTGGTTTCTCACACCCCCTTCTCGAGCTCTGGAACCCGCACCCACGGGTAGGGGAGCGCAGAGGGAGGGGCAAACTCAGGGCCCTGCCGGGAGGGCAGGCCGGTGGGGAGCAAAGCCAGCGTTGTCACCGCCCCTCCGGGCGCGGGGCTGCCAGGTTTCCTGTTTGGAAAGAAAAACCAGCAAAATCCGACCAGGCAAGAAGGGGAGGAGGAAGGAGCGGGCCTGGCGGGGCCTCTGCGGCGGCCCGGACTCCAGTGCCCCTAGCCCGGCCCGATCCGCACGCCCCTACCCGGGCCGTGCCCGCCGCCGGCGTTCGGGAGGAGAGCCGGGCCGGCTGGCTGTGCGCGCCCATCAATCTGCCGGGCCGGCGGCGGGCGGGCGGGCTGGGGGCTGTTTGTAACTTTGCTGCCTCGGTCGCCGCGGTCCCCGGGGAGCGGGCTCCAGCGCTCGCTCCCATTGGCCGCCGCCGCGTCAGCTGGTGCGATTTGCTGCTGTCGCTTTTGGCGTTCGGCCATCCAGAAACAAACCAGTTCGATGACTACTAATAGTTATAGCCAGATGTACTAATACACAACAAATCACAGTCCTGCAGAGGGGCGCGCAAATGAGTTCCTATTTTGTGAATCCCACTTTCCCCGGGAGCCTGCCCAGCGGCCAGGACTCCTTCTTGGGCCAGCTGCCCCTCTACCCGGCCGGCTATGACGCGCTGAGGCCCTTCCCGGCCTCGTACGGGGCGTCGAGCCTCCCGGACAAGACGTACACCTCACCTTGTTTCTACCAACAGTCCAACTCGGTCCTGGCCTGCAACCGGGCGTCCTACGAGTACGGGGCCTCGTGTTTCTATTCTGATAAGGACCTCAGTGGCGCCTCGCCCTCGGGCAGTGGCAAGCAGAGGGGCCCCGGGGACTACCTGCACTTTTCTCCCGAGCAGCAGTACAAACCCGACAGCAGCAGCGTGCCGGGCAAAGCCCTCCATGACGAAGGCACCGACCGGAAGTACACGAGCCCCGTTTACCCCTGGATGCAGCGGATGAACTCCTGCGCGGGTAAGGCATTTCCCTGCAGCCCCCCCAGGAGAGTGGAGGGAGACGGGGAAAGGAGGAAGGAAGGCGGAGACAGAGAAAGTAGAAGGAGGAAATAGAAAGAGAGGAGGAAAGACTGAACAAAGTTTCTTTGGCTTTTTTAAGAGATTAAAAACAAAAACAAAAACAAACAACCCCAACCCATGCCCAGTGAGGCAATCAAGCTGTGGCCGTGTGAAGGCTCGGCACTAGTATCCTTGTAAGGTGACACCTTAGGGAATCGAGAGGGGTCACTGCCACTCTATGTGAGACTCAGTGACAGGGGCAACCTGAACAGAGAGCTAGGCTGGGTGGGAGGGAGTGCCTGCCCACACTTCACCCTGGTAATAACACCCTGCTCAGATCCCCAAGCAGAGATGGCCTTCTGCACCCACCATTGATAACTCCCTTTCACTCCCCAACCCCTCTCCTTTCTGCCTTTCAGAAATCCATATAGATTAAAGGCTCTCACTAGTGTCTCCCTAAAGCCTTGGAGGGCCACATCCCCAGCCTCAGGATTTTTTCTCTTTCCCCTCCCTCCCCTCCTCCCCCTTCCACTCAACTGCTCACTCTTAGCCAACTTGTGCCTCCTTTTGAGGCCCTGCCTGAGTCTCACACACCCAGCTTGGGGGGGGGGGGGAGCCCCCCACCCATGGGCTCCTTTGGCACCAGAACAGATAGCCCATCACAGTCCTACATTTCCAGAAACCCCAGATGGCCCATCGCTCCATCCCTTTGCCTCTGGTTTCCGAAAACTCGACAGAGAATCCTTGGAGCAGGGCAGAGCCTAGTGCAGATTTTTAGACTGATAGTGTTTTGCTTTAAGATCCACTTTTTTTTTTCCAAGAGAGTGCTGTATTTCTCAGAAGGGCCATACAGTTTGGGGGAGTTTGCAAAGATTTGAGAGGGCTAACCATTTTTCATCTTCCAAAAAACCCCCATGTTGAGTCCTGACATGTGTGGCCACAGTAACACCTTCACAGAAATCCGTGTGTGAATTCCTAGGGTCCAACCTACTTCCAGGGTTCCGCACCCATCCCTTCCAGACACACACAGACTACACTCCCACAAAAGCACAACTCAGGTACCCTGAATTAAGCAGCTCATTCTCTTATTTTGCTTGTAATGGTTTTCTGACTGAGCAGATTTTCCAAAAAAACAATAACTTCTCACTCCAAATTGTTTTAGGTGGAAAACATCTCGCTTGGTAGGAAATAATCTTCTCCCATCCGGCCGGCTTTTGGCCTTAGACATAGCGAAAGAGGCTGGAGCGGAGGCGAGTGGGCTTCCAGTTTAGAGGCCAGGGGCGCGGGGCGCGGGTCTGACTGGTTCGGCTGCCGGGATCCTGGCTCACCGGGCGCCCGGCCATTTCTGCCCGCAGGTGCTGTGTATGGGAGTCACGGGCGCCGAGGCCGCCAGACCTACACGCGCTACCAGACGCTGGAGCTGGAGAAGGAGTTCCACTTCAACCGCTACCTGACGCGGCGCCGCCGCATCGAGATCGCCAACGCGCTCTGCCTCACCGAGCGCCAGATCAAGATCTGGTTCCAGAACCGCCGCATGAAGTGGAAAAAGGAAAATAAACTCATCAATTCCACACAGCCCAGCGGGGAGGACGCGGAG
Organism: Canis lupus familiaris; assembly: GCF_011100685.1. NCBI lineage: Eukaryota > Metazoa > Chordata > Mammalia > Carnivora > Canidae > Canis > Canis lupus. The sequence goes on along the minus strand of NC_049235.1, from coordinate 40,416,049 downwards.
GCAAAGGCTGGCGAGTAGACGCCTGGGCAGGGACCAGGCCAGCGCCGCAACCTCCCTCGGCTTTGCCCCCTTGCCTTCGCCTGCTCCCCAACTTTTCTCCCCCGCCTGCTCCTCCGGGGGGCTTCCGCAGCTTCAGGGGAGTTGGGAGCTTTGCAAACGCCTGAGCATTTATTTCTTACCAAAAAAATAATAATAATAATAATAATAATACTACACACAGCCAATCCCAGCGGTGGAGCAGGGCGCACTGCACACACAGTCCCGCTCTCCAAGGCTGCCCTAGCCGGCTCCGGATCCCGGGGCGCGCCCCGAATTCGTCCCTGGCTCTTGTGCTATATTGCGCCTTTGCGTGCTCCTGAGCTCGGGGACGCGGGATTGCTGGAGAGGAAAGAACCCGGGGCCGAGCCCCTTTCGGTGGGTGTCTGGGCGTTTCCGCCTCGGTCCCTCGCCACCAAGTCCCGGAGGGTACCACCAAATCGACTCGGGCCACTGGAAAGAGGGGGCCTAAAGGCCGGGGCCCCAGCACTGCAGTGGCATTCCAGGCCGCTCCTAGACAGGAAGAAGCGTAAGGAACAAAGGGGGCCCTGAGACAGCCTAGTCTCTCGGCCCCGCGCGCGCAACCGTCCGTGGAAGAGAAGCAGCCTCAGCCGAGCCGCCGCAACCTGGGCGCGGGTGGAACTTTACAGCCCCCGGAGAGCCTGGGCTCCCGAAGGCTCCAGCTCCGGATCCCGGACCCCGCCTCCGATGGTGCCTGCGCTGCTACCAGGGTAGCTTTCAGGACCAAAGGAAGGGGCTCGGGGCCATGGGGCAAGAGTCCTGGTTTCCAAATGTGCCAGGGGTGCCTGCGACGCTCAGCCTCCAGCGGGAAGTCCCCACCCCCCCATGCCTTTCGGCTATATTCGTGATCTACTTTCGTCTTTCAGGACCCAGGAAAATACGAAGCTACTAGGCACTGGCACGAAATGCTTCCATTAGCACCCTCATTTTACTCCTGGAGGTCTAAGCAAGACGCTCATACCTCGGCCCAAGGATCCCCAGCCTCCAAGCAGCTTCTGTGGCTGCGGGGAGGCTGGGCCCACTGGCTGGGTTCACAGAGAACCCTCCGACTTGGGGCCCGGCTGCCTCCAGGAAAGGGACCTGGTGGTGAAGATTCTCCGGATTGGATACTTAAAGCAAATCAAATAGCGAACTAATGACACGAAAACCATATTTACACGAAAGAAAAATCGACTCCGGTTATAAAAGTGTATGGAATTTGACCTCGCCTCGGAGAAACACTACACAAAAGCTATCTTTAATAGACGCCTGTCATTTAAGAGCGGCAGGGACACTGTCCCTCATGCACTCACAGAAAAACAGAGCCGTAATTGTAGCTGCTGCTGCGGGCAGGATTTATTTCTCCAATTGGCTAAATGGCCTCCCCCCTTCCCCGAAGGTGATATCTGTATTTTCAAATTTCAGAGCTGCCGGCACGACGGGCAGAACCGACCCCAACCTCGACACAAAAATAAGAGGGGCTGCACAGCGGGGAAATAAAGTTGTTGTAAATAAAATCCAAGTCACCATCTCCCCCCAATCCTCTGCATCCTCGCCGGGCGCGCGATCGGCAGCTGACGGCCTCACAATTGGTACATCCTAATGGAACTGCGAGGGAAATGCAATAATTTTGCCATAATGGGCTGTAACCTCAATTCGACCCCGGCCCTTGCAGCCCTGGGTCGGAAGCGGAGCGATGCGCCCTGCCTCCAGCGGGTGGCGCTCGAGTCCGACTGAACGGCGGCGGCGGGTGGCGGGCACGCGCCTGCGGCGCGCGCGCCACCCCTCTCGCCTCCACCCAACTCCCCCATTAGTGCACGAGTTTACCTCTAGAGGTCATCAGGCAGGATTTACGACTGGACAACAAAAGCACGTGATTCGAAGTCGTACCCCATATTTGGGTGCCTACGTAGGAGGGAACCAAGTACATGTCCCAGTCATTTCCATAATTCATCATAAATTGTGCAAGGGTGCTATAGACGCACAAACGACCGCGAGCCACAAATCAAGCACACATATCAAAAAACAAATGAGCTCTTATTTTGTAAACTCATTTTGCGGTCGCTATCCAAATGGCCCGGACTACCAGTTGCATAATTATGGAGATCATAGTTCCGTGAGCGAGCAATTCAGGGACTCGGCGAGCATGCACTCCGGCAGGTACGGCTACGGCTACAATGGCATGGATCTCAGCGTCGGCCGCTCAGGCTCCGGCCACTTTGGCTCCGGGGAGCGCGCCCGCAGCTACGCGGCCGGCGCCAGCGCGGCGCCCGCCGAGCCCAGGTACAGCCAGCCGGCCACGTCCACGCACTCGCCTCCGCCCGACCCGCTGCCCTGCTCCGCCGTGGCCCCCTCGCCCGGCAGCGACAGCCACCACGGCGGGAAAAACTCCCTGGGCAACTCCAGCGGCGCCTCGGCCAACGCCGGCAGCACCCACATCAGCAGCAGAGAGGGGGTTGGCACGGCGTCCGGAGCCGAGGAGGACGCCCCCGCCAGCAGCGAGCAGGCGAGCGCGCAGAGCGAGCCGAGCCCGGCGCCGCCCGCCCAACCCCAGATCTACCCCTGGATGCGCAAGCTGCACATAAGTCATGGTAAAGCCAGCCTTTTTCTAAATCCACGCGGCCGCGGGGGCGCGGCTCTCGGTCCCCCCTCTCTTCTTTACCGCCCTCTCTTCCCGTCTGTCTCCTGGTCTCGCCTCTCCCAGCCCTGTGGAGTCTCTCCCCGCCGTTCCCTTCCCCTGCCTTCCTCCTTTCACCTTCTCTTCTCTGCAGCGCCCAAAGCTCGCAGACGGGGAGGGATGGGGGTGGGGGAGAAGGGCCGCTGGCCAGGCAAGTTTAGATGTTGAAACGGGGGGGTGGGGAGGAAAAATCCCATATCGAACCCCAGCGCCTCGGAACGCGCTCCCGGGTCAGGCCAGCCGAGCAGGGCGCAGAGAGGTAGAGGATGGCAGTAGGGGCCGTGAATTGGGCTTGTCAGGGCGGATAATTTATGAGGAGGGCTACGCTGGGGAAACAGCGTTACTAATTAGAGTCCCCGAAAAGGGGCTTGGGGGGGGGGAATAATCGAGGCGAGAGCCGGCGGGATTCTGAAGTTTGGGAGCAGAAGGGACAGCAGAAAGGGGAAGAAAAAGAAAGCAGGCGCCCCAAGCGTGCAGGCTGGAACAGAAGGCGGCTCGCGGGGCTGGAACTTTAGGGGAGGGTGACCTGGAGGCCACTTGGGCGCTCAGGAAAGGGCCTTGCTTCCGTGGGTTTCTGAGAGGTGGGCTGCCTGGGAGGGCAGTGCCCCGCCTCGGGACGCCAGGGGCAGGGCCAGAGGGCAGGAGAGGGGTGAAGGAAAGCCGGGCGATCCTCCGGGACGCGGCTCCAGCCTCAGATGGGCCGATTGTTCCCAGAGTCCAAACTGTATTGTGTTCTCTCTAGAAAGGAAGAGGGAAGGAAATTCGGGAGGGGTGGGCCGGCGAGCAGGGAGGACTTGTTGAGCGTTTCTCCCCCGCTCCCTGCTCAGGACCCCAGCTCGACTTGGGCACCCGGGGGCTGCGGAGTTGGTGGCTAAATCGCTGACTTTTCTGTTGCAGACAACATAGGCGGCCCGGAAGGCAAGAGAGCCCGGACGGCCTACACGCGCTACCAGACTCTGGAGCTGGAGAAGGAGTTCCACTTCAACCGCTACCTGACCCGCCGAAGAAGGATTGAAATAGCACATGCTCTTTGCCTCTCCGAGAGACAAATTAAAATCTGGTTCCAAAACCGGAGAATGAAATGGAAAAAGGATAATAAGCTGAAAAGCATGAGCATGGCGGCGGCGGGAGGGGCCTTCCGCCCCTGAGTATTTGAGCGTTTAAAGTACTGAGCAGTATTAGCGGATCCCGCGTAGTGTCAGTACTAAGGTGACTTTCTGAAACTCCCTTGTGTTCCTTCTGTGAAGAAGCCCTGTTCTCGTTGCCCTAATTCATCTTTTAATCATGAGCCTGTTTATTGCCATTATAGCGCCTGTATAAGTAGATCTGCTTTCTGTTCATCTCTTTGTCCTGAATGGCTTTGTCTTGAAAAAAAAAATAGATGTTTTAACTTATTTATATGAAGCAAGCTGTGTTACTTGAAGTAACTATAACAAAAAAGAGAAAAAAACACACAAAAAAGTCCCCCTTCAACCTCGTTTAGTGCCAATGTTGTGTGTTGCACTCCAGTTGTTTAACTGTGCATGTGAGTGGAAGTATTCCTGTCTCAATAGCTCCAAGCTGTTAAAGATATTTTTATTCAAACTACCTATATTCCTTGTGTAATTAATGCTGTTGTAGAGGTGACTTGATGAGACACAACTTAACTTGTTTGACGTGTAGTGACTAGTGACTCTGTGACGAAAACTGTGACTCCGAGCGGTGTGTCCCTGCGTGCCTTTGTAGGACCCTTTGCACGAACTCTGGAAGTGGCTCTCCTAAGCGCAGCTTCAGTGATGTATGTTTTTGTGAACAAAGTTACAAATATTGTCCGAGTCTGGCTGTTTAAGCAAACTGTGATCAGCTTTTTTTTTTTTTTTTTTTTGTATTTGTTTTTAAGGAAAAAAATACTGACTGGAAACAAAAAAATAAACTTTCTATTGTAAGTTCTCTTGGTCTGGTTTGTGCCAAAATAGCAAGCGGCTCTTTCTGCTCTTCTGTCTGTCCAGTGCTGGGAGGCAGTGAGTCTGAGGCTACCTGAGCAGCCTGCCTGTGCTAGGAGACCTCAGACTAACTAACACCCTGACCCGCCACCTCCCTAACTCTGACCCATCAGAGTGCAGGGCAGAAGGTGGAAAAGCTGTATGTAGGTGGTTCCAAAGCCTGAGTCCAACCTGCCCATCTCTGAGGAAACCAAGTGAACTTACTGGGTACCAAAAAAAAAAAAAAAAAAAGGAAAAGAGAGAAAGAAGGAGCAAAAGCACTGGGCTTTGTTAGCAGCCCTCAGGGCCCACACAGATGCTGCCTCTTTGCTAAGGTCATCCTAGGCCTTCACTTGCTGAAGAGGCTGCTGCGCCCCATCATGGCTTCGAAACCCTCTGCCCCTTAACCCACCCAGGCACCCCTTCCCATTCCTTACCCTGAGCCCAGTTGGCTTCTTTTGCTACAATTAATTTGCTACAAATGGAAGGTACTTACCCCATCCTAGCTCGATTGGGAAACTCCTCAGAGCAGCTAAAGCGCAACTAGAGATTTGCACATTTACCGACTGCTTACACTGATGCCGTCTTTCCTTTTAAAAGTTATAAAACAGTAAACTTTATAAGCCCCAGTTCCGGCTATATGACATTTGGGTGCCAAATGAATAGGGTTTTGTCTATGAATTAGATCGTAAAATCATCCATAGCACAGACAGATCGGCTCACTGGCTATAAAACGTCACGTGGGGCCATTAAAGTAAGTTTTATGGTTTTGGGGAGTTGACATCCAACATTATATACCACATAACATATAATCTCACTGACGCTGGACTCCATTTGACTCTTTTGCAGGCTACGTGTGCCGCCTGGTCATTCAAATTGTCAATTTTAGGTCAAGAAGTGTCCAAACCACAAGTTCTCAAAACTCTCTGAAAAATGGCTCCCTCCGAGTTAAGGTAAGCTCGCCTCCTAAGCGCTTTCAAGTTTATTTGTACTCTGAAAACTTTCTTCCTCCATCTCTCTCTCTTTCTCTCTCTCTCTCTCTCTGGTTCAATGGCTCTGAGGTTGCCTCTGAATTCAAAAGGGCAGAGCCAACTTTTCCCCTGCCCACAGTAGCAGCGCCAGGAGCCAGCTCTGCGAGGCACCCCGGTGAAAAGCGCCTGTGGCCGCCGCGTCCCCAGGCCTAACTTTAATTGCTTGCTGCACGACCGCGAATGTTAATGACTTCCGCTGCTCTCGCCGGCGCGCAAAAGATGATTTTTGTGTGCGAACGGGCCCTGTGTGTGCAGACTCGGCCAGGCCGCCGCCCCCCCATTCCGGGGCTGGCGGGGCTGGCGGGGCTGGCGGGGCTGGCTCGTCGGGGGGTCGCGGAGCCCTAGGGTGGGGGCTGGGAGACAGCGGGGCGCCGGGCCGCGGGCGCCGAGGGCCGCGCTGCGCCGAGGAGTGCTTGGAGTTGGAAAGAAAGGCCCGGGCAGGGCCGAGGCCGACCCTGGCGGGATTCCTTATGGGGCTGTGGCAATATGTCTTCGCGGGCCGGGGTCATCTGGCAGCCCTGAATTGAGGCGGCTGCCTTCGGGGCCGAGTTTCAGGCTGGCTCGGGAGAGAGCCGGAGGGTGACAGAGGCCCGGCGAGGCGCCGGCCGCACCTCCAGGCTGGGCCCCTGGGTCGCCAGGCCGAGCCCAGGGCTCTGGGGACTGCGGGTCCCCCACCTGGGGCGAGGAGTGGGGGGTGGGGGGGCGGAGGGCTCACCGCCCCCTCCCCTGCACCCGGGACCAGGCCCTGAACCTTGTTTCCCTGCACGGTCTTTTTATTTCGGTGGGACTGTTCTCACCCGCCTGTGAGTCTGAAGCAATAAACTTTATGGCCGGATTTAACTTTAGTCTTTGAATCCCCAGGCTAAATGAAAGGAGTTAAAGCGCTTTCTTTTCTTCCGCCTTCCCTTTCTTCTCCCTCTCTTCTTTCCTTTTCCTCTCCTCCTTTGTAGAATTAGAACGTGCACACACGCACAGGACACTCAAAAGGCAACTTAGGGATTTCCCCCTAGGTAACACTAAAGATTAGAGAAATTTACTCCCCCTCAACACACAGAAAAATTCTGCCTTCCAAACTGTGCCCTAAAGTTTGGGGGGGAAGTGGAGGTGTCTTCAATGCCCAACTTAAAAGTCCCCAGAGCCATTAGGTTGTTTTTCCTGACACGTCATAAAGGATAGTTTAGGGAAGAAATTGGTCGTTTGTCAGTAGGAGATTTCCGCCTTTCTTTTGTTAGCTGCTCATTCTGTTTGATCCCAGGAAATTTACATAATCTATGATTTCCAAAACAGTTCCCAATATTGCACCAACAGTGAAGTAAGGTGAAATAAATTTTTCCTGGGTACAATTCTAACTTGGCCTCAGCCACCACCCTCTTTGTCCCCAAATCCTCATATAAGATCTTCAGAGGCAAAGTGACTGGGGATGCTGTGGCCTCTCCAAGGGTCTTTCTCTGGATGGGTACCCACAAGGGACCTAGCAGATTTCCCCTACTCCCTCTGAAGAATTAAGCCAAATTCTCCAACTCAGAAATGAACCAAAAAGAAAAAAGAAAAAAAAAAAAAGATCTGTCTCCAGATGATTTTCTCCTTAGGAGTTGGATAGTTTTCCTGCAAGTGCTAATTGGTAAAGATATTTTTACTAAGTGCTTAAAATGAAAAAAAAAAAAAGGGTATAGTTTTGGAGTTTCAACAAACTTTATTGTGCAGAGGCCACTTATACCCAACAGAAGAAGTCCAACAGTTGTCCCCAAAGTCAGAGGTTCAAAAAACAGACCTGGGAAGTTTTATGAAAAATCAAAACCCTCCCACAAGTCCCACTTCTCTGAAGTAGTGGCGAGGCAAATCTCTGAAGTCATCTTGTATGACCTATTAAAGTACTAATATTTCAGCACTCAGGAAGGTGTGTTGGCATCTTACTGGGAACCAGAATATAAACTCTATTTGGGTTCTCTTTTGTCATTTTGTGTGTCTGTGAGAATTCTAGAGTCTTTGTTTTGCTGCTCTGACTTTTGAGTTCTTTACTGGAAAATATTGGGTTAAGGTTTTATTTTAGTTACTCATTTGGTGATCTTGCTTGAGTGATTTCTTGGTGACTAAAATTAGTAGCAGAAAAAAAAGAGTGATAGGGCTTCTGGCAGGTTCATTTGAGTAACTTGCCCGGAGGAAGTGTCCACACCACCTCCGTGGCCACATCCCACCCGGGGTGTGGGAATGGGCAGAAAGGCTGTTGGACCCATATCCAGCATTACCCAATACAGAGAATCTTTCCCATGTATTAAAAAAAATACAGGCTATAAATATTGTCAGCTTGCTTATTTCTGTCTCTTGTAATCTTCATAAAACTTCAGAGTTCTTAGGAGAGCAGGTTCACTCACAAGGAGTTAAATGACTTTTTAAAAAATACAGCATCCAGTCAGACCTGTGTGAGCATGATTGGAGAATTTCTTTTCTTCCTATTTTCATAGGAAGCATAGTAAAAAGGATGGCTGGTTATCTGCTCATTTTGTAGATAAGTTATTTCTTCTTGTGCATTCTTTGGTGTTGTTTTTGCAGAGGAACTTACTTAGGAGGAAAAAAAATCTCTGTCATTAAGGGCTTTATGAAGACATCCAGCCTCAGCCGGTGGCAGAAGTGTCTGTGCTCCTCATCTTGTAAAAGGAGAAGGTGTCCAGTATGTGCAGGGCCTCGTTTGTTTCTACAAGCTGAAGAGACAATATTTCCTGAACTATAAATATAATAGGAAGCTTCTGGTCACACTTACTTAGGGGTTTGTTAGGGTTTCCATGGTCTAATTTCACAACATTATGCCGAGATTCCTTTTCTCCAGCTCATTCCCCTGCTTCATTGTTGGCGGCTCTGGGAGAGCAAGACAGAATTTTCTATCAGAAACAGAGTCATGTTCATTTGTTGAGATGTGAAGAGTATTATATCCAAACAATTAGTGAGGGGAGAGCAAATTACATCCTGAAAGATGGGCTATTAAAGAGGAAGACAATCCCTTTAGCTTAAAAGATGCCCTTCGAAGCGTCTTCCTCTGCCTTAGCTTGGGAGTCTGTCTGAGGTTTGCCCACCATGGAGAGTGCAGAATGTTGTGGGCTCCATCCCTTTTTGGCTTCTAAGGCAAAATTTCTTTCTAGTCAATGACAAAACTGTAACGGGGCTTCCATACAAGGTTGAGGGGGTCGGTCTAGGGTCCCACCCACCTAGGAGAGGGGAACCACAGTCCTGGCCATTCTGAACCCCAGAACTGGATCTGCCTAGGTCTGTTTTGTTCGGTGTTTTTCACAAAGAAAGCTGTCCTTCTTCCACTAGGTCCCCTCCCCACAAACCGGTATTTTCAATAATAATATTTGTTATGAAGGTTATTGGGTAATTATTGCGATTTTGTGAAGCAGCCCTTGCTGGAGGTGAAGTCTGTCATCGCCTAACAAATGACGCCCGTGCAGTTCACTGCCGGGTTAAGTAAATGCAGAGAAGATAAATCTGCACACCCTAGGAATCGCCAGCAGAGCACGCTTTAGTACAAGTTCACAGTCAACTCGCTTGCCTGGGCCAGCTCTCCCAACAATTAGGACTGCGTCTTTATTTTTAAATAAAGGGGGGAAAATGTCTCCAACCCCCGCTGCCTGCTTTCTCCCTGTCTTCTTTTTTTCCTTCACTTTTTTTTGAGGTTCCACTGTCCTTATCCAAATTTTCCCTGTTAAATGCGATGATGAGTGATTTTAAAAAATAATCTCACTCTTCTTTAAGTGCTGACAAAAAGAGGTAGGAAGGAGGCTGATTTGACAGGAAATAGAGTCACAAACACCCAAAACTATCCAATCCACCCTCTTAATCCAAAAGGCAGTGCCAGAAGCAGGGTGTCCCTGAGATTCCTTGGGGGCCCCTTCCCCCTGAAAGAAGAGGCATAGCTTTGTGTATCTTTGTGGTTAGTGCGTTGCAACTGCAGGTCAGAAAGTTGAGGGTCAAAAGTTTATGTTGTGCAGCACTCTTAGTCATCTGCCCAGACGGAGTTTGATGTCAATGTTAGAGCTGCGATCTTGACTATCAGCACAAAAGATAAAATGGCTCGGAGTGACGCGTGTATCATGGTATGGACTCCAGGTGAACCCTGGTGGTTGAATGACCTCAATTACGGAGGAAAGGAGAGAAAATTCCTCTTTTCAAGAGTAATACATGCTGTATTTCATCTTGAATTATCGCTCCCATTCGGAGGGAATAGCAGCAGGTAAATAGGCACAGATTACTAAAACACCAACACCTTAGATGTTGGAGAACCAGGAGTCTGTGGGTTTGTCACAAAATTAAAAAGCTCTAAACTCATCGGTAGACATTTAAGAAACAATATATAGTTCTTGAGGTTTCATCATATCTTCAGCGGCAAGAGAACCTTTATTTGAAAATTGTTCTTTTGATTGGACGGTTTCTTTTTCTTTCTCATACATCCCCCAAAGTGTGTGAGAACAAGAGGCAAGCACAGGCACTTCTCCCAAAATGTGTTCTTTGCCATTTTCAAAAGCAGAATGGTCTTTCTGAAACCTCCACCCACTAAATGCAAAGAGTTCCCAGAGCTGGGAAGGGAGGGAAGGAAGTGGGAATGCTCCAGAAAGGGCAGGATTCTTCCAGCAGCGAGAAAACTCTTATTGGTACCATGAAAATTTTCCTGTTGTTGGAAATTTTTGCTTCTGTTTGTTGGTAACCCTAACTCCAGCGTAAGACAAATGCTACCGTCTGGAAGTAGCGGATAACTAAGCTGAAAAAAGCATGCCATTTGAACAGGAAAATGGGAATCCACAAAAGCCAAACCACTTCGCTAAGACCACCATGAGGGATTCTATTCTCTAGAAAAGACGCTTTAAAAATACATTTGGAATAAAGCTAAGGGGAAAGAAGGAAGGGTGGGAGAGTAGAAAAGAAAGGGAATAGTGTGTTAAGGAAGCCAACTGGAACCATGCCTCATGTGTGAGTTGCAACTGGAGAACTAAACAATATTTTATTTTTCATGCTCCTATATTAGCTGTACAAGTTGGTGCCATTAGAATCTGTTTTCTGGGGGAGGGGGGGACATGTTGTCCTTGCCTATGTATTGATCTTTGAGTAATCAGAGTAGGAAAACAGAAGAGAAAGATGAAATTTTGTTCTGTGTTTTTAACTTTAGAAATGAGTCAATTCAGCCACTCAGAATGTGGATTCTTGCAGGGATATTTAAGATCATCCCAATACATTCTGGTTGATTGGATTTGTTGGTGCCAGGTACGTTTAGTGGTAAAGTAAATATTTCCTAAGCACTGCCTTCATGGAAGTAATCAGATTGCTTCCACTGTGCAATGTGTAAAGTTTTTACTCTGGCCAAGAGCTTGAAGCCAAATGGGGGTGTGCCAGATGAAAATAGAAGGAAACAACCGTGGTGATTGCTGTTATAGCAGTGAACACTTTACCACATCTGGGCTAGCGAAATGAAGAAAACTGAAACCCCCTCTATTACTCACCAAGACAATTATGTGTCTTTTCAAGAAAACCTTGTTACTGCATTATTGGTTAAAAGCGTGCCACTCCTTAGAAACATGTCAACTTCAATAAACATAGACACCCCTTAGCCAGTATTTAAAGTTAAAAAAAAAAAAGTACCTGCAGAAGTTACTGCATTGAGGATACCTACTTTTTTTTATTTGGAGGATTTTTATCTTTAGGTCCCTCACACAATCCACACATGAAATTCATGTTAAATCCGGATACAAACATCAATCCTTATGTGTGGGTTGTGTTCACTATTATACACTACAATAAGAAAACTGCCCCTAAACAATTAATTGGTGGCATGGCTGATAAAGTACTGCTTCTCTAAAATCATATGCCTAGCGTAGGTGTCCGGGAAGCCCTCAAATGCCACCATCAGGCATTTTGAAATTCAGCTATTCCCGTGTGCGCTCCAGAGACTTGCCTCAGACAGAGAACAGTCTGGAGAACTCTCGCTCTAAAGAACAAAGGACAAATACAGTCAATACATTCCATAACGTTTACATTTCCTTTGCTTTTCCCCCTTGGTTTTCCCTGAGAAGGAATGACCTGGGCAAAGCACCCTGCTCTCTAAAAGACACTGTATAGACCTTTTAGAAGCGCAAAGTCCAAGGCCGAGGTGAACTTCAGGTCAGCGCGTCTAACAAATATGAAAATGTCGGCTAGTGAAGAGCGCGCCTTGTGATTTAACAAAGACTGTCAATGTGTAAGATTAATAAGAAACAAAATGCACACGGTGTCACTGTTCGGTCACTTTGAAACTTGGGACAGGGTTGCATTCAAGAGGGAAGGCTGTTCCAAATATATTCAAAATGATTCAAATCAGATTCAAACTAGGCTGCAAACACTGCCTCCCTCTTGCCCTCCCTCTCCCTTAGACTCTCTTCGCTCTCCTTTTCCATCTGGGATTCGAGGACATGATGAAAAGTTATTTCACTTAATGGGATTTTAAGAAAGCTTTTGTTGGGAATATATGTTATCTCTGCACGTGGAAATGAGCAAATGCGCTCACCAGTTTCCCAAGAAAAGGATAACGCTTTCACCCTGCTAGGGACTGGAGCCAGTTGGTGTGCGAAGATTAGCACGCTCTCTCTCTGCTCGGTTTCAGGGCATCCCATCTTTTCTCGGGCAAGATGCTGCTGGTAAACATCGGTTTATTTATTAATTGAGTTTGTCTCTTCCTGGCTTTACTTTCGTGTGTTGGATCTTAGGTAAAGGCAAGAGGCTTTGGGGGTTTTTTTAACGTTTTTCAAAAGATGATTTGATTCAATGGAAAGATGCTATGGCTTGCAAAGAGAGATTGTGGAAGGATCAGAAAAGGTACTGAGATTGTTTATTACAGCCATAAATCTTGCAGTAAAATGTCAAAATGTCGGTGTGTGAGATAACACTTGGTGGTCCTGGCTCCGTTTGTGTTTATGATAGGAACCACAAAGACAAGTTACAGGCCTTGGGGAATTCTGTATAAGCCCATCTTCCTAAAGTAATAGAGCCACATGAAACACAGCCACAGTTAACTCGTTTAGGTTAACCATATACAAAACAGTGCCTGTGCCTCGTTAATACTTTACAATAGAAACTCCGTAGAAGGTTCTGAGGCTAAACAACATGAATTTTGTGTTTTAGTGTCTGTAAATAATATTAAACAGATGTAGGTAAGACCCTAGTACTCAAGGGCTGATGACATGAGGGTGAAATTTCCTTGTCATGTTTTTTTTCTCCCCTTGAAGCTTAGAAAGCCACGTTTTGTAAATTACATTTTGTATGTATATATTGTTCATATAAAATAGTATATATGTATATATTATTTTTTTCTCGCTGTCGAGAAATACTGGTTTAGGTAACTGTATCACAGGCTAGGTTTCCCCCCACCACCACCGCCGCCCCCGCCCCAACCCAATTCCAGAGAGGATGTCTAAAGATTATACTCTGCGTTGATTTCTGTCTGTGGCTCAGATTTCATTTAGAAAAATTTCAGGGTGCCCATGTCGATGGACAGCACTCTTCAGAGACACACATACAATGTGGAAAACCTCTTTGTACCACTTCAGGGTGATTCCAGTTGGAAAGCTAACATGATCCCTTTTTTAACCTCTTTTCCTAAATTAGTTTAAAGATTAGTCCCATATAATAGGCTTTATGTGGCTAAGCATTAAATGACTATCCATCAAATGGATATATTCCAGCATTTAGTAACTCATATGAGTAGCCGATGTAAATGAAGATAGAATTGCCATTCCTTTTGAAGTGTCTCCAGGCTTAGGCTATAAGTTTCCTTGTCTGCAATCCAGACTCAGTTGTGAGAAAGCTGTTTATACTGCTCTTTGAAAAATCAACTAAGGTGCACCAGCTGAAAAATCCTTGCTTTGCATGCCAATATGAAAGTCTTTTTAGCCTGGTGACTATGCTAGTTTGCACTGCTTTAATCCAGCCTGCAAAGTAGAGGATCCAGGTGTGCCTGTTACTCGGAAAAAGGAAAGGGAAAGTACACACTACAAGCAAGGCATCAGTATTTACTTCAAAGATCAACATTAGGTGGAATTAATATGTAATTTATTTGTTAATAATGGCGTAATTAGTTTACCCATCAAATTTCAATTACCAAATGGCAGGCAACAGTCCTCTCTCCCCCCTTTCCAGAGCTACTGATATCGTTAATATGCTAATTTTTCAGCAATTCAGAAATTACAGACTATCCAGTAAATATAACGTTAGCCTCAAATACAAACGGAGAAAGCAGCATCCAAAAAAGACAAAATACAGAATTCCTATTGGGGGTGGGGGGGCGAAGACCCGTCAGCGATCAGGCTGGGCACAGTGCCTATTCCGTCCTTAGCTTGTTTTTGTTTGAGGATTGTTCTGAAATGGGAAGTTGTTGGTTCCAAAGCTCGATCTTGTGGAGGCGTCGCTGCTACCTATTCCCACCCTTGGGCTACCTTCTCTCTCACAGTTGCACCTAGTAAATGCAAGCACGTTGAACTCTCACATCGACGCCTCCATCAGATGAGATGCTATTAGAAAGGTTCTGATTTTTCTTAGGGAAAAAACCCAAGGAGATTCTGTCGCGAAAAGAAAGAAAAAATAAAAATAAAAGCACCCATCCGGTGATACTGGACCGGCCTTGCTCTGCAGGCTCCGGCCGGTTTCAGCTATTCCCCCCACCCACCCTCTGCGGCTCCCGGCCGGGGCCGCTCGAAGCAGGGGATGCCTGGCGGACTCGGCGAGCACGCTGCGGGGGAAGGGGATCAGCTGGTGAAAAAAATGGGCTTTATTCGTTTTATTCCGGGGCCACGATTTAGAAAAACAACAAAAAACAAAAAATCAGGGTACCTCCAAGGTCTCGACGCCATTCCCTCCCCCCGCCGGTCTCGAACCCTGGAAGACGCCAGGCCTGGCTAGCCTGGGCCCGAGGTCAGCGCTGGGCCGCGGTCAACCGGCTGCCCCGAGGCCTACGCCAGGAGCACGGCACGGAAAGGGCCCGGCCCGGGCGTCCGAGAGGACCAGAAGCCCAGGCGGGCCCCGAATTCCCAGCAGGACTCAAACTTGGGGGGTCGGGGGGGACCGAGAGCTCCAGCTCCCTCCCTCCGCCGGAGGCCGGACAGCGGCATTCATCACCCGCCCGCGCGCTTCCTGATCCGGGTCCGCGCGCGCGCCGTGCCCATTGGCGGGGGCTGGTCACGTGGTGGGTCCCGGGCGGGGGCGCGCGCGGGGCCGAGACGAGAGCGCGCGCGCGCGCGCGCGCGGGCGGGGGAGGAGGGAGGAGCGGCGCGAACTTTGGTGGCGTTGGCGGCGGCGGCGGCGGCGGCGGCGGCGGCGGCGGCGGCGGCGGGAGGGGGAGGGGGAGGGGTGGGCGCTTGACAGCGGGGGAGGGGAAGGGAGCGGAGGAAAGGGGGGGATGGGAAGCGAGGCAGGAGGGGGAGGGGCCTCGGCGAGCCCAGAAAAACGACAACGCGAGAAAAATTAGTATTTTTGCACTTCACAAATTAATGACCATGAGCTCGTTTTTGATAAACTCCAACTACATCGAGCCCAAGTTCCCTCCCTTTGAGGAGTACGCGCAGCACAGCGGCCCGGGCGGCGGAGACGGCGGCCCAGGCGGGGGCCCCAGCTACCAGCAGCCCCCAGCGCCCGCGGCCCAGCACCTGCCGGCGCAGCAGCCCCAGCTCCCCCACGCGGGCAGCAGCCGCGAGCCCCCCGCCTCCTACTACGCGCCGCGGGCTGCCCGCGAGCCCTCCTACCCCGCGGCCGCGCTCTACCCCGCGCCCGCCGCCGCCGACGCCGCCTACCCCTATGGCTACCGCGGTGGCGCCAGCCCGGGGCGGCAGCCGCAGCCCGAGCAGCCCCCGGCGCGAGCCAAGGGTCCCGCGCACGGCCTGCACGCGAGCCACGGCCTGCCGCCGCCGCCCCCGCAGCACCGCGCGGCGCCCCCCGCGCCCCCGCGGCGCTGCGAGGCGGCTCCCGCCACCCCGGGCGCCCCGGCAGGGGGCAGCGCCCCCGCGTGCCCGCTGCTTCTGGCCGACAAGAGCCCGCCGGGCCTGAAGGGCAAAGAGCCTGTGGTGTACCCCTGGATGAAGAAGATCCATGTCAGCGCCGGTACGTGGCGCCGCTGGGGAGGCGCGGGAGGGTGGGCTGGGGCCGGGCAGGGTTCGGGGGTCGGGGCGAGGGTCAGCCGAAGAGGCTGAGGGGCAGGGGGGCCTCTGGAGGGGAGCCCCCATCTGGCCCGAGCTACAGTGGGATGTGGGTGTGTGCGCGCCAGCCAGCCGCCTGATCCTAACGTGAGAACCCTTTTGTACCCGGGGTCCCTTTATCGAGAGATTTACGAGACGCCAAACTGTTAGGGCAGTAATTATAGCCCCCATAAATTTAATTGCCCTGGCAGAGGCTTCAGGCCATGTGTCTTTGAAGCTTTTCTTCAGCCCCAATGCCCAGCACCATTCTTTATGGCTCTCGGGTGTTTCCCGTTGTCAATAGCCTGTGAAACATTTTCTTTGCCGTTTTATGTATCTTGCGTGAACTTGGTGTCAGGTTATTATATAATGATGATGTCCAATTGCTCTTCCCCACCCCACCTTCTCTCTCCTCCTCCTTTCCCTCTCTTCCACTCCCTCCTCCTTGGCCTTCTCCTTCGGGGTTGTGGGCGTTCAGTCAACCCCAGTTATAACGGAGGGGAGCCCAAGCGCTCTCGAACCGCATACACCCGACAGCAGGTCTTGGAGCTGGAGAAGGAGTTCCACTTTAACCGCTACCTGACCCGGCGGCGCCGCATCGAGATCGCCCACACGCTCTGCTTGTCCGAGCGCCAGGTCAAGATCTGGTTTCAGAACCGGAGGATGAAGTGGAAGAAAGATCACAAATTGCCCAACACTAAGATGCGATCCTCCAACTCGGCCTCGGCCTCAGCAGGCCCGCCAGGGAAAGCACAGACTCAGAGCCCGCACCTGCATCCCCACCCCCACCAGGGTGCCTCCACACCCATTCCCTCCTCCATATAATCTTCTAGAGATCTAGACCAGTTTCATTCCCCCACCTGCTTACCCCCCTTCCGCCCTTTGCCCCATACTCCTACCTGTCTGGACCATAACAGACCCCAAAACAAAACCCAACTTGGTGAAAAGGATTATAAAAAAAGAAGACATTATCCCGGTAAGAGTGTGTGCTGGTTGCCACCCAGGAGAGGATAATAGCCAGGATGCTGGGTGATAGAACAACCTGCTTGCCTGAATAAGGCTGCCAGGTTTGGGTACCTGAGACTGACCTCTTGGCAACGAATACTTTAGAGGTGGCTAATGTCAGCTGGACAGCCCATGGTGACTGGGGACATACACATGTATATTTGTTGCAAGCAGAAGAAAACAGACCCCTTTCCCACCTTCCCTACCTCCCCCTTCCACATTAAGGCAGCTCATACAAGCTTGTATTGAACTGAATAAATGAGTAGACATTGTGGACCTCACCAGATTATTTAATTCTCAAAATGTATAGACCTTGATGGTAGATGTGACACATGTTAGTTTCCTTTCCTTGCATTTATTTAAAATATTGTTGTAGGGTTATTGTTGTCTTATTCTGAGGCACAATCTCTGGGGAGAGGGGAGTGCATTTAGACCTATGTGCAACTGTACAAATTGTGGTGTGGCTATATAAAAAGCCATGTGCTAAGAATAAACTCTGTTTTAAAAAACCATTAAAGTTCTAAGACACATTTGTGTGTTTCCTACTTTTAATTAAAAAAAAAAAAACCAAAAACAAACCCACAACCCGAAAGTTCTCTGGATTGAGATGTCTGACCTTGCATGTAAAATTTTGTAGATGGCTGGAGTTATGTTCACTTGGATTTTGACTGCTCACATCATTTGTGTGAGTGTGTTCAACTTCAGCTGAACTCTTGTCAAGTTTGACCCACTGTGGGAAAAGTTCCAAAGAGCAGGAAGGCTCTTGAGCTCTGAGAGGGCTCCTCTTCTTCCCAAACTTGGCCAGGCTTTCAGGCTTCAAGTCTCTGTAAGGCATAGAAACGTGTCCTTCCCTGCAATGAAAGGTGAAACCGCGCAATGCTGAGGGCCCAGGGGTTTCTGCAGCTGTTCTACACGCTGAACTCTGAGCACACTTGGAAAGAAGTGGTCCCTTTGGTATTTATTGCACCTTCACACTTAATCTGCCTGTTTCCCTGGAGATAAAAAATAGTTTGTGCAGAGTTGAGATTGCTTTTGGTTTCTTGGTTATTTTTAAGGTTTTCTTCACTACCTACAGCTTGGGGATTTTTGTTTTTCTTTCTCTCTCTCTCTCTCTCTCTCTCTCTCTCTCAGAAGCAGGAGCTTTCAAAATAAACAGTAAAATTTCCCAGTAAATCCTCCAAGGTTTCTCTGAGGAAAGAAAAAGCATAATGACACTCTCAAAATGTATCCTAAGCAAGGTAGACCTGGGAGTATTCAGTGCTGGAAAAAAGCCAATCTCTGAGCGAGGGTCACTTTTCTCCAGTGCTCCTGGATCTTTCTATCCAACCTAAAGATCTAGAGTCAAAGGTTGAAAATCAAAACCCACATTGCAATCTCTGTAACTCTTGTATTTCCTGGTATCAGTAAAGAGAATTTAGACTTGGGTGTCACTTGAACGGTGGATTCTGCAACAAGATGCAGAAAACCAACACACACCAGCCCCAGAATATAACTGTCACCTGGCCGTGAATGTGTGCAGCGTTTAATTCATGTTATAATTTTAGTAGAGATGGGAGGGGGCGCTCACCTACCTTTGCTATACCAGAGGAATTTTAAACACATTTTCCCATCAGTGGCAAACCCTTAGCCAGTGGTCAGTGCTGTTCCTTTTATCGCTGTCGCCTTGTGTGTGATACAGGCAAGGCTGAGCAGTTCCCTACCTATGAACAAACCATATCTGAGAGGAGAGTGGTGGACACCAGTCTCAGAGGGGCCTCCACTTCTCCCCAAGAAAATTCAGGGGCAAACAAATACACGCCTTCCCAAGTCAGGCCAAAACTGGCATAAAGTGCATTTTAAACGGTATGAACGGGTGCCAGGGATTTCTGGAGGCACTGCAACTGCTGCTGAAACTTATTAACCCTCCCCCTACAACACGCACTTGTAAAACGAAATTAAATCACGCTGAAAATAGCAATTTTCCCAGGAATCATTAATCACCTCATACAATAAATACTTCTTTGTAATTCAACAGCAATTCTGAAAGGCATTCTCTGGGAAAAGTCTGTGGAGAAGCGAGGGATCTTCTTGCAAATAATATGGTCTCGGGCAAAGACGCAGCATCTTGGCTGTCTGCTCAAAAAATGCCTAGACTCTTGGTGGAAATTGAGTGTCGAGCTGCAAAACCTCAAATGGCAGATTATCATCATTTAAGGTAAATTCTTATATTTCTCCTTTGTAGGGAAGCAGGGGTATAGGGGCATTCGTTAGCTTCATCCCAGAGGCAGTTGTATGGGGATGAAACGGATAACTTTATTTCACATACTCTTATAATCTATCCAGGAAAGGAAGAGAAAGGATGGAAAAATTGTTTTTGTAATATACCAGAACAAAATGGCATTTTGGTCCAAACTGTCTTGATTATTAAGGTATTGTTAAGTTTTTGCAAAGCTGAAATTATCCAAAATGACCCAAACAATAGTCATTTCTTTATAATGTTTTGCCTGTTTTCGATTTGGACTTTAAGGGACCTTGTTATAACAGCTTAGAAAATCCCACTTTGGGCTTTAAAATCATGCATTGTCTTCCCTTTGCTAGGGCAACCATAAGAGTTCACCCAGAGGACAAATTTTCTATCTCATTAATTGTTTTTTTTTTAAAGCGAACCCTAGTGGCCCCTCAAACCCTTGACCTTTAAAGACAGTATTTTGTGTAAGCTCTATAATTCTCCTACCAAAATGACCCTTATGCATGCTCTCCTTTTCTCTTTCTCCCTCTTTCCCTATAATACATACTCCTTTGCTTTAGTCACAGAGCCAAGCTGTGCATGACTCTGGAGATAAAAGTTTTGTCAACATCTGAAATCAACCTAAATCGGATAGGAGACACTTTAATGGTCACAGTTTGAATTAAGTACTTAACACTCTCCCCCTGAAGAAAAATGGCACTTTGCAGGCTCTCTTTCCTAGTTTTGCTGAAATCTACGATATACCCGGTGTTTTATTACAGCGGGAATTCAACTGTGACAGGCATAGTAGAGTACTTAATACCCAGGATGGAGCTCATGGGAAGATTACCTAGATATATGGGGAGTAGGCCCTCTGCACAGCATCTCTGATTCTATACCCAGCTATCCCTGGGTGCCCATGTTCCCCCCTACCTCTCAGCTTCCTCTCCAAGGGGTGGGGACCACCATTTCTACTGTCTCCCTGCTCTTCTAAGCTTCCAAACTGTGCTGCTCTTCTCACCACTTTTTCCCTCCAGCAGTTTCAACAGAAAAACTGATCAAGGACTCTTAAGAATGAAGGGAAAGAAAGACCCCAAAGAACCAATATGGCAAACAGAAACCTGGAGTTTCCCATCTGGATTGGTGGGTTCTGGGCAGGCTGTGGTGCTGTTCTTTGCATTCCCTTGGTCTGCATCCCTAGCCTGTGTCCTGTATTGAAGAACATAGGCTCAGCCTTCCCAAGGGCTGTTCCTGTTGCCCTGTCTCTATATTGTACACCATGGGCCCAATAATAACTCTGCTTCCTCTCTCAAAAGGCTATGAGCTGGGAAACACAGGAGGAGGAAAGGATGTGAGTTCTAACTTCTTGACAGCATCAGGGAGGCTGCTTGGGGCTGTTATGAAACCTTCCAGTCTGAAACTTCTGTCTTGGAATTCTGGTGTCTCTTCTTCTCAAGGCCCCAAACTCATGGAGTAACTCCCCCCAACCCCTCAGGTCAGTTCCCTTATCTCTGAACCTGATTTCTGGGGTTAAAAAGATCCCTGTTTGAAAGAATGTCAGAGGTGAAAGAGATTTGGAAGCCATTTTGGCTCAGTCTTCTCAGTGTACCCAGGAGGAAACTAAGGCAGCTGAATGTCCCCCCAGGTTCATATTAATGAATGTGTAGGTTGGATAGAGCCTTTGGTCTCACCGTGGAGAGGGGTGAGTGCACAGCTATCTTCCTCCGCGGAAGCCTATTCAGCTTGGAATGGATGTGTGCATCGTGCATCTGGGCTTACACTTGACATGGATGGCCACAGGTACTGAGCCAGGGGAGAAGGCTGGGTTTTTGCCCAATGTGCCATCAAAGCAGCCCCGGGAGATCATGTAACCAAAGCGCCTTAGCCAAGGCTCTGGGACAAGTGGACTCTCCTCTGGGCTCAGGAGGGAACAGATGCCAGGGTGTCTGGGAGAGTAGTGGGCACCCCACTGTCCACAATGCTCATAGCTCCAGAATGACTAATTCTACTATGCTGGCCCTGGGATTTTCATGACAGTCGTTTGCCTCAGAGTCCAGCAAGGAGCAAGGGTGTCTGCTTCCAGAGGCCTGAGAACTAAAAGAGCAAAGGAGGACGAGGACGGTGGTTGCAGCAGATAAAGGTGTAGCGCCAGTTCGAGGGAGATATTGAAATTGTAATCTTTTGAGGTCACGTGACTCATTAAATAATTAATGCGGATCGTCAGGAATGGATCGGAGTCGTCAGGGCCTCACTAGGAATGAATCTCTCAGAAGTGAGACCCCAACTTCCTATTTGATTTTTAAAAACACACACCCTCAGATTTATCTCCAAAGGCATTTAATTCCTTCAGGAGGGCTGAAGAGAGCCCTTCGGCGGGGAGGACCAGAGCTGGCGGGCCCACGCTGGGTCTTGGGGCTTTTTCTTCAGGGTTTCTGCAAGTCCGGGGAGCCCGCCGTGTCCGGGGAAACGTGAGTTTGGGGCTGGGTTTTCTGCGGTCACATCCTAGCTTTAGTGATGAAGTGGGACGGATGCGCAGACAGTTGGTAATGTTCTGATTCACACTGGGGAAGGCTGCGGAGATACCACAGGACCGGCGCGCGGCTTTGTTCAATTTTCCCGGTGTTCATAAATCACCCGCGCCGGGCGAGCGAGGGAGCAAGCGAGCCCAAAAACGCCGAGAGAAAGGCCACGCGGCGGCGGTGGCGGCGGAGGCGGTGGCCATTGCAGAGGGAGAGACCTGGGCAACATCTCTTTGTGACTCATTAGTCTGAACGATTTATGGGGAACAGCAGCCATGAATATTTGACTTGGGGATAAGGAAATAGCAACAACAATAATAACCATAATAATTACAATACTCCTAAGCGTCGTTGGAGGGAAGGGGTGGTGGATGGTGGCAAAGCAGATCTTTCTGGAGCAAAGTTGAATGGCAACAAGAAGGGCAGCTAAGCCCCACCTTGCTCAGACTCGCTCCAGGAGCCCCAAGGCCAGGGTCACTCCCTTTGGGGATACAGAGGAGAGTTTGAAACAGAGAAAGGGGCCCAGCATGGATTCTGAGTCCCAAGTGCCTGATGGAAGGTGGGGGCTGCAGGTCGAGGTGGTGGCAGAGGGCAACTAGTTGCTGGTTTGTGGCCTCTTGTTCAATGTGTTAGGGAGTCCTGAAGCCTGAGGGTCAAGGGGCTTGATGGTTATTTGGTAGCCTCTCAGGCTCTCAGCAGGATTGCATGGGCTGGAGACTGGCATCGAGGGCTGGTTTTGGGCCGGCTGGCATGTGCGAGGCTACCCCAGCCTGGGTGAAGGGGGGGATAGGGTTGTGGAAGCAACGTGAGTCCCAGCTAGTGGAGAACTTCTCCCAGCCTGGGTTCGGACGGAGGATGATTCTTTTACTCCCTTCATCAGCATCTACTCTCCATCCCGAGAAAGTTGACTGACCATTTATTTGCTAATTAGAGAGCAAGAGAGGGTTGCAAATATCCCGAGGGATGAGTTGGCAGCAGAAATAGGGCACGCAGCGGCTTGTCACTCGTGCCTAAGGCCAGGCTGGATAGGACCCCCAGACCGGGTATTGCGAGATGTCTGTGTCCTTCCCAGTTTCCCCCTACTTCCAACAGCCATAGCTGGCCTGCTCTGAGGGACTGGGCGCTGCAGTAGTCCCACCAGCCCACTGGGACTGAGAAGTGACGCACCCAGGGCTTGAATGAACCAGAAGACAAAACCTCTCAAGACTGCCCCCCAGCCCAAGAACTGAGCCAGGGTCTAATTTCGCGCCAAACAGAAATGAACACTATTAGTGAGGTTTCAAGAGAGTCCGTGATTGAATGCTCTCAGACAGGGCTTCCCTTTGTTAGCGGAAGAAAATAAAGCGTGCATTCACATTCCCCAAGTTGAGGTGCGTGCGGAGCTCTCGGAGCAGAGCGGGCACCAACGGCAAAGCTTCTTCCACCTTCCTATCTTCCTCTGCCCGTCTGTTTTCTTCCCCCACCCCCTTTCCTCATCCCACCCCCTGTAAAAAGAAAGAAAGTGGAGAATGTGGGTGCGGAGATGGGAGTATGTATTTATTTTACAAAAATAAATCACCATCTTCGAGCCATCCTTAGACTGGACCCTTTCGAGCAACGAGTGCGCCTCATGGACCAGTGCCCTGGCGACTCCTCCGTGTCCGCGTCAGCCGGGGGGCCACCCTGGCGCCCGCGCGGGCCGCACTTCCAACTCCGGTTCTCCAACTCGCTTCCTTCGCAGCCACCATTTACCCTTTGCTGTTTATTTGTCCGCAGAGCGCCAGGACACCGGAAAAGGCGACTCCCTGAGTGCCAGGAGTTGGAGACAATCACTGGATCAGTCTTAAACATCTTTGGAGGTAAGCGCTGTGCTAACTCTTCACTCCGCTGGGCTTTGCTAGGGCCTTTGGAAGGAGTTTACTCTTCCAGGGAGCTGCAGCCCTCTGAAAGAGGTTCTGGTCAATATTTAACTTCGGAGGCATTTTGGAGCTGGGTTCCCTTCAGCTGCACTCCTTGCGGATGCGGGGCTTCGGGAAGACAAAGAATCTTCCCCGAAAGCTGAAAGCCGGCCGGCCTTGTGCAGGAGGGGCGGTTGCTGAGACCAAAGATGAGTGTGCGTGGGGGTGGGGGGTGTCAACGGGGTGTGTTTCTTTCTTCGGGAAGCTCCAAACAAACCGCTGCACCGAGCAGCAGGGCAAAAGCAAGTAGAGGCCATGGGCGCGGCGGCTGCCGCGTGGGCCGCTCTCCCTGTCGACTGTTTGCGGCGCGTGCGGAGACTCTGAGCTCAGGAATGGTCGTCAGTCACAGATCTGCGTTGAGGAAACTTGTCTCGCCCCCTGTAGTTTCTCCTATCCTTCGGCCGCCTTTCCTTGGCAAGAGGGAAGTTACTGCCTTTCAAATGTGTAGACCGTCGCAGGCGGCGGGTCTTCTCCATTGCTTTAGCCAGGCTGATCTTCTGATCTTCAACAGGAAAAGCACCGGTGTTCCAGGTCTCTGCGTTTTCTTTTCCTATTGGAAACAAGAGAAAACTCTTTAAAATTCTTTTCAAGTTCTGGCTTAATTTGTTCTCTTAGTTTGGGAATGCAGGGAGGTAATTACTGTGGTTTATTACCTTGTAAAAGATCCATAAATTTCGTGCCTATTTGGGGGAGGGGCTGCTGGAATAGCTTTTAGAAGCTTGGTATGAAGGAATGGGTTTGCTTTGTTCTTTCAGGAGTTATTTATTTTAAAAAGTTTTCTGAGTTTTTGTTTTCTATTCCCTAGGCCTTTGTCTTCCTTAAAATTTGCTCCCCAAATAGATATCATGTTGTTAATTAATTGCAGCATACTATTCAGCAATACTCTAAGGCTTATATGGTATTCTGGATACGATTATTATTTTATCAGATGGAAAGTAAATAGGGTAATAGTAAAGCTGGGTTACTTTCTCAGCTACTGTATGTCCATTTATATCAGGTATAGGTGGAGTATTTCAGGAATTTGCAACTCAGTATGTACATATGATTTGCATCTCTGTACACAAGAGAACCATTGGATGTATACATAGTTGCAGGAGTTTTAGACCATGTGTATAAAATGATATACACATCCATTTGTATCCAGAGAACATGGAGCCCATTTGTATTGCAGTTGCACCCACAGGAAATATCTCATGTTAAATAATGATCTATAACCTCCACCAAAAAAAAGGAGAGGAGGCTAAGTGAGCCTTACCTGATGTTAAGTAGAAAAACCACTACAGTTAACTGAAGGGAGTAAAATGTTAAGTGTATTTTTGACAGAGAAATCAGATTGCAGTGTTTGAATACAGATATATCTAATCTGCCAACAGCCTTGCAAATATTGACTAAAGCTCACCTGCTCCTTCCAAAACAACTTTCCACCTATTTTGGCTCTGCTGAAATGGATCCAGGGCATGTGTCCCCAGCACTGGCCAGGTTGGGGTCTGAAGGAATAAATGGAAGGGGACTGGCAGCTAGGTTTCCCAGCCTGGGCCTACATACTTGAGCATCTCTATTCTTGTTCTCTGGAACTGAACTTTAAAAGGCCCAGAGCCTTATCCAAGGAGAGCGGATTTCAGAGTGGTGAGGGAGGACTCTCAGCTGCTGGTTCCCTGGTGGCCTGCCCAGACCAGGGTCTCTCTTAAGGAAGCCGTTTTCACCTCAAAAGCTAAATTTCCTTTGACTTCCTCAGATTTTTCCCTTCACGTCCCACCAAATCACTCCATTCCAACCCAAGTCGTTAATGTTAATTGTTAAACAGCAGTTGGAGCATTAACTGGGCTGTTAATAGCGGCAAGGAGGCTCCTGGCTAGAGCTGAGATGCCGCCGCCGCTGTTGGGCCTTGCTGGCGTTAAGGCATTTCTCTGAAGCAGTACCGAATACTTCTCCCATTGATTTATGGCTTTGGAGTTTTTATTTGCTCCAGACTGTTCTGAGAGTTCTGAAGGGGGCCTCATCTAATTTTTGAGCTGAAGTTTCTGCAGAAACTTTGGTTGAGGGAGAGGGTAGTTTGCTAGCAATTTGACAATACTTCCAGGTCCTTTCTAGGCTATCAGGAGAGTTCAGTGTGGAATATTTGGCACTCAGGGTGGGGGGTGCATATGGGGAGCAGAGGACAATATATTAGTGATCTGAATCCTTGGGGACCTGGAGAATGCTTTTTGAGAACCAGCCTTTGGTCCCATCGCCGCCCCCCTCCCCATACCTAAGGATGAAAACTCCCTAAGAGAAGCAGGTTTTCACTTTGGGTTGTCACTTTCCAGCCTGTGGCTTAGGTCAGAGTTGGGACAGTTCACAGAGAGGTTCTCTCCCAGCTCTACCACAGACAGAACTTTGTTGGAATCTTGCCACCAGCACAGGCCAGGGCTCACTTCCAAGGGATTAGGTCTCCTCCTCTTTTATTGCCCTTCTGATGTGGACACCCCCATGACCAGGCCCCCTTACTGAGGGCCTTACATTCTCACCAGGCCCCTGCAGGGGAGGAGGGGAGGAGCAGAATCATGCACAGCCTCCTGCAGCTGCTATAAGTGAGTCTCACACTTAGAGAGGCCTAGCCAGCTCAAGATCCACTCTCAGAAGGAAAAGAATAAGGCATGAGGATTTCACCACTTCTGAGCACTCCCAAAGTCTGGAAACTAAGACCTGAAAAGAGGAACTCTTTTGGCAACTCGTGAGAGGGTGAAGTGTTAAAATCAGTGGACAGTGTCACCAAGCAGAAGTCAGTAGTAGAATGGGGGTGGGGTTGGGGGTGGCTTATTTGTTTCAGCCAGGTTTGTCCAGAACAGAGTTGGTCCAGTTCATTTTCTGCTGGCAGGCAGACTTTTCTTAGGAGAGGGTGAACAAACCCATGTGCAAAGAGAGTCCCAGATTATTTCGTAGGTTAATTCAAGGGATGCCAGTAAAAGCTGGTTATATTTATATTAAATATATATAATGCACTGTATATATATATGTGTATATATATATATATATACACATATATATATGTAGAGAGAGAGAGTTTTCTCTTGCAGAGTCAATTAGATCATTCCCCCTTACATTTTCCATTGTTAGAAGCCTATAATTTCATGTATCACTCCTGCTATGCACTGAGGAAATGAATAAATGTAGGTTTAGCCAGGGCACTGAGTCCCTCCATATTTTGCAAAACACTGACCCATCACTCTAGAGCTAAGTACCTCTTTTCTAGAGGATTCCCACTGAACAAAATCAACTGGACTTGGAGGAGGTGCTTTAGCCTTTGTCAGGTAATTTGGGGCCTTTTGGGTTTCTCCAGTGGCGTGGTGTATGGCGTGGGTGTTAGCAAACTCCATACAATGGTAGGCCATGAGGGAGTCCACCAACTAATAAGCCAGTTATTGCTGGGTTTTCTTCTGGAAAAAGTCCTGGTCTTTGCCTTTTGATGTATTGGCTAGTGGGCCAGAGGAAACTAGAGTGCTTGGGTGTGCAGGCTTCAGCTTGTCTGTGAGTGGAAGACTGCAGAAAGTTACATGGACCCTAAGCATGGGGACAGCATTACAGTTCCCTTCTGTTTGGATAATTTGTAAAGAAATATAAGTGGAGATAAGTGGCCTAGTATGGCACATGTTGAGGGGGGCTGCCCCCATTGTTCTACTGCCCCAGACCTAACTCTTCCCCGCTGCTGGCCAAGGCTCCCCAGTTCCCCTCCCCCAAAGCTGAATGTTCTGCTTGGAAACCTAGTCCCTTCAGTGATTCCCTATTTCAAATAAAAGGATTTAAGTTGACGTATGACCACGTGAGCACATAATACAGCGCATTATTGTGGCATTTGGAGCGGAGACCCGGGCGGGCTTCGCCTGTGATTACGTTTTCTAGATTCTCTACAGAGCGAGAGCTTTTTTTCCCCCACCCCCACGCACCCACCTCCTCCTTCTCCTTCCCCTTCTCCGGAGAGCGCTCTCCTAGCGGGTTGCAGTTTTCAGCGCTCATGGAGCGGTTCTGGGCGAGCTAGCCGATGGGACTCGAGGCCACACCAGGAGGATGGAATTTATTTTAAGGTATTTCCGCTGATTGTTCATATCTAGAGTGAGTTATGGCTGTGAGAGACAAAGGTCAGGCGAGGAGACCCTGGTTCACCGACAGGACCCTCAGCCCCTCTCTTCCTTTGTTTCTCTCGTAGAACCGAAACCGTTTGAAAGATCCCCAGTATCGCCTCAGACTGAGTTTAATTCCCTGGAAAGTGTTGGGGGGTATAAAGGAAAAGGCACTTGGGGGCTGCTAGGTAAGCCCAGCGGCCTCCAGTGCTCTGGCGGCTTTGTCCATTGCAGCGGGCTGGAGTCCCAGGAGCTGAGCCCCAGGCGGAGGGAGGGTCCCGAAGCGCCGGCTCAGGCCGAGGTGGCCCGCGCTGCGCTCGCTCGGCAAGACTGCCCGGAGGGGGTGGAGGCTGGGTGGGTGGGAAGGGGAGATCGCTCCCGGGTTGGTGGCGTTTGCCGGCGGCTGCGGTTAGAGAGGTAGGGCTGACCTGGGCAGCCGGAGCAGCTGGGGGAGAGAAATCAATGAGTGTGCAGATGCGCTGCCATTTTATTGATGATGCTTCGGGCCACTTTGTTCAGTGCTGGGTTGTGGGACACGCTTCCCCACATGCAGGACCAAAGGTGCCAGACCCAGAGGACGCGCCATTGTTTCCCTAGCACCCTCTCTACCCGGGCAGGGGTGAAGAAGGACAGCTCAGACCTAGGAGACGCTTAGGGTGGGAGTAAGCCTGCCTGATGCCCAGAAGCTCAGTTATTCTAAATTTTGGGAGACAGAGAAGGAGGGAGCCAGACCTCGGTTTGAGCTTCATATTGTGCACGACCTGGACACTCTATTGTAATGCACCCAGCCAGCTTGCAGAGTTTTAAGGACTGGCTAGTGCGCCCTGGGCTGGAGAGAATTCCAGAGGCAGAGTCTGCAAGAAGCAGAGGCAGACATGTCTCTCGGGCTTCCGACCCCAGAAACAGTGCTGCAGCCAGGATAGAGGCAGATGAGAGTTAAACTGTGCTTCCAAATTACCGGGAAAGCTCGCAGTAATTGCGCTTTGGGAACCCAGCACTCCTGGGAAGGATGAAAACTCCCTGAAAAGGTGAAGGAAACTTCGTTTTCCTCTGCTCTTGGAGATCTTGGAGTGCAGGAAAAGGGTGTCTACAAGGAGTCGGGAATCAGATTTGCCCATGACTTAAAAAAAAAAATCTTATTTCGTTCTGTACTTGAAAAAAAAAATCAAATCAAGCTTCCCCTACTTGAGTGGGATTTACATCCCCAGAACGGAAGGGCTGCTTCTACCCTCCCCCGCTGCCGGCCTCCACGCTAACCGTGCTTAACTGAGGCCGTTTCAAGTGCTCTAAAACACCCCTTGGAAATAAAATGTAAGCTTTAATTGCTGTTCAATTACTTGTCAGCATTTCATATGATTTATGACCCAGTTCTGGCGCATTTTTGACCCAGTTAAAGACTCATAAATAATATAGTTTCGCTAGAAAGAATGAGAGAGGGAATAGAGGTTTGTTAAAAGCATCTTTTTATTGTCACTTCAGTGCCAGCAAGCGGAATAAATATCTAGGGATGGACTCTCAAACTGGTTCTGTATAAAAGTATGCACGGTGAGAAGAAACCAATAGTCCAGTTTATAGAGCACCAGTTGGTTTTTCCTTCATGGAAAGAGCTAAAGGTACTCTATTATAGATAGCTAAGCTATAGCTATATATATATATATATAAAAGCTAGTCCCCTTTTACCCTCAAAATGCCAAAAACTCACCCTCACAGGCAAGTGCATTTCCTCATTAATTTTCCTCCCCATTCCTGGATTTCCATTCTTCTTTTTTATCTCACCTTTCTCCCTGGCTGCACAGAGAGCCTCGGATCGACCCCAGGCCCTCCCCGGCATGTTCTCAAGGAGGCCCCTGTAAAGGGTAGAGAGGCACAAATGCACCTTCGCTATTCCAGATATTTTTATAGTGCTGAGAAAATGTTTTCTTCTAAGTCCCCAATGGGTAAGACATATGGGAGCACAGGGGCTGGAGGCGGTGGTTTGGGGGAACCAAAGGGTCTTCTCCACAAAGAAAACCTCAGTGGTTTTGGCCGAGCAGGGTGAATGGCTGCAGGATCTGCCTAGAAGGGGCACCGCAGCAGCAGTGGTGGGTAATTCCCGGTAGTGGAAATTGACAGGCAATATTTTACTCTTAAAAAACAATAACAAATTTAAAACCTTCAGCAGTCATAAATTATTATTTTTAATCACCTCGCCTGCCATGTTCCAAAAGCCATTCCTGTGGATTTCAGAAGGGAGGCCCAAACCCCGGAGGTCTACATGCCAGGGTGTCAGGACTCTAGACTTGAGGTCAGAGCTCCATTTCTGCCTGCTGTAGCCCGCCACCCAGAAGCCACCTAGTCTTGGGACCAGCAAAGACCCAGTCCCGAGCTCCCACCCCAAGCTTTCCCTCAACTCCCGCGGCTCCAGTCCTAGCATTTTGCCCGGCACAGTCTGGAGCTGGTGAAAAGGTATGCGCCCCAGATGCCCCAGCCCTCACCTCGGCGCCCTCGGCCCTCTTGGCCCAGGAGGTCCCCTCCCCTGGCAGGTTCTCACGGAAAGCTGGCCTTCCTTGCAGCTGGCTTAGCTGAGAAGGCGGTAAGAGTCGTGTCAGCAGTTTGGAGGAGAAAGTGCGGGTTGATTATTGACCCACGCCTTCTTTCTTCAAATGCCACATCCGACCCGGCCAGTTTGAAGAGAAAATGCAGCCGAGCGGATTTTTGCGGCTTCTCTCACCTCCTACGCTGCCCGGCTCCCTCTTTCAAGTTGCGCTGCCGCAATATGCCATAAGGAGCAAGTGTTTGCTGTTTTGTGCTCTGTTTACAGCTTTGGGGCGCCGAGTCATAAATCTTGCCCAGCCATAAATGACAAAAACCATTGGTATGCATGAGGCCACCCTGGCCAGGAGTGCTTTTTGATTTCTCCCTTTTCCCTTGGCTTTGTTTTTGCTCTAAGGTGACACTTTGGCTCCCTGACAGTTTAAACATACTACTTATATTTTTAACACCTTCCTTTGAGAAGGACTGGCCGTTGACACCTTGGAATTGCACGAAAGCTCCATTTCTCTTTTTGCCACACACATACCCTTGCAGAGTTCGCTTCTGAATCTGGAAGAGTGAGGGAGGCATTAGAAGGGAGGGAGACCATCCTCCTTAAAGTTGTGGCAATATTACCGGCGCACTCTGGCCTTTCCTCTGCTTAGCGTCTCTGTATATCACTAATTAGGGGGGGGAACCTCATAGATTTGGTGGGTGTTGGGGTCAGAGTTTTATCTCTTTCCCTGTGAGTGAGCTGCCTATCTGTACTGGGCAATGGGCACAGAAGAGCTAGAGACCCAGGTTTCTAAGGCACTCTCATGTGTACCTGAGCCCAGAGCATCCCATTTCACTGCCTAGACTTAAGTGCATTTCCCCCAGGCTACCTCCCTCCCGGCTGCAGGATTTTAAGGGTTTCTGCCTAAAAATATAACCAAAGATAGCCCAGTTGGCTCTTGGGGAGGTCTCTTGAGAAAGGAGGCCCTACCCCTGTCCCCCAAAGATTGGCTTTGAGGTTCTCAGATTGGGGGTGGCCGATGTAGTAAAGTGCCCAAAGTCTGGGGAACTCTGCTTCTGGTTCTCTTTCCCCTTGCACCCCAACTGGAAGTGTCCAGGGCAGAGGGTTATGTGGTTTCTCAAATGGATTCCTAAGAAATAGAGCCCGGCAAGAGAGCCCCTTTGTGAGAGCCGTTTGTCCTCATTAGCATAATTTTCCTGGACTTTAGTGACGCCTAGAAGCGAGGAGAGGGAGGGCGTTGGGGGTTGGGGGGAGGCTGCCCTCCTCCCGCCGCCGCCGAGTTCCCCCTCTCGCTCCTGTCCCTCCCCTCGCCTCAGCCCCATCCCCCACGCCGCCCCGCGCTTCCCCAGCCGCCTCGGCCTCCCCTCCCGCCCGCCCCCAGCACCCCCCACCGCACCCCCCGACCAGACGCTGCTCCGCGTGTAATATTCATAAGAAACATACCCAAGTCGGTGCCACTAGCCCAGGCAGAGAGCCCTGCGCCGCGCTAGCGCTTATCTCCGGGCCGCGGCTGCTGCCCTCGGGAAGGGCAGGGGGCGGGGGTGTGGGGGAGGGGTGGGTGGGTGGGGTGGGTGGGAGGGGGGGTCCAAGCCGCCCCAGTCCGCCCTGGGCGAGCCGCGCCGGAGCAGCGAGGCGGCCACGCTCTGCGCCGCGGCGTCCGGGCCTTGGGGTCTCCCTCCCGCCCGCGGTCTCGGCTGATGCTGAGGGTCGGTGCCCAGCCCGCGCCTAGGGGACCGGCCGGGCCGCCGAGCCGGGCCGGGGGCCGGAGCCCGAGCCCGAGCCCGAGCCCGAGCCCGAGCCCGAGCCCGAGCCCGAGCCTGCGCCCGCGGCGCTCGTCAGAAGTTAAGGTAAGCAGGGCCACAACCGGCGGCTCTCGGCGCTGAATGGCGGAGTTTACGTCTCGGTGATTTATGGCTGCAGACTTAAATCTCGGTTCAAGAAGAGTTCACAAGCCGGAGCTTCCTTCCCGGCAGTGACTGATACCCTTACACTTCGAGTTCAGGCGGCTTTCTCATCCCCGCCCCCACCTCGTCCCTCTCCCCTAGCCCAGCCCCAACTTTTCTGGGTTGGGGTGGGAGGGAGGGGTGGGCAAGGGGACGCGGGGGCTCTCACCCGATATTCCCACTTAAACTCGGGGTGAGGGCAGGCTGAGGAAGGGGCGGGAGTGGAAACGGGGAGCGGTGTCTGAAGGAAGGAGGTTGAATTTGGGCAGATCTTCCAGAAAGACAATAGGGCTTGCTTTCTGCACTCAATTTAGCCTCAACTCTCTTTCAGCTCTTGCACCTGGGGGTTATTGTCCAGAAACAGATCTTTTTGGAGGAATCTCCTCCCATCCCCAGGCCTTGCTGGGGGTGGGGGGTGGGGTGGGGGTGCAAAGCAAGTTTCCAGACTGGCGGATCTCCAACTTCTTTACTAGGTTGCAAACTTTGGGGGCTGAGGTGGGGCGGGAGGGGGGAAATGTGTGGGCCCCACGGTGGTTGTCTGCTAACCTCAAACAATAGGAAGGACCTTGGTGGGATCACCGAGGAGAATTCATATTTTGAGTTTATGGGGGCTGTTGTATGTTCTTTGGTTTTTCACGGCATTTTTATTATTTACAAGACAATGCACAACTTGATGAAAAGACTTAAGTAAGCAGCCGGCCAATATAGCTTGTGATAATGGATTAGTAAGTCACTTGAAATGCTGCACGTTCAAAATCACCTTAATTTTGTTTTATCTAATATCTTGCTGTTCAAGTGTCTGGAGTAATTTTCTTAACCTGACATTTTATTTTGCACAAGCCTACTATCTTAAAATTTTATAATGGCAGACATGAACACTGCCAAATGTAATAGGAGCTGTTTTCAGTGAAAGAACAGGAAACTGAGATATTCACAACTGCTATTCAGTTTTAAGTTTTATTTATTTTCGATCATGGTATCTGTTGGTTCCTATCTATTTCCAACATAGAAACAATACTCCAGGGCTCAAGATTACACACAGTAACTTCGGATAAGGGAAGCTGTGATTTTTTAATTGAGGTTCTGGAAAATTAATTGTGCTTGTTTTCCAGATGTTGGTCAGATTGTTGCTTTAATAATGAAATCCAAAGGAACCCGTTATTAAAAACAAAATTATAATCATACGCTGGTGGATGGTGTTTTCTAGTTAACAAAGTGTCGGCTAGTCCTAGAGAACTTGAATGACTCCAGGACTCAAATATACATATACATAGTTGGGGCATGAACTAAACCATTTTCTTCATGAATTTGTCATTGCATTTTTTTTCTTAGAGAAATTATCATTCTGTGTGTGTGTATGTGTGTGCATGAACTCACATGGAACTTTTCTCAGCTGAGAACCAGAGATTGACCATGAAAAGGTTGAAAACAAAATAAAACATAGATTTCACTTTTGCAAACTGCTTTCTAAATAATAAATTTTTAAAAAGAGTTGAGAAGGCTTTTTAGTTGCTTTTAACATTTCCAGGGTTGACCTTTACTTGGTGTCTCTGAAGCAGGTAAATAGGCCAAGTAACAAACATCAACAACAACAGCACACAAAGATCAGGGAACTCTGGCAGGATTTTATGGCTTGTGCTTCCATCCCTCGTCCGGAGCCAAATGACCCCCATACATCAAATTACATAGCAGTTTCTAAGACAGAACCTATTATCGTTAAGTTGGAAGGAGAGTTCAAGCCGTGGTCATGGAGATGAACGCTGGTTTTTCAGGTTCCTGGTGGGTTGTTTTTTTCTCTAATCCATCATGTTTTAACAGGTAGAATTTGATAGTTGCCCTGAATAACAGCACCTCAGAAAGTCCAAGGCAGGAGAGTCTGGGAACCTTCTGCAACAGGGGAAAAGAGGTGGGAGTGGCTTGCTGGGTCCTGCCTGAGAAATAGGGAGAGGAAAGGAGTAAAGAACTGTCCAGGATTTGAGTTTGACTTGCTAGAGCGAGTGTTGTTGTTGGTCCCTTCCCACACAGGATGTTCCATCCAAAGTTTTCTCTCTCCCCTTCTTGGCCACAAGGGGCTCATTTGGAGGAGGTAGGTCATATCCCTGCACAGGGATAGATTAACTGCCTAACAAGCTCAGCTTCTGAAACCCAGCGGGGTAGAGTAGGGCAATTGCCTGAAAATTTTTTATGCATACCTCTGTTGGGTGCTGGAAGATCCAGGCAGGGGCTGGATGGGAAGTCACCTCGCGTCAGGGCTCTTTTGCCAAATATCAGTCGTAAGCAAGGATTGGAGAACAGATTGTCAGCCTAACCTCCCCTGTGCCCCCTTGCCCCTTCCTCCAAGATCCTGAGAGGGAAGGAGTCGCGGGGCTTACTGGACAGGGCTAAAGAGCGGTGATGAAGGGACACCCCCAAGTTTCTCCTTCCCTGGAAAAGAAGAATCCCAGCCCAGTTTCTTTCTAGCTCATCAGCCTTTCTTCTTCTGGACTCCAGGTCTGGAGACCCGACTTCCAGCCCTCGCTGACTCTCCTCCTCTCTCCCCGGAAAACCCCCCAACTCCAGACGCAAGTTAAGCAAATATTTGTAGCTGCCAGTAAATTCCAGCGGCTTTTTATAGCGCGGCTCTCTGCGCCCGGGGCCAAGTCGTGCTGCTAAATATTGCTGACCACTTTTTCTTTTATGGCTTTCATGTCACTTAGCTATTGAGAGTAAGATGGATTTGCGCGGAGCCCTCACCGCGCTGCGATTCTCGCCCCCCCAGGTCTGCGCGGGGCGGCAATTGGCGGCGGAGCGTCACGTGACCGCGGGGGCGTGCCAATGTGCGCCCTCACGGGTGTCAAGCCCCTGTCAGTGTGTGCGATCAAGATCGTGAAACAACGCGATGCAAAAAGCGACCTACTACGACAGCTCCGCGATCTACGGTGGCTACCCCTACCAGGCAGCCAACGGGTTCGCTTATAATGCCAGTCAGCAGCCGTACCCGGCGTCCGCGGCCCTGGGCGCCGATGGCGAGTACCACCGGCCTGCCTGCTCACTGCAGTCGCCCGCCAGCGCCGGGGGCCATCCCAAGGCTCACGAGTTGAGCGAGGCGTGTCTGCGCACCCTGAGTGGCCCGCCCAGCCAGCCCCCAGGCCTGGGCGAGCCACCCTTGGCCCCGCCACCGCCCCAGGCCGCGCCCCCTGCTCCACAGCAGCCTCAACCCCCACCGCCGCAGCCCCCAGCACCTGCTCCGGCCGCGCCCCCTCCCCCCTCTTCGGTCTCCCCACCTCAGAATGCCAGCAGCAACCCCACCCCCGCCAGCGCAGCCAAGAGCCCCCTACTCAACTCACCTACCGTGGCCAAACAAATCTTCCCCTGGATGAAAGAGTCTCGGCAAAACACAAAGCAGAAAACCAGCGGCTCCAGCTCAGGTAAAGCGGTGCCTTCTGGAGGAGGGTCCTCTGGCCTGGCCAGGCCACTTCCAGCTGCGGCCAGGACAGTCTGGGAGCCCTGGAACATTTTCAAGAATTAACTGCTCCTTCTCCCTCAAACTAGGGGGTTGGGGGGGTGACAGGACTCTGCGTGCCCAGGAACCCCCAGAGAGAGACCTGATGGGAGCCTCTCTTGAGTGCTTCAAGAGCAAGTGGGGCCTAGTGAGTTTGGAATCCCTTCTTGCTCCACTCTTGGAGTTAGGACCTTTGGACACAACAAACCTGAGCTCCACTCTCTCTCTTTAGCACAACTCCTCATTTCTAATGAAACAGTGACATCCACTCCACACTGAAATGTGGAAGAATAAAAGCAGGCCTAGTCAACCATCCAAGGGAGAATCAACACTTTGCTTATAAACAGAGCCTATTTTTAATTTTTTGCTCCAGTAGATGGAGTGGCTGCCCTTCCTCTGGGAAGGCCCTACTCAGACTTAGTACAATGAAGGCAGCCAGGGATCTCCTGGGGGAGGGGATTTGGCCTTGTCATGCTAATAGGAACCACATGGGCCTCCTGGAACTAAACTGGAGGACAGGCCTTGGGTCTGGGGCTTCCCAGCATCTTGGTCACTGTTGCCCCTGCTTTCTCCAGTTGCCAGTACTCTGTCCTGAACCTGAGCATCTGGAACCCTCCAGAGTCAAGATTTAGGGGTGGGGTGGGGATAGGACACAGGATTCGTGTACAAAAATGGGAGGCTGCTTGATGACATGAAGAATCCTAATAAATAGGCATCAGAGGCCTGGGTCACCCCACTAGAAATTGATACTTTCAATGGGATCTCTTCCTTTGGGCACAGAAGGCCTTCCAGATTGGGGCTTCCACTCCAAAGCATCTCCACTGGGTAGACAAAATGAGTGGCCAGTTGAGGCAAATGTCCAGTCCTTCAGTCAGACAGTGAGAGGGGAAAGGTTTATTGAGTGTGTATTAGGTGCTCCACATTCCAGGTGCTGTGAAGGGAGTGATAGGAGACCTGCCCACAGGGAGCTTGTAGTTCTTGATAGGCCTGAAGGGATCAGCAAATGATTCAGAAAGTGATGAGCTCCAAGAGGGAAATACAGACCAGAGAAGCAAACTGGGGGTTCTGCTTTTCTGTCCTTACCTCTCCCCCCTTAGGGAAGCTTCTGACTTGCAACTTGACTGAAGGAAGGACTAGCTACCCAGCTACTGGCACTGTTTCCCCACCAGGACAGAGGGCAGCACCTAGTTCCTCCTCCTCCTTTTTGGGCCCTGACAGATGGAGGGATCTTGGGGCCTGGAGCAAGGAGGGGCCTGGCTGGGTCAGGGGCTAGGCGGGGCCTGGGGCCGCCCCTGACGGCACTCTTCTCTGTCCTCACAGGGGAGAGCTGCGCTGGCGACAAGAGCCCGCCTGGGCAGGCGTCGTCCAAACGGGCGCGCACCGCCTACACGAGCGCGCAGCTGGTGGAGCTGGAGAAAGAATTCCACTTCAACCGCTACCTGTGCCGGCCACGCCGGGTGGAGATGGCCAACCTGCTGAACCTCACCGAGCGCCAGATCAAGATCTGGTTCCAGAATCGCCGCATGAAGTACAAGAAGGATCAGAAGGGCAAGGGCATGCTGACGTCATCAGGGGGCCAGTCCCCAAGTCGCAGCCCGGTGCCCCCTGGCGCGGGCGGCTATCTGAACTCTATGCATTCGCTGGTCAACAGCGTCCCATATGAGCCCCAGTCGCCCCCGCCTTTCTCCAAGCCTCCCCAGGGCGCCTATGGGCTGCCCCCCGCCTCCTACCCCGCCCCCCTGCCAAGCTGCGCTCCCCCACCGCCCCCACAGAAGCGCTACACCGCGGCGGGGGCGGGGGGTACACCCGACTACGACCCACACGCGCATGGCCTGCAGGGCAACGGCAGCTATGGGACCCCACACTTACAGGGAAGCCCCGTCTTCGTGGGGGGCAGCTATGTGGAGCCCATGAGCAACTCTGGGCCTGCCCTCTTTGGCCTAACTCACCTCCCCCACGCCGCCCAGGCCGCCATGGACTACGGGGGTGCTGGGCCACTGGGCAGCGGCCACCATCACGGGCCCGGGCCAGGGGAGCCGCACCCCACCTACACGGACCTTACCGCCCACCATCCTTCTCAGGGAAGAATTCAGGAAGCCCCCAAGCTCACCCACCTGTGATGGTGGGCTCGGGGCTGCGCGCCAGGAGAGTCCCCCTGCCCCCACCTTTCTTCTACGTTTACTTTTTTTTTTTTTTTTTTTGGTTTTGTTTTAAGGTTCCTCCGGTCCTCCTTTCTCTCTCCTCCGCCCCCACTACCTTCCCCCCACCCCGTTTTGTTTTCTTTGGTAACGCGTTTTTATAGTTTATGTGACGTAGCAATCTTGGTTGCTGGAATGGCTGTCAGTATCAGTAGCGATGTTTATCTCCTCCCACCCCTCGCTCGGCCGCTGGCCCTGCATCCTTTACCTTCTCTACTCTTTGATCAGAAACAGGGTATATGAACAAATTTTCTAGCCGAGTTCTTCAATGTGAATTTGTTCGTACATTATGGTTCCCGAGGGGAAGCAATTACTTTTTTTTCTTAATTTTTAGTTTTTTTTTAATTGCACTTCTTGTAAAGAGCGAGAAAAAATCAAAGGCGCTTTGAAACAGGGGCTCCCTGTGCAAGGATGACTAAGTGTACGTCTTTCCGTGTGTGTATGCTGGTGAACAGTCAGATTTATTTATATTTTTTTTGCAAGCATTGAATAATCTAAGTTTTAAGTATTATTTATCCCCATCCGTTCGTATTTATATTAAAGAAATTCTGTACCCTGATTGTTCAGAAGGTTTCTTGGGCCTTTTGTTCAATAGTGTATTGGCGTACATAGAAAAAATTTTTTATTTGAAAGGGAAATATAATTCCTTTATAAAAACGATAATGATGCAATAATACCAGAGAGGATCCAGCTTTTGAAAACAGTGATTTAGGTTTGTAACATCCGGCGAAACTGAAAAAAAAAATCTGTAAACGTGAAAAAAAAATGCTAGATTTGTTTTGAGAGTTCTACATTCCTTGCTGCTCACATTCTGAGAAAGTAAACAAAAAGAATAAATAAATAAAGTTTTTATTCTGAATAATATCCGTGTTCAGAAGGGGTTCTTTGGCCGAAGAAGGGGGTCTGCGTGAAATCCAGGCAGAGGCGAAGTGGCTGAGCAGGCCGCGGCAAGCCTTCCAGCCCGGAGTGGGGCCTGGCCAGGCGGCGCGCCTGGGAGCACGGCAATTCCTGGGAAGGCTGCAGGAGCTCCTGGAGGCGGGCGGCTCTGGACGCGCCGAGCGCCAGCCCGCTGGGCTGCCTGGTTCCCAGCTGCCGCCGAGGGGCCTGCGCGGGCGCAGGGGCTGCGGAGCGCCGAGTGCGGGGGAAACAAAAGGCAGCCGGCCCGAAGCGCGGCGGGGCCGCACAGGTGCCCGAGAGGCCCCGCCGGGGAGTGACGCTGGGCCGTCTTCTCCAAGATCTTCCTCCAGGTCAAAGCGGACCAGCCAGTGCCCCAACCCTGGGCATCACCAGCCTCGCGGAGGATGCCGAGCATTTTCTGGAGCAACCGGACTCTCTGTGGATGCTTTTTCCGTCCCTCATCGCTCCAGGAGGAAAGAATCAGTCCTAATATCGCCCCTGGGAGCTAGGCGGCCTGAAGGAGACAGAACCTCGCCCAGGTCTCCAGCAAAAGAAAGGCTGACCTCCCAGGAGCCTCCCCAGCCCTGCCCTGGACTGCTAGACTCCCAGCGTCGGCTTCCTCCCGGAATTTAGGATTTGGCATCCTCTGGATTTATTTCCTCTCCTTCATCCCTCCTGGCTCTCCTTTTATGGCCCCAGGGGGAGGAGGAGAGAGAAAGGAGATT
This sequence comes from Canis lupus familiaris, assembly GCF_011100685.1. NCBI lineage: Eukaryota > Metazoa > Chordata > Mammalia > Carnivora > Canidae > Canis > Canis lupus. Next base: position 40,376,628 of record NC_049235.1, on the reverse strand, counting down.
GGTATCTTTCTAATAAAAATGCAATTTTATAAGTACTTCTTTCATTTGATGCTGCAAGAGCTAAACATTACATTTCTACTCCTGGATTTAGGATAGGGCTGCCTACTGACTGGCTGGCAGGGGCAAAAGCAGGCACAGGAAAGGGAAATATTTTTACCTTCAGAGTAAAGAATTGCTTGGAGAAGGAACCAAATTCAGAAAGTGAAAACCTCAGAACTGTATCCCCATCAACATCTCCTTTCTAAATTGGAAATGAGGAACCACCTGCGTCTCAGGATCAGAAGCATCTGATGTGAGAAATAAATCCTCCTTCTCCCTGGATTGTATCTTTCAGAGACGGAGGTGAAAAATGTCGCCATTTTGTTTGCAATCCAAAATATCCATCATCATGGCCTCTATCTTTCCCCTGAGAAGCTCCCTCAGGTGATCTTTAGAAATAGGCACTGGAGCCATTTTGGGGGTATCTCTTGGGTCCACAGGAGCTGCTTTTAGGAAACCTTCTCACATTTTAAGAAAAAGAGAAAGGCTCAGAAGATGCAAAGCCAGGCAGCTGTAGAGATCTGGGTGTTTCTCTCACAGCCAGAGATGCTTCTCCCACATCTGTTCTTGGGCTCCTGATACACATTAAAAAAAAAAAAAAAGAGTTTGAGTAGATTTGCTCCTCACCCCACCCCAACCTCCCTGCCGAAATATGGCGCACCTCAGAAATGCAGAGGCTGGAAAACCAACCTTTGTGAGGACCGGAGCTTCCAGTCTTTTGCTTGTTCAGATATGAACTGAGCAGGCTAAGCAACCACAGAATCCTCTTATGAGTAAAAATTTTACAGAACTGTATAAAATTACCTAGTAATATAAGGAACAGTGGAGAGAGCACACGAGACAGAGCGAGAGATCGAGAAAGGGAGAGAGCCAGTGAGCGAGTGCTATCCATTCACAGAGCAAAATCTTGCATAGATACCACTATTTGAACCCATTTCTAAAATCTGCTGTTTATTTGAGAGGGGACTGGTTTGGAGGCATCCTCCTTCCCTCAGGGCACAGATTTTTAAATGAGATTCCAATATCATTTCCCATATCTTGGCAGTCAAAACATTCATTTTGGGTTTCAAAGAGAAAAAAAATATTGATCTCACCTCCAGCTTCAAAGATATTAAAAATAAGTCCTTATTAAAATATTCCTGAGTTAAAGTAACAGATTTGGGGAAGATTTCAATGTTGAATGGGCAAAGAAAAGGGTTTGCTTCCAGATGGTATTTGAATTAAGGCCGCTGAGGCGAGCAGAAAGCTCTCACCCACGCAGCCCCTGACAAAGCCTCAGCGATATGGGGGCAGCGCTGCTCCCTCTCCATAGCTCCCCCTCCCCTTAGCCCCTCAATATTATTTCTGGTAAAAGCAAATGCCAAAAGCCACTATCCCAGAATGTGCAAAGCACCTTTCCTAAAAGCAGCCTTATAACTCTTCCTGCTGCCAAAAAGATATCTTTAAAAAGACTAGTTTTCCTTGTTTACTTGCGTTTCCTGCTCTCCTCTTTGCTCGGCCACATTTGATCTTGGAAAGAGCTCGAAGCTGAAATGTGTTCTTAAGGGCCAGAAGCTGTCAAGGCTTTTGGTGAGCAAGATTGATCGCGCCCAGACTTCCTTCAGAGCTTTGTTTGGAATAAAAGCAAGAAAACTGAAAAACCTCACATTTTCCAAAATAGCATCTCTATCTGTAAGGCGATGCTCTGGGCTAGTCAATGATGGAGGCCGCTTTATATCTAATTTCCAACCCAAGCCTCCTTTGATGCTGGCCTCAGAAATGGAGTCCTAGCCTTGTGCTGCGGTCGGCCTTTCTTGTTTTCTACGTAGATTTTTCTCCCCCACCAACCTCTCTCTCCCTGGCCATCAGAATGATTTATTTTCCTGCCACGGATGCCTGCCGGCCTGGGGGAGTCTGATCACTTGGTCCATTTCAAAGGAAGCAAAAGCGAATCATCATCCTCAGGGTTTGAGGGAAAAGAGATACCTTCAGATTTCTCTCTCAGCCTCCTCCCCTCCTTCTGGCTTGGTGGATTTGTAAAAAGTTACTGTTTGATTCCTAAAGGTGTTATCTTTTGAACCCTCCAGCACAGTCCAAGATGCCCTCAGTCTCAAGTCTCCGAATTGGAAAAGAGAGCGAGTGAACAGAGAAAAGAGAACCTTTATAATTCCTCCTGAGGTTGCCCTCTCTCACCTGCGGTGCTGTTTCCCACAGCAGAACCTGAGTGCAAACATCGCTGGTGGCCAAGGAGCAGAAAGGTGCGGGAGACGATTTGGGCTGCCAGGGAACACACATTGCATCTGAACGCACAAGCCCCCAATCAGAGCGAAAAGGACCAGGAGAAGGAGAGGAAAAGAAAAAGAAAAAGAGAAAGAAAGAAAGGAAGGAAGGAAGAAGAGGAACAAGCGCCTTCTCCCTCCCTGCTGCTAACTTCCAACAGACTTCCTGGAAATCAGAAATACTCACCGCACCCGAGCCCTACGGGTATGAAACCCAGAATGCCAGGAGCCGCAGGAGCCTGCTCCGGGTGGCATTGCTTTGGTTGGCCGCCGCCCTGGCTACAGGGATTTGGACACATGGACCTGGGGTTGTTGTCTTGCTTGGCACATGCATCTATCTTTCTCGAGCCACTCCTGAAAAGTTGATGGCACAGGAAGGTTGGGAAGCTTTGAGAGCCGCCTCCCGTCTTCCGCTTCCCTCTGGAGCCAGATGCCTAGCTGCCCTGGAAAAGCCGGCTAACAATGGGCCGGGTCCGGGTCCGGGGGCGAGGACTCGGAGCTGGGCTTTGGGAGGGGGGCGAGGGCATGCGGGAGGGGTTTGGGGGAAGGAGAGGTGGACAGAAGTGAGAGGGAAGGGGAGAGGGGAGAAGAGGGAAAAAAAGATGAAAAGAGGTAAAGACAGAGAGGAAGGAAAACAAGGATCACTTGTGAGATCCAGGAACTGGTTAGAAAAGGCGGAGGAGGAAAAGGGGAATAAAAGAGGGGAGACCCCAAAATGAATCCTCTCTTCTGTGTCTCCTCTCTTCCTCTCCTTCTCTCTCCTTCTCTCTCTCTCTCTCTCTCCCCCCCCCCCCCTCCCTCCCTCACCCTCTCTCTTTCTTCTCCCTGTCTCATCTCTCCTCTCCCTCTGCTCCTTCCTCCTGCCTTAACAGAACTTATGTGGCTGGGATGCGGGGCTCTCGGGTGTCAAAACTTTGAAGATTAATGGATTACTTTGTTAATGACTGCAGGCGTCAGACTGAGGTGCTTAAATGATTTGTGAGGTGCGAGGCGTCTTCCCGACAGTCCCAAACAATGCGCGGAGTGTGCGGGGGAGGCAGAGGGCAGCCGCCGGCGGGCCGGCAGCAGGGCTCACACTCGCACACACTCACACTCCACACACTCCCAGGCGCGCACACCAGATCTGTGCAGATCAGGAGGCAGGCAGGCACCCTGGCCCCCACGCACTCCCGGGCATCCCCACCCACACCCACCTATATGTATTTTTGCCCTGAAAAAAGTGTAAATAAAGCCTCGCTGGCCCCCAATGAGGCGTTCCTTCCCGACTTTTTTGGATCAATCAAACAGACAGTGGCTTCTTTTGATTAAAGCCCAAATTGTCATTGGGCAGAAGCAATCATGTGACAGCCAATTCGGTCCAATTTCAACCTTGTCTCCATGAATTCAATAGTTTAATAGTAGCGCGGTCCCCATACGGCTGTAATCAGTGAATTAGAAAAAAAACACCCCAGCAGCGATCTTCTATGATAGATTTTTTTTTTCCTCTGCTCTCGTCTTTTTCTTGGGCCTTGCCCCCCCAAAGCCCCTCCAGAAGAGGGAACTTTTTCTCCGAGGGGGCTCCAAGGAGAAGGCCATGAATTACGAATTTGAGCGAGAGATTGGTTTTATCAATAGCCAGCCGTCGCTCGCTGAGTGCCTGACATCTTTTCCCCCTGTCGCTGATACATTTCAAAGTTCATCAATCAAGACCTCGACGCTTTCACACTCGACACTGATTCCTCCTCCTTTTGAGCAGACCATTCCCAGCCTGAACCCGGGCAGTCACCCTCGCCACGGCGCTGGCGGCCGCCCCAAGCCGAGCCCCGCGGGCAGCCGCGGCAGTCCGGTGCCCGCCGGCGCCCTGCAGCCGCCCGAGTACCCCTGGATGAAGGAGAAGAAGGCGGCCAAGAAAACCGCGCTGCCGCCCGCCGCCGCCGCCGCCGCCGCCGCCACCGGCCCTGCCTGCCTCGGCCACAAAGGTCAGTCCAAAGACTTGGCCCCAGGTCCCGGGACCCCTTCTCCCCGCCCGGGCTGCCCGGGGAGCCGCTCTGGGGGAGGGGAGCGTGGGCTGGGAGAGCAGGGGGAGAGAGGAGAGATGCTTGGCTGCCTTCCCTTCCCCTGTGGGCTCAGGAGTGGGTTTGATGGAGAGAAAAGGGATCCTGCGCTGCACAATGAGACACACATATATTTTTAAGAAGAGGGGGGCGAAAACTTTCCCTAACTTGTGTAATGTGGGATGATTTATTTGAGTTGGAACTGACCTCCTCTTGTCTAGTTGTCCTAGAGTTTGGCTTTTTGACAGTAATGAAGAGTGATAGATCGCTCTTGCTCAGCTAAGCAGCTGATGCATTAATTATAAATTGTGGTGTGGCTAATATAAAGTTTGCTCCCGGATGGAGAGGTTGGGGGGAGCCACAGGCAGGAATTTGATGGAGGTGGAAGAGATGGGGTCTCCCCGGGCTGGGCTCCCAGGAAAGGCAGCACAATAGCTCTCCTGCATCCAGGGGCGGCCATTTTGTTGCAGTTGATCTTTTCTGCTATATTTATTCTCCAGTGGAATAACCCCGCTCGGACCCCTCCACCTCCAACTGTGCGTGTGTCTCTTGTTGGTTTCCTTTTCCGCAGAATCCCTGGAAATCGCCGATGGCAGCGGCGGGGGCTCCCGGCGCCTGAGAACTGCTTACACCAACACGCAGCTTTTGGAGCTGGAGAAAGAATTTCATTTCAACAAGTACCTTTGCAGACCCCGAAGGGTGGAAATTGCAGCGCTGCTGGATTTGACTGAGAGACAAGTGAAAGTGTGGTTTCAGAACCGGAGGATGAAGCACAAGAGGCAGACCCAGTGCAAGGAGAACCAGAACAGCGAAGGGAAATTTAAAAGCCTCGAAGACTCTGAGAAAGTGGAGGAGGACGAGGAAGAGAAGTCTCTCTTTGAGCAAGCCCTCAGCGTCTCCGGGGCCCTTCTGGAGAGAGAAGGTTACACTTTTCAGCAAAATGCCCTCTCTCAGCAGCAGGCTCCCAATGGACACAATGGCGACTCCCAAAGTTTCCCAGTTTCGCCTTTAACCAGCAATGAGAAAAATCTGAAACATTTTCAGCACCAGTCACCCACTGTTTCTAACTGCTTGTCAACAATGGGCCAGAACTGTGGCTCTGGTCTAAACAATGACAGTCCCGAGACCCTGGAGGTCCCCTCTTTGCAGGACTTTAACGTTTTTTCCACAGATTCCTGCCTGCAGCTTTCAGATGCAGTCTCGCCCAGTTTGCCAGGTTCCCTCGACAGTCCCGTAGATATTTCAGCTGACAGCTTTGACTTTTTTACAGACACACTCACCACAATCGACTTGCAGCATCTGAATTACTAAAAACATTAAAGCAAAACAAAGCATCACAAAACAAAACCCCCTTTGACCAGGTGGTTTGGCCTTCTTTTATTCTGAGAGAGTTGATTTTTATTTTATTTTCTCCTAGACCTACCCTGTCTCTCCTCTAAATGTGGAAGATTTTCTGTTTAGTGATTCTCCTGATCCAGTCTCAGAGCCATCTTTACAGATTATTTTGGAGTTTTAGTTGTTCTAAATCTAATCCAACGACCCTCTATGTGATTTCCTGAAAGCAATATATGAGGCCTGCAAGAAAGTGATCATATAATTGTATCTTCACTTTCTTTTTATTTTTGTATTACATTAGGATGCATTGTCATGAGTATTTTTGGTAGAATAAATTCTCCTTTGCTATAAGTAGCTTCTTATTTTTTTCTCCCCCCTCTTTCTCAAGGCTCATAACGGTTTCTTTTTCTTCTTTTAGTCTAACTTGGTAAATAAAATTCTGGTCACAATCCATCTTCTTTTTCCATTTTAATATATTTATTAAGGGGGCATGTTCAAAGTCTTCAACAGACAACAACAAAAAAGAAAACCAGAAAATGGTTAGGACTTCTGAGAAGTGTTTTTTTTTTCTTTCCTTTTTTTCTTTCTTTCTTTTTAAAGGGAATGGATTTGGTTTTTCAGTGTAGAGGTTCAAGCCATAGATTTAAATTGGTGATAGAAACAGAATTGGGTAGCCCCAGAGCTGAGCCAAGCCCAAGCTTTTGAAAGTGGCGAAATAAAGTGCCTACAGAAACCCCCAACTCCAGGAAGGAGGAACATGGAGTTTCTTTAACAAGCTACCAGTCTTCAGGTCAATAACTAAGTTATCAAAATTCATTTATTTATACACATTTGTTTCAAACATCTACATTCCAACCCCTCCCCCACAATCCCGGAAACATTTTCAGTGTGGTTGATTAGTCTCCCAGCTGTTGATGGGTCCAGGCAAACAGACCTAAAAGGTAGAGAAAAACAAAAACAAAACAAAACAATGGTTACTAGCTGGAAAATGCACTTCAGAAAGGGTTCTTTCCAATCCTTTGGTTCAGTCATTCTAGGATTCTTTTTTTCAGGGTCAGAAAAATCAATATTTCATTCTTAAATCTGTTTACATGGCAAATAATGGATCATTAAAGCTGTGAAGTCAGGTTACCAAGTTGAGATTTTAAATGGAGAGTTTCTGCGCCCTAGGTTATAAATTAACCCAGTTTCTAGAAAGAAAGAGAACAAGCACTTTAAATAAAATATCAATAAAATGTGATCTAGGGCACGTTACTGGGTTGTTCTGGTTCTTTCCCCCTTCTTACATCTCCCCATGCTGATCTTTCCCTTACTGAGCTCTGCCGCGATGGCCACTTACCGTGAGAAAACGCAGCGTGTAAGCAACATGTGTGGGGGGCGGGTTGATTTAGGAGCCCGGCTCTTAATAGCTAAGGCTCGGAAGTTACAAAGAAATCGCGATCTCTCTCCATGGGTTTGCACCCTACCTTCCTCCACCCTTTTGCCCCCTAAATCCTGGCAGCGGCCGAGGCGTGTGAGGACCCGGGCGGGTCTCCAGCTCCAGGCGCGGAACTGAGCAGGGCGGCCCGGCCGCAGCCCCGGCTGAGCCGCTGCTGTTTGCGATTCGTCCTACGCTCATAAATCAAACGCTTTCTATGAATGAGAATGTCATCAAAGAGATCAATTGCAGGAACACATGCACAAATAAAAATCCTCTTACGTATTTGCCGGGGATCCCCGTCCGAAAGCATTAAGTTAGAAGGCGTTTAGTCATAATTCATTTTTATTGCTCTTTTAAAACAACAGCTTGGCTGAGCCGCGGATGCCATGAACAGCTCCGGGCCTCGGCAGCGTTTTGTCTCCTCCTTGCTCCTTTCCTTGCTAAGAGCAGAGCCCTGGAAGAGGCGCTTTGAGCCCAGCAAGCCGCTCGCAGGTCCTCGTTTAAATAGCGATCGAGCTCTCCTCTCGCCCACTCTCTCTCCCGGGGCATTTAAAGGGACTTCAGCTCGAGTCGTGGGGCGCTGGCCTACACGCCCCGAGGCCCAGGGTCTTCTGCAAGGCGGAGTGAGCCCCAGGATTTCGTGGGGGTGGGGAAAGAACCGAGCTACGGAAGCCTTACGGGCCCGAGGCCAGGGGAGCCTGCCTTTGTAAGCCACACCGGAGAGCAGCGCTCCGGGCGGCCAACCGGGGCGGAGCCGGCTGGGCTGCGAGAGTCCGGCGGGCCGGGAGCCGGGAGCCGGGAGCCGGGAGCAGTGCGCGGAGGTGGGTCGGTCGCGGCCCCGAGCGCTTGCGGGCCTGTGTGCAAGCGCATGCATGTGGTCCCAAGAAAAACACCCCCACCCGTGCTGGCTCTGGAATGAGGCCCGGAGGGAGGAAGAGAAGTGGAAGGAGTGGAGCGCAGAGGCCGAGAACTAGCAGAGGAAGGGGAGCGATTGCGGCCCGGGGCGCTTTGTGGCGCGAGCCCTGCGGCCAAGGGGGTTGCGCAAACCCGGGCTGAAGAAGCCAACAAAGGAGTGAGGCCAGGGGAAAGGACGTCCTTTGGTTCGGAAGGCAGATCGTCCGCAATGCCAGCACGGACCCTCTCACGTTCCACCTCCTTCCCGACAGGAGCCCCTCCTCTCCCCGTCGCTGGAAGCCTGGAGCTCCCAAAGAAGCCGCCTCCAGAAGGGCCGCCTTTCCTTTTCCCTTCTCGAAGATGAACGTCCCCAGGTGCTGAAATTGGGGCAGGAGTGACCTTTCCTGTCCATGCTCTCTCTTAACCGGGGTTGGGGATAGGTCAAAGGTCATTGAAAAATACCATTTCAAAAGGAAATGTTGGGGGGGAAATGTTTCTTTGCTACTGAGGGAATCCGTAGTCTGACTTCTGCAAGAGTTTCCCCTGGGGGAAGGGGCGACTTGGGAGGGGGGAAGCCTTCTATAAGTGGAGAACAGGATGGAGAACCCTGAAAGGTTGACTAACACACTTGAAATGTGCCTGCCTCGAGCAAAACTTTCTTCTTCTAACTGGGGAAGGAAAGCTAGAGGGGAGTGGGAACCCCATCCTCAAATTACTTTTATCTGTTCGATTCCGATGTGGTACACAGGGTCAGAGACAAATCTATGCTGCATTGGCTGCAAAGCTTCTTGGATGATCTCTGGATTTCTTTTACCTAAGAATGCATCAATCCTCGGTCTCAGTTTGGCATTTTCTCTCTACAAGCCAAGGGTTGACACGAAACCTAATAGTAAACAGCAATTAACGACCCCGTCAGCATCAGGGTAGGATGAGGGTGATGGAAAACAGGACCCCTGGCCTGGGATGACGCTCAGATTTGCACGTGTCTCTCTAGGGAAAGACTTGAAGGTTCACACAAGGAACTACACAGGCAGTTACAAAGGGGAGGAGGTGTTGGGGAAGAAGAAAATATCCCGTCCACCATCAGCCATCTGTCCCCCGCCCCTCCCACCTGCCAGCCCCTACCCCCCACCTCAGACGTGCAGTAGAAAGGGGAGGGGGCGGTCAGTGGATAAAGGAGGCCCTACCACTCCCAACATCCCCCCTGCAGAAAACGAGCACCGTTGCGGGGGGAGCTCAGCGTATTTTGTTGGAGCTGCGGGCTCGCCCTTTGAGGCCCCTGCCGGAGCGCGCAGACTCCTGGGTCCGGGGGAGCCGGCAGATGGCCTGCAGCGCACCGCCCGGCCCCCACGCTGGCCACGTCCGCTAGCGTCATCTTTCTCCCCCGCCTCCAACCCTTCAAAATCCCGCGGCCGAGCTGCTCCGGATCCCGTAGGGCTCCCGGAGCAAAGCCGAGTGGGGAGGAGAAAGGGGCGGAGAGCGAGGAGAGAGGGAGGGCGAAGAGCCCGGCCACCCCCGGCCTTTTCCGGCCAGCTGAAATACTACCAATCACCCGCTCCCGGGCGTCGAATTACAGAAGCTTCTCATTGCCTTGCTAATAATGTTAGGGTGGAGGGAGTAGGGTTCGGAGACCCTCCTTGGAGAAGGGAGGGTTTTTTTTGTTTTTTTGTTTTTTTTCTCCCTTGCTCTTGTCCCCTCCACGCCCACCTGGGGTCCTGCAGGCCAATCCTCTGCCCACTTCCCTCTCCCTTCCGAGCTTGAAGAGCTGGTGGCCCAGCCTCGTCCTACGCCACTGTCCCCTGGGCTTCTCGCTGCCCCGGCACCGCAGCAGGGACTGTGGACTGAAAAGCGCCCGGGGAGCTGCCGTTCCTGCTCCGCGCACGGCGAGCTCGGGCCCCGAGCTGGTGGCAGGGCGGCGAGCTCTGGCCCGCTGGTTCCCGACCCCGGAGAGACGGAGCCCTCTTCCCTTCTCACCTCTCGCCAGTTCATCTTTCTGTGCTCGGTGGGGAGGGGGCGGAGACGGGGATGCCTCCCAGCCCCCACCTCCCGGAGGGGGGGAGAGCGCAGTCGGCGCGCGCAGAGGGTGGCGGCTGCTCCCCTTCGGCCCAGCGCTCCGAATCTGCCCCTGCAGCCGCCGCAGCTGCCGCCGCCGCCTGGGCTGCCTGGGGGGGCGACTGCGCGTCACCTAGACTGAGCAGCGCCGGGGATTTAAATGCCACTGAAACGGTGATCCATCACCGCGGGAGCCAGCAAACTTTCGCAGGAGGCTCCGCCATTGGCTGGCGGAGTCACGTGCCCCTCCCCCTGCGCCCTCCGCCCTCGCGCCCCCCCTCTTGCGCACTGTACATTCATATCATTTTTCTTCTCCGGCCCCATGGAGGAAGTGAGAAAGTTGGCACGGTCACCCAGGGCTTCGCAGGACCCGGTCCCTCAGTGACAGATGGACAATGCAAGAATGAGCTCCTTCCTGGAATACCCCATCCTCAGCGGTGGCGACTCAGGGACCTGCTCAGCGCGAGCCTACCCTTCCGACCATGGAATTACAACTTTCCAGTCGTGCGCGGTCAGTGCTAACAGCTGTGGCGGCGACGACCGCTTCCTAGTGGGCAGGGGGGTGCAGATCAGCCCGCCCCACCACCACCACCACCATCACCACCCCCAAGCGGCCACCTACCAGACTCCCGGGAACCTGGGGGTGTCCTACTCCCATTCGAGTTGTGGTCCAAGCTATGGCGCGCAGAACTTCGGCGCGCCTTACAGCCCTTACGCATTAAATCAGGAAGCAGAAGTAAGTGGTGGGTACCCCTCGTGCGCTCCCGCAGCTTACTCTGGAAATCTCTCATCTCCCATGGTCCAGCATCACCACCACCACCAGGGTTATGCCGGGGGCGCGGTGGGCTCGCCTCAGTACATTCACCACTCATATGGACAAGAGCACCAGAGCCTGGCCCTGGCCACGTATAATAACTCCTTGTCCCCTCTCCACGCCAGCCACCAAGAAGCCTGTCGCTCCCCTACATCAGAGACCTCTTCTCCAGCACAGACCTTTGACTGGATGAAAGTCAAAAGAAACCCTCCCAAAACAGGTCAGTCTTGCCATTCTTTGGATGTTCCTTGATGGTTCTGGAAGGAGCTAGTTTGCTTAGTTGCCAAGGAAAATTAATACTCAAGAAAAGTTCTTGCTTCTTCCCACCGGTGTTGTAGGGTGTGGAGAGAGTGCCCAGGTGTATCGGGGCAAAGGAGCATCTGGGAGTGTTGTGTTTCCCAAGAGGCTGAGTTTTAGAGGTTCTGGAGTAGGAAGTGGGTAGGGGTGTGTGTTTGTGTGGTGGTTGGGGGGTGGTTCTGTTAATATCTCCAGGCTCCATTAATCACCAGTCTGACCATGCAAATGGTTGACTTCAGATTAACACTTTACACCTCATCAGTCTCCTTTCCCAGCCCAGTTTCTGTTGAGAAATTCTTGATCTCCCCTTTACCTGAATGTTGCTCTGAAGCATATAGGGGATCTCATATGGACGGTAAAAATTTTTATCTTTCTCTCTCATCGCTCCCCACCATGTCCCCAGGGAAAGTTGGAGAGTACGGCTACGTGGGTCAACCGAATGCAGTGCGTACCAACTTCACCACCAAGCAGCTCACCGAGCTGGAAAAGGAGTTCCACTTCAATAAGTATCTGACCCGCGCCCGCAGGGTGGAGATCGCAGCATCCCTGCAGCTCAACGAGACCCAGGTGAAGATCTGGTTCCAGAACCGCCGGATGAAGCAGAAGAAACGAGAGAAAGAGGGCCTTTTGCCCATCTCCCCTGCCACCCCGCCAGGAAGTGAGGAGAAGGCGGAGGAATCTTCAGAGAAATCCAGCTCCTCGCCCTGCATTCCGTCTCCGGGGTCTTCTACCTCAGACACTCTGACTACCTCCCACTGAGGCCCACCCAGCCCCAGACTCCGCAACCCAGGCTACTCTGAGGGCTGGGGACTTCTTACCCAAAGCACATTCTTAGCTTATCTTCCCTTCCATTTACAGTCTCTCTCTTCCTTTCTGATCCTATCTGGGGAGCTCCTGGCCAGAACAGTGTGTTTCCAGAGAATTCTAGATTAGAGGCTTGATTGAGGTGTGTGTGTGTGCTAACTCCTTGATGCAGATTAGGTGCCATAATCAATTTTTTGACGGCTCCCAACACCCCTCCCTACTTTTGGAAGATTTCCACAGAATCTGTTCCTTTTAGATGTCCTTTGGAATATAGTCTCCTTTGCCAGCAGAAACATGTCAGAGGGAGGCCTATCTTTTACCTATCTGTATATTAACAGTTCTCCCCTACTTTGCCCTTAAAGTAGGATAGAGAGAAAGGAGAGTCCAGGAGCTCATAAAGAAGAGATGCACTATGAGCGTGTTTACACAATTAATTCATCCCTTAATTTAATTCAATTTCATGTGTGTGTTTGCTGGTTGTAAATACTTTGTCCTGAGAGATTTATCTTTATACAGATTTTCTAGAAATGTTTAGATTAAGTGATTAAAACAGGGTGGGTAACTCAAAGCTGGTACAATTTTATATGTGATTATAGGTTAAAGAATAAAATTGCTTACTTAAACTCAGTCAGATGCCTCAGAGGGTAGCCTGCATTTGTTCTTTTGGTGAGTTAGGAAGACCTAAAAAACACAAGGTTCGAAAACCTTGCTTCCTGTGCTAAGTCTCTCCCCATCCCCACCCCATTTATTGTTTCTCTGGCCACACTCTATTTAAAATTTGTGCTGGGTTATTCAGAACCTAAAGGTATTATTCAAGCCAGCTTCTTCCTTCCACAGTTATCTTTGCTGGATATGATGTATTTTCAGCTCACTTGTTAATGTGATGGATGGCACAATGAATGTATATTTTGTGTGATTCGTGAATAGTCTTTTGCATGTCGCACAATGTTTTCATGTCCCTGAAGTACCACACTGAGTTATATCAGTTATTCTTTGTGAGTCTATGATATTCCCCCTTTCCTGTACAATCATGAACAGCTCTGTGATCCTGGAGTAATGTGATCCAGAGCAGAGTTTACGGGTCTTAAGATGTCTGTAATAAATATATTCAAGTTTCACATATGCTTAAGCATCCCTGTATTTGGCTTGGCTGCAATTTGTTGGTTCCAACAAGATTGGCTCATTTCACATGGTTGCTGGGGAAGGGTGGTGTGCACTTTCAGAGGTGGGCCTTTCCTTGAAAAAAAAGTAAATGGCTTTCCATTATGTAGCTGAAACTTCCCCTGTGAGTGTCATGGCACCTAGCGAATGCCTATTTAATAGGTTGACTTTGTTTAAAATAACAATAGTTCCTTTATTATAATCCAAGTTCATAATGGAAAAAAATGGATGGTGAAGAAATTTATAAGGCAGATCTATTTTTGAAAGAAACATGGATACTTCCTGGGTCAAGTGCTAACCTTTTCACCTCCAACTGAATGTTGACGTATGTATAAACAGAACGCCCTTCAAAAGCCCAAACTCTTCAGTCCGTCTTTCCTCACATCAGTGAACCAAGAGCTAAGGGATTCACATTTAATGAGCTCCAGTATAAAGCTGTTTGAGGGCAAGGCCTCCACTTTAACCCTCTTCTTTTTCTGCTTGTCAGGCAGTGTTCCAGTATATTCCATCCTCTAAATCGAGTATGGTCTGTTTTCAGGAAACCCTTGCCTCTCTCCTCCTGTCCCTCCTGTCAGTACCCTTCCCTTCCTGCCACTCTCTACAGGCCCTCCTGCCCAGCTCCTCTGGGTTACATATCTCATTCCCATCAGATTCAGCTTTGATTTCATAGCCTCCTCGGCTGTAATGGGTCTGCTCTAATCCATAACCCAGTTCTAATCCCCTAACCCAGAAAAAAAGTTTCTATTTTCTTCTCTGGGCTCGACAGATGCTTCCAGCAGTTGGAATATAGTCTCCTTTGCCAGCAGAAACATGTCAGAGGGAGGCCTATCTTTTACCTATCTGTATATTAACAGTTCTCCCCTACTTTGGCCCTTAAAGTAGGATAGAGAGAAAGGAGAGTCCAGGAGCTCATAAAGAAGAGATGCCTGGAAGTCCTTCAATATTCAAGTTGTTTCCAACCGAGGCAAGTGTCTGCTCTCAAACAGAGGAAGCCAGCAAATCAAAGTGTTCAAAATGGCTCTCCTCCCAGATCTCTTACCACTTTTCCTTCGCCTTCGCACATTTTCAGAGGCTTTAATTGAGCTCCAAGGGTAGAGCAGAGATACAGCATCACAAATACAGGCATATGACCTTCTTCCTCTACAAAGGGTGTTTCACAAAGGATGGGCTGGCAGTGGGAGGAGAAATCCTACAAAAACTTGGAATTTGCAGGTCTCCTCGAGCACCCATGAGACTTCCTGTACTTCCCTGTCAAAGGGGGCAAGCCTGGACTTTGCAGGCGCAGTTGTGCGGCCATATCAAGGGCACCCGCTGCCCTCCCCTTGGCTCTTGGATCCTGGGCTCTGCGGTTGCCTCTAAAAGACTCAAGTGGATGGAGAACTTCAAAGTCGGCCAACTCTTTCTTTCATTTCCCACCCTGGCCTTATACAGTATCTTTTGTTTATTAGTGTAAGGCCACACAGCAAAACAGATGGCTGGTTTCCAAATTCTTTAATGTGTTAAAGTGTCATTTGCATGCCACTGCCGTAATTTCAATATCTAAAAGCAGGGCCGGACCCGCTGGAATCCTGGAGATTCCAGTCTTCGAGGTGCTGGTTTTAATGCAGCCGAGAAAGGGGAGAACAATAAATTATGGCTAAGCATCCAAAGCCTTCTCTAGGTCGTGGAATAAATCAGTTAACAAGCAATGCATTTAGGAAACATTAATATACCCTTCAACAGGAAAACATTTGTATCTTTTTAGTTGTCCCAATCGATTAAATCAGAGGCGCTTACCACATCCTATTTCTAGGTCTCTTTTTTGTTTTGGTCTCTCAGGAGCATGGTTGGTTAGCTCCCTGAAAAATGACAGCAATGGTGACTGAAACAACAAAAGATAGAAAACACAAAAATAGCACTTTAGTGATATATATTAAAAAAGGCCAAGAGTCTCAGTAAGGGACTGGGGGTAATTGTAAGACAAAATTCCAGTTTTCAATCGCTTTCTCCTCACTTCCTTCACACTCGTTCAAAGTACTCCCGAAATTCAGGGTGTCCCCAACCTGGGCTGAGTTGAGATCTTGCTCTTGGCTTCACCTTTGAAAGTTTACTTTTGGAGGCTATTCAGATGCGGTGGTGTTTTCCTCTGGGGCAATCAGATTCAAACCGATCAATATTTACTCAGTCTGAAAGGGTTGTTGAAAAGGCTGCTAACAACAAACTGCTTAGCTGCTCACCCCTGTTTAATCTCAGGTTCACTGAAAGTTCAAGAAGAGATGAATGCAGTGATGGGTCACTTTAGAATGAGTCCCAGCGGTTTATCTGAGCTCTCAGCTAAAGGCAACAATTATAGTTCCATCCCTCTTTGGGAAAGGGGCAACTTTCCTATTATTCTTTTGCTAAACAGTGTTTACTAGAAACTTAAAACACTTTCCTCTCTCTTCCTGGCTTTTTTTTTTTCTTGTAGGTGGGGAGAGGATCTTCCAGCTGCCCTCTGCCTCTCTCCTCTTCTAGCTTTCTGCTAATCCACTAGGTTTCATTTGACTTAAAATAAATTACATTGAAGATTTTTAAAATGTTAAATTAGCCTGACAGAAGACATCAGATTTATTTTAGATGCCAGGAGCTATGAAATGAGGCTCTTTGGGCCGTTAGAGCTTATCTTCTTTGCGAGAGTACAGGGCAAGATTGAATTGAAATCCATTTGCGTTTGAGTAATATCGACAGAGCCCCAATATCCATCTGAGATGACTTTTTAGACAGGAGGTGAGAAGAGGAAGGGGTAATCCACTTGTGCAAAAAGCAAGTACCTCAGGTAGAAAGTCAGCTTTAAAATTTTATGCTCGCCTAGTGCAGGCTATTGAGACAAGAAAGGAAAGACCCAAGGAAGCCAGTTGGGAATGGTGGGAGAAGATGCTGGCCACTGAAGCTAATTGCTACAGCCCTTCAGAGGTCAAAGTTCATGTAATCACTGCATAAATGCATACTAAATAGGGATTTATTAAGCTTTTCTGATGGCTGAGCACGTCTGTGAAAAAAAAACGGTCACTGCTGTTTGTGCTTCTTCTCGAAGAATAATCATTCTATCAGTAGAAGCTCTAGTAGCCTGAGTCTTTAATTTACTGTCTTGAATGACAGGATACCCTTCTGTTTTAAAAATTTGAAATCAATGCACGGACATCTTTCTTTATTTTGGATGGGACTGTAAAATAACTCGTTCTTAGAAACGTTATGATTTTTTTCAATACACACAAGAACACAAGCTAGCTCGTCCTTATCAAACTACTCTAGATGGCTAACTTTGGTGACTTTCTACTGTAGATAAACCTACTATTGCCTACATTTCTGAGAGCACACACACAAGTTCTGCCTTAGGACTTCAAGTGCCTAGATGATCAAAACTGAAAAGGACCCATTTACCCAATCTCTCATTTTAGGAATCAGAAAGATAAGGCACCCAGAGGTGATTGATTTGACATAGTATCATCACCCTTATTTCCTAAATAAAAACCAGAGTAGTTTAGAATCTGAGGCCAGTGCACTTCTTGATTCTAAATTCCTGATTTGATTTTGCACCTTCCCATTTATTCTATGTGATTTGTTTCAGGCTGGATATTGTTCACATTTTCCCCCTTCTGGTTTATTAGCCATCCACTAAGTCCTTGACTTGGAAGCCACCAAGATTACTTGAATCTTTGAAACAACCTTCCAGTTGAATGTATCTGCCATCTTGTTGGAAGAATAAAATATTGGGCTACTTGCTGTTGAAGGCAAACGTTCTTAAAATAGAAAAATAGAACAGGTAAAATTCAACACATTTTTGTTGTTGTTGTTGTTGTTTTTGAACCTAGACTGGGGAAGAATAAATGAAAGAGGAGTTGCCTGTGCCCAAGTTCAACCTCCATTAAATTGTCAGGAGGTATCAGCTAGGAAGGGCTTAGAGATGTAAGGAACATTCCAGGGGTTGTCTTAATCTTGAATCTTTCTCCGTGTTTGTTTCTGTTTGGTTTATGACATAGCATAGCTTCCGGAACTGTTCTGGTCTGTGTTTCTTAATTTCCTTCACGATTCACTCATGTGCCAAATACATATACATTAGGATAAAATTTCCTTGCAACACAACTTTTCACATTTTCCTTCCTTGGTGGGGTCCTACCGATCTCAGCAGAACCTGCTGCCCAGAGGGTCACCTATGACTGCCAGTGGAATCCCTAGCGTTTTGGACGCTTATTTTTACTAACACCAGCCATCAAATATAGCTAAACTTCGATTGCAGGCCGGCAAAGCAAATATCAATCAAGCAATCCTGCTGGGAGAGCCTCGCCTATGAACCTCCCTCCACCCACTCTCAAACCCCAATCTCGTCCTGCATGCAACATATTCTGGAAGGGCTGCTTTTGGGGTTTATTGGAAACAAATGAAAAGACCCGACGGTTTTTTTTTTCTCTCAACATTTCCAGGCACAACTAAACACGCGTCTCCTTTTTAAAAAACAAAAAACAAAAACAAAAAAGCCCAATTACATTTTTTTTCCTATTAAAAAAAGGTGGTGGAAAAAACGTCCCAGTCACAAAATTGATCTATATAAAATCAGGCTGTTTTTGCGTTTTCATTTTAGGCTTGGGCGTGCAGGGGGAAAATACGCGACGGCTTGCAACCGAAAAGAAAGCCAAAAATTATGCACTTTTTTTCCCCTCTTTTTTTCCCCTTTTTAAACTGGGATATTTCTTAGCTGCACCGGACACTTTAGCGTGCTTCCTTGGAAAAAGGGAGAATCGCCACGGAACCAGAGCGAGAATGCAGAAAGCCGCGATTTAAACGAGTAGGAACCCCTCCCCTCCCCCCTCCCCCCGCCGCCAAATATCGGCCATTCGGCTCCGCGAAGCTTCCCACCGAGGACGCCGGGAGCTGCCGCAGGCCCGGGGACCAAGGCTGCAGCGCCAGCTCGGGCTCCGCGGGCTCCGCGTCCCGCCCGCCGCCGCGGGGAGAGGCCGCCGGGCCCTCGGCGCCCCGCAGCGGGCGAGGGGAGCCCCGCCACCGGGTTCAGAGGCTTCCCTTCTGCCCGAGCGTCCCCGGCCTCGCCCCCGCCCTCGCCCTCCCAACTCCCCGGCAGACGCCGCCGCCTCCCTCCGGCCGCGCGGGCCCCACGCGGAGCGGCCGGAAGCAGCGTCCGGGCCCATCGCGGGTGCGCGGCCGGCCCGGCGGGTGGGGGCGGGGCGCCGCCCCGGGGGCTGGCTCGGGGCACCGCGGGCCTCCCGTTTCCTCATTCTTGCCCCGCCGCCGTCGCCTCCCCTTCCTGCCAGGTGCTCCGGGACGTGGCTGGAGCCCAGAGGTGCGGCCCCCAACGCCTCGGGCGCCCGACTCCTCTGGGTGGGTGGAGTGGAGTGGGGTGGGGGTGGGGGTGGGGGGCTCGGGCCTTCCTTCCCCCCCAACTCCGGATGAGCGACCCAGGAGACACCCAGCCCCCTAGTTCATCTCTTAAGATGTGAAAGGGGGAGGGAGGATTTACTCCCTGCTTGCTTCCTCCTCCCAGCTATTTCCAGAGTCTGTTTAATAGAGTAACGTACTGGTTCTAGAAAGTTCCACGTAGAGGTTTTGAAGGGTCGAGGTCGGGGTTGTGGGGGTGAGGAGAAGTTTCTAGACGTTGGATGTTCTAGAGAGACTAGCGCTTCTCTGGTCAAGGGAGCTCCTTGCCTCTCCAATGTCCTCTCCGCGTTTCAGTTGCAGAGTCAAACGGCCGGCTGGGGCCTTGCCTCAAGTCTCCCTTCTTTTCACAAATTTTCCTGTACTGCTTCCCACTCTTTGAGGGGAGCCCCCCCCCCCCCCCAACTCCCATCTTTTACACATGAAGCTTTGTTATACAGCTCCTACCTGGGACGGTGAACTCAACTATCCATTTGTGTTAGTCTTTGCTCCCCAGATGGATCTCAAGCTTCTTGAGGGCAGCCAGGGCCCTCGACTTCTAAGGACCTGAGGAGAGACAGTGCCTTTATTTATTTAGTTTTAAAGATTTGATTAATAAATAAATATTCATGAGAGACACAGGGAGAGAGGCAGAGACACAGGCAGAGGGAGAAGCAGGCTCCTTACCGGGAGCCAGATGCAGAACTCGATCCCAGGACCCTAGGATCACAACCTAAGCAAAGGCAGGTAGATGCTCAACCACTGAGCCGCCCAGACATTCCCTGAGACAGCCTATTTATTTATTTATTTATTTATTGACAGTCCCTTTAGAAGGAATTCTGGACAGGAATTCAGGATATCTGTGTTCAGTCTTTTCTCATTCACAATATGAGCTTGAGCAGAACTCAACCTTTCTATACTTTCAGATTCTTGAATTATAAAATAAGGTGATTGTTCTTGTTGGCTTTTAAGTAATTCTCTAAAATTTATATGGTTTTTCAGTATTCTTGAAAATCTGATATTTAGGATTACTCTGCACGAAACCCAATGTCAAATACTATACATACATTAACTCATTTAATCCTCAGCCCCCAAAAGGAGATATTTTTATTATTTTGATTTTAAAACTAAGGGAATGGAAAGCTCCAAGATGTTTAAGTAACTTGTCCATTGAATCCAGAGCCCAGACTCTTATCCACTGAACTCTAGTACTTCTCTACAGGGCCAACCACTTAAATCCTATACAAATTGTTACCAGCCTATCTCTGTTTGACACAGGCACTATAGTGGAGTAATTGCTCATTGGCAAAGAATTAGAGAGCTGGAGAAACTGATTTTAAAATCAGACATGTATGCAAACTGTAGCTACACATTCTTGGGAAAATAAGCAAATGACAGATACTTGAATGAAAACAAAGCCAAAGAGAGATCAAATTTAACAATAAAGTCAATGAGAGGACTAATTTTTTTTTTTTAATTTTTTTTTTTTTTAATTTTTATTTATTTATGATAGTCACAGAGAGAGAGAGAGAGAGAGGCAGAGACACAGGCAGAGGGAGAAGCAGGCTCCATGCACCGGGAGCCTGATGTGGGATTCGATCCTGGGTCTCCAGGATCGCGCCCTGGGCCAAAGGCAGGCGCCAAACCGCTGCGCCACCCAGGGATCCCGAGAGGACTAATTTAACAATATAAGACTTTTTTTCCATATCTGACACTAATTGATTAAGAGAATAATTTGCAGGGAGAAGAAAGATACCCTTTATAGTCACAATTTATGTCTGTGACATGCCTAACATGGACAGAGATGGAAATATTCAATATGAAATACAGGTGTTTTTTGTCTTTGAAAGCTAGCATCCATAGGATTGGAAACATTTGAATGTGCGATATTCCATCTCTCAGTTTTCATTTAGTCATTTTATTTATTTTTTAAAAAAGATTTTATTTATTTAATCATGAGAGACACATGGAGAGAGAGAGGCAGAGACACAGACAGAGGGAGAAGCAGGCTCCATGCAGGGAGCCCAATGTGGGACTTGATCCCAGGACTCCAGGATCATGCCCTGGGCAGAAGGCAGGCGCTAAACCACTGAGCCACCCAGGGACCCCTCATTTGGTCATTTTATATACTGCAAATCCAGTCACAATTCCCATTTGAAGGAAAAAAATAATTTATCTTCACTCAAAAGCCCTAGTTTACAACTTAGCACCTCTTGGGGCCTTGGCTGGCTCAATCCGAAGGAGCATATGACTCTTGATCTTAGGGTGGTGAGTTCAAGCCCCACATTGGGTGTAGAGATTACTTAAATAAATAAAACTAAAACAAAAAACAAAACAAAAAAACAACCCGACAGCTTATCACTTCTTGATTGAGAAGAGGAACCAGGTTCAACGAGAACTTGAAGGTACTCCTTTATTATAAGCCCCAAAGAGAGTCAGTTTTTAAAAGCCAATTTTTTCCAGTACTCAGTTTGCAGGAAGTCAGATGAAGAGTTGTATGTAGAAGAACAAACTCTATTTCTTCCTACTTTCCTAACTTTCATAAGTGGATAGGGACTTGACATTATTACAAACATTATAATATTACTGATATTTTTTAGTTATAGAATCACAGATCATCTAATCTGTTCTTTCTATTTTATAGGTGAAGAAACTGAGGCCCAGAAAGGTGCTAGCAGCAGTAGTGGTAAGAAAAAATATTTGCTTATATCTTTAATATATACTTAAGTGGATATTAAAAATGGCAGGCAAAATTAATCTCAGGATAGATACATTAACAACATCAATAATTAATTATTATATTCAGTATAGTAATTACAGTAATTATACTAATAATTAAATACTGAAGATCTAAATGTTATTAAGAATAAGCAGATTTGAATAACTAGATATATGGCCAGAGGGTTTCTTCCTTCCTACTTACTTCCATGAATCCTACAGACAGGGTGGCTGCTCAGATTCCTCTTATCCCATGGGTAAAGAGAAACTGGATAATCCACTTTATTTCTTCCATTTTGGAAATTCTTTGTATGGTTTGATAGATGAGACAGAGACAAAATCAAGAAGAAAATCAAGCTTAATCGTGCTGCCCAAGCCACTCAGATAGCATGTTAGCTAGCTGCAGCTTGGTTCAGGCGCCCTGGAACTTGAGGGCATTCTGACAACACTGATGTATTTCCTATGGCATAAAGACTTAATCTGCAGTTCATTATGTATATAAAACATAATACCTCTACTAGAGAGATCCAGACTTTGGCAAGTTGTGACAACTTTATTTATTTATTTTATTTTATTTTTTTAAAGATTTTATTTATTTATTTGAGAGAGAGAGAGAGAACAAGCAGGAGAGGGGCAGAGGGAGAAGGAGATTCCCCGCTGAGCAGGGAGCCCAATGTGGGACTCGATCCCAGGACCCCGGGACCATGACCCGAGCCAAAGGCAGATGCTCAACCAACTGAGCCACCCAGGCGCCCCTATATTTATTTATTTAAAGCTTTTATTTATTTATCCATGAGAGACACAGAGAGAGAGGCAGAGACATAGGCAGAGGGAAAAGCAGACTCCCTGTGGGGAGCCTGATGTGGGACCCCGGGATCATGCCCTGAGCCAAAGGGAGATGCGCAACCACCGAGCCACCCAGGCATCCCCATGACAACTTATTTTTTATGTTAACATTTATTGAAAACTTTCTTTGTGTCAGATGTTGACCTAAGAGTCTTCTATACATTTTCTCAGTTGTTCTTCACTGTCGCCTTATGATGTGAGTTTTATTTTCCCCACTTACGGATGGGAGAAACTGAGGCTTAGGGAAGTTCTATAAGTTTCTCACCATTACCTAATGAGTGGTTAGTAAAGTTAAATTTGTAACCTGCTACAGTTAGTCCTCATATGTTGGAGCCTCATATTTTAAGAATGAGAGATAAAATATACTTTCCATCTCAAGCTAAAAGAAATAAAAGAATGTGGGAATAATGTAATTAAGATTAACTTTAAATGTAACTTCAAGTTGAAAGTGTCTTTATGTTAGGTGTTAGGGAATTTCCCACTGTGAGTCAGAAAAGGCCATTATCATTGCTTTCTTGGTAGCCCCATCTGTTTTAGTACAGCCATAGTGAAGGTGCTAGAGATGGCAGTACCAGGTCTAGAGCTTTGGCAGGGTCGGTGGCAGCATAGGGTTCAGGGCAGAGGCAGTTGTCTCACCAGACTAGCTCCCTGGTAATATTCAGCTCTGGCTCTGGATGCTAAGCTTTCCATTTATCTAGCTTGATTTTCATTCTTCCTAGCATTTTTCTGAGCTACCTGCATGTTCCTTTTCCAATTAAACTACCAATAGTGGGGCAGCCCAGGTGGCTCAGTGGTTTAGCGCCGCCTTCAGCCCAGGGTCTGATCCTGGGGACTCGGGATCGAGTCCCACGTTGGGCTCCCTGCATGGAGCCTGCTTCTCCCTCTGCCTGTGTCTCTGCCTCTCTCTCTCTCTCTCTCTCTCTCTCTCTCTGTGTGTGTGTGTGCCTCTCATGAATAAATAAATAAAATCTAAAAAAAAAAAACCACCAATAGTCACTTTCTGTTGTTTACAACTAAGAATCGTGATTCATGTACCATGTGATATACCAAATGATGGTGTTTTGAAATTTCTTTTATTAAAAGACTTTGTTTTTTAAGTAATCTCCACATCCAGTGTGGGGTTCGAACTTACAGCCCTGAGATCAAGAGTCACATACTCTACCGACTGAGGTAGCCAGGTGCACCAAGGTGCTTTGAAATTTTTTAAGCCCAGTGGACTGTGGCTGGGAACTGTGGGAGGGAAGTTGGACTCGTAATGTGGAAAGTATCTATATAAATGGGATGGGCCAGATGACAGCTTCTTCAAATTCTATTTTCTCTTTTTCCCCAACTTTGGGCTCTTTTTTTTTTTTTTTTAAAGTTTTATTTAAGTAACCTCTACACCCAAGGGGGGGGCTTGAATTCCAACCCCAAGATCAGAAGTTGCATACTCCTCTGACTAAGCCAGTCAGGCACCCTGGGCTTTTTTTTTTTTTTTTTTTAAGATTTTATTTATTTATGAGAGACACAGAGACAGAGAGAGGCAGAGACACAGGCAGAGGGAGAAGCAGGCTCCATGCAGGGAGCCCAATGTGGAACTTGATCCCAGGACTCCAGGATCAGGCCCTGGGCTGAAGGCTGTGCTAAACCACTGAGCCACCTGGGCTGCCCACCCCTGGGCTCTTTTTAATGCACATTCATTTTGTTTTGTTAAACTTATGCAAATATATTGGGGTGTCTGGGTGGCTCAGTTGGTTAAGTGCCCAACTCTTGATTTTGGCTCGGGTCCTGATCTCAGGGTCATGAGATTGAGCCCCATGTCTGGCTCCAGACTCAGTGCTCCACAAGGGCATCCACAGGCAGATGCCTGAGATTCTCTTTCTGCCCCTCCCCCCCTTAAAAAAAGGATACCTAGGTGGCTCACTTGGCTAAGCGTCTGCCTTTGGCTCAGGTTGTGATCCAGAAGTCCTAGGATTGAGCCCCACGTTGAGCTCTCTGCTCTTGGGAAGTCTGCTTCCCCCTCTGCCTCTTACCCCACTTGTGTTCTCTCTCTCTCAAATAAATAAAATCTTTTAAAAGAATAAATCTTTAAAAAAACTGAATATATTTAAAAAGCCAAAAATGGTCCTATACCCAAGAAAATGCAAAATTATCTAATTGACTTGTAGAACACAGCTTACATTCTATTTTATTTTACAGCTTTCCTATCTTATCTTGAGTAGTTATTCTTCTGAAGCTGGCCCTTTATGTACAATAGTGGCTGACACTTGTTGATAACTCACATTGTGCTAGGAGCTATGCTAAGCACTTTACATGCTCATTTCTATCCTCTGCACTATGAGGTGTAGGTCGGTATTTTTATAACCTCTATTTTAAAGAAGAGGAAACTAAGGGGAGAGCCCACTCGGGTAGAAAATAGCAAAGCTCACTCTTAAACCTAACAGTCTGACTTCGAACACTCATTCTTCCAGATATTGTATATACCCTTCTCCTGAAGTGGTTTGACTGACCCATCTTTTCTTTTTCTGACCTTTCCTCTTTCTCATTCTCTCTCTCTCCCTAGTTTTTTCTTTCTTAATTGAGAATGACTTGAAAGCATCCAGTCCAGTCCCTAATTGAGCATCTGTAACTGTGTGAGGTGACTGGTTCCATATCTATCAGCTGCAGGTGCCTTTGAGAAGCACCTATAGGTTTGCTCTTTTGGCCTCACGAATTCCTTCTAGCTTCACCTTTTCCTGACCTCCACTGTCCCTTTCCCCTCCACCCCTCACGTGGAATTCTTGTTCTCATCTCCTTATTCCAGTTTTTCTTGCTGCTTTATATTTGAATCCTGTCTCATGACTTTGCTTCTTTGTTAATTAAGGCATTTATTAAGGGATGATGTAAAATTTTACAGAGAGAAGATACCACTCATTTTCAAGGAGTTTATAAAACATTATGAAGCATATAATCTGTTACCTAATTTATGCTATATTATGTATTAATATTTTTATTAGAATTTAGTTAGGCATTTAAGGTTTTAGATTTTTTTAAAAGCTTTTTTATTTTATTATAAAAGTTCTGTTGAATGGGGGCACCTGGCTGGCTCCATTGGAAGAGCGTGTGACTCTTGATCTTAGGGTCATGAATTTGAGCCCCACATTGGGTGTAGAGATCACTTTAAATAAATAAATAAAACTAAAAAAAAGTCCTATACTCTCTCTCTCTCATGATAAATAAATAAAAATTTTTTAAAAAGTCCCATAGAACAATTGGAGGTGACATTCTTTTCTCTTCAAAATGTGTAACTTGAGATTAAGTCTTTAGTTCTGGTTGGGGGCAGTGATCAACATGTGATTTGGGTTGAATGCTAAGGTTTTATGATGACATTTGCTGGAGAAGACAAGGTGTCTGGTAAATGTTAACATAAACTACATACCCCTAGTTTGACTGTGAAAGACAAGGGAATGGAAGAGAAGAGAGTAAGAATTATAGAAATGTGGGGGCTTTTCAAGTACTTGTGAGTCAGAAAGGCTGAAAAAGAGGAGGATAAGATAGATAGAAATGACCCTGGGGAGATTGTGTGTTTAGAACAATGGGAATCTAATTTTGGGCAAATTCTGTAGATGGAGTCCAAAGATGCTACCAAGTTAGACAGAATTCTTATGGTTTCAAGGTGATCAGTCTTTCTAGATCCAGGGCTGGAATATGTGAGAGGTGAAGAAGTTAAAAAACAAACAAAAAACCCGACTCTGGTTTTGTTTTAAAAAGGAAAACAGGAACTACTGTCAAAGCAAAGATAACTTACCCCTAATTTTAATGTGTCTGTGCAATTATATATGTATATGCATAGGTCGCTTTAGGAAGAACCTTTCCTCCTGATGCCACACTGTTCACATTGTTCACCTGCCTTCTTAAATTCCCTCCAAAGAGCCATCCTTTTTATATCCCCAGGGAATTTGTGACCTGGGATGAGTCCCCTGTCTCTATTTTTTCCTAAGACCTTGAAGCCTTAGCTAAATGATGTTTCCTCGGAGAGGCCTTAACTTAGTACCCCGTTTGTTTCCTTTACACGCTTACCACAGTTTGCAAATGTAGTTTTATATTTTTTGTCTCTCCTTCTCAACCTATATCCTGAGAACTTTTCTATCTATTCAACACTTTTTGTCCACCCACCAACTCCCACATAGAGTTCCTGTTAGTAAGTGCTTAACAGACATTGAATGAATGTTTATATTAATGAGGGTCTGGCTAGGCTGCTGTAACAAAGAAATCTAAAAATATAGTGGTTTAGGGGCACCTGGGTGGTTCAGTCACTTAAGCATTCAACTCTTGATTTCAGCTCAGGTCATGATCTCAGGGTAGTGAGACCCACCCTGGGGCTCCATGCTGGGCACGGAACCTGCTTAAGATTCTCTCTCTCGGGCAGCCCAGGTGGCTCAGCGGTTTAGCACCGCCTTCAGCCCAAGGCCTGATCCTGGGCACCCGAGATC
Organism: Canis lupus familiaris; assembly: GCF_011100685.1. Lineage (NCBI taxonomy): Eukaryota > Metazoa > Chordata > Mammalia > Carnivora > Canidae > Canis > Canis lupus. The sequence continues at coordinate 40,350,124 of NC_049235.1, read as the reverse complement.
GAGTCCCACATCGGGCTCCCTGCATGGAGCCTGCTTCTCCCTCTGCCTGTGTCTCTGCCCTCCCCCCACCCCCCGTGTCTCTCATTAATAAATAAATAAAATCTTAAAAAAATATTCTCTCTCTCCCTCTCCCCCACTTCTGCTCACTCTCTCTGTAAAACAAAACAAAACAAAACAAAACAAAACGAAACAAAACAAAACACCAATAATGGCTTAAATATGGCTGAAGTTTAACTCTCTTGCATGTAAAATTTCAGAGGAAGGTAAGAGCCCAGGCGGTGGAGTGCCTTAGCACCATGAGGTCATTCACAATCTGAGTTTCTTCTACTGTGCTCCTCCAGTATTCCTTAGGTCTTGGCTGCATGGTTAAATCTTGGCCACCTCCACATTCCCATTCTGTCTGTTCGTAGGAAGAGGGATAGAATGAAAGTGGAAGGCAAGCAATTTCCTATAAAGCAAATGACTTGAAAGCACACCTCACTTTCATTCATGTTTTGTTGTGATAAACTTAGTCATAAGGACACACTTACCAGTAGAGAAAACTAAGAAATGTGGTCTCTGGGTGGGTAGCCACGAGCTATCTAAAATAGAAGAAGGGAATGACTGGGTAGCTCAAGTGGTTGAGTCTGCCTTTGGCTCAAGGTGTGATCCCGGGGTCCAGGGATGGAGTCTGCATCAGGCTCCCTGCAGAGAGCCTGCTTCTCTCTCTCGTCTATGTCTCTGCCTCTCAAGAATAAATAAATAAATAAATAAATAAATAAATAAATAAATAAATAAATAAATAAATAAAATCTTAAAAAAAAGGTAGAAGAAGGAGATAATGAGAATTGGGGATTAACTAACCATTTGCCCTATTGTTGGGTAAATGCTTGTTGAAAGAATGAATATTCATTCTTATATTATCAGAGGTTGGAATAATATAGGAGCTTGGGGGCTATGTTTTAGAACTTCAGAAAACAAGGATGTGATAAAAAGAATATTAGACACTAGGATAGCATCAAATATATTCAGCGATACAACCGCTCACCTGCAAATTTGGGGCAAGGGAGAGTTAAGGATCAAGAAATTGAGCAAAGCAGGTGCAGGGCAGCTCTGGGTCTTGTGATTACACACCTAGTTTTGTTAGAATTTGGGTATAAAATCTCTCCCTTCAGCAGGCTTCCAGAAACAAGCCTTTAGCTAGCTCCCCGGTCAAGAGGAAGCTGTTTTGAGGCAAAGACATTACTTGACTACTGACCTTGTCTCTTTATCATCCTAAATTTGACACTATCAATGGCTTTGGAAGCTTAAGGCCCAAACCAGAGCCAAACCAAATAATAACTATTTCAAAAGATGTGGATAAAATTTATTTTCCACTGATATATCCTGATACGAAAATAACATTTTAATGAGTGAAGGCTGAGTATGGAGTCCTATGACAATGCTTGTACCTGCCCTCCTCTCTGAAGGGCAAAGGGCATCTCGGAAGGCTTATCATCTACTGGCCTGACCACATCAGTGCTGAGGAGAGGAAGTGGCCCAGCTGCTGCCACAGCCAGAGCTGTCGTCATGTCTGTGGCTGCAGGAGACACTGGGCTCAGTGTTAGCCTCTTTTTCCTTAAATTTCCTCAGCACAAAAAAAGCTAACCATTCCCATTTGCCCTTTTGACAAAAGATTAGAAAACCTGTTTTGGGGCTGTCTGGGTGGCTCAGCGGTTGAGTGTCTGCCTTTGGCTTAGAGGGTGATCCCCGAGTCCTGGGATCGAGTCCCGCATCGGGCTTCTTGCATGGAGCCTGCTTCTCCCTCTGCCTATGTCTTCGCCTCTCTCTTCTCTGTGTCTCTCATGAATAAATAAATAAATTCTAAAAAAAAAAAAAATCGTTTTGCCCCTCTCTCTGCCTTTTGCCTTGTCAAACTCCTTGAGCTGAGTTCATGGGTCTGTCCTCTGTGAAACCTGCTTCACAGAGAGTGAATCCCTGCTCTGCTCCCTTTGAATTTTCTACTTTTTAGAGCAGTTAGCACTTTTGGAATTGAAATTCTTCTTTGTGCCTCTTTGTAAACTTCTCCAGGATAGACATCATCTTATCAATTATTGATTCTCTCTGCCTTGTACAATACTTGGGACATGGTAGGCAGTTGATAAATTTTTGTTGAATGCATGAGTGAGGGATGGAATAATTCTTTGGGTTCTTTCTGCAGCTTCTTAGCTATACTAATATGCTTGCAATTCCCAAGGTTTAGCAACACCAAGTATGATTCCAAGTTCTTCCAAAATGTTGTGGGTTTTTATTTTAATTTCAATATTACTTGCTTACTGATGTTAAATGGAAGTTCAAAATTCTTTAATAGAGAATTAACCTTTTGTTATGGAATGAGGTGTAAAATGGTTTAAATGTAAATGTTGTTTGAATTATCATACTGACTGAAGCTCAATGAAACTAAAGTGTAACCAAGCAGTCAATCAAAAAGTGTAAATAACTGATACTTAGAGTCTTTTTTGTTTTGACAGAGGGGTGGAGGTCAGAGAAAAGTTGGTGCTTCGGCCTTAGTGGGGGTGGAAGAGGATGGGAGGTCAAAGGGTCACCCAGGTAGAAACAGAGGCTAGAAAGGGAAACTAGGGGCCACTCATTTAGTTCTTCCGTAATGTCTCCATTTTAGGGAGAAGTATGACACAGGGTGCTCATGTTTGCAATTTTGTGAGAATGGTGTTGGGAACTATAGGCACACACACACTGCTTTATAGGATTTGTTATGATTTGGGTGTTTATGCATGTGTGCACTTAAAAAAAAGTTGACTTTGTTGCAGAAGAGTTTTTCAGAAGAGTTAATTAAGGGTTATATAACCTAGATAATACTCAAAAATACCTCTGCTGGTAGTAGAACAGTTTAGATACATTGCATGATTGACTAGGTGATATTGGGGATGGGCCTGGACAGGAATGGGTAGAAGTTATGCCAAGATTTGATTTTGAGTTGGAGTCCCTGGAACGGGGATTGCCATAATCTGTTTCATGTTACCAGAGGATCTCAGAAACCTCAGATTTTACAGATAGAGCTGCTTAATTAAATAGCTCCAGGCACTTTGTAAGCTTCCAGTTAGTTCTCTCAGTATGTTTGGAAGTGGAGAGCAAATATGTGCAAACAGAGGTCCAGTGCTACACAATTGGTTTAAAATTTGCTGCTTGTGCAATGCCAAATGATCAGTTTGACCTTTTTTTTTATTATTTTTATTTTTTTTAAAAGCTTCCATGAAATGGAATTGAGCTAGAGTGCTAGAGTATTAGTTTGAGAGTCAGATGTCCTAGGTTTGTTTCTGGCTCCACCCTGAATAGCTTTGTGACATGTCACAGATCTCATAGATCACTTCTCTCAGGATGGAGGTGAGATTCTTTTTTTTTTTTTTTTTTAAGATTTTTAAAAATTTATTTATTCATTCATGAGAGACACACACACATACAGCTAGAGAGAGAGGCAGAGGGAGAAGCAGGCTCCATGCAGGGAGCCCGACATGGGACTCGATCCTTGGTCTTCAGAATCACACCTTGGGCTGAAGGTAGCACTAAACCGCTGAGCCACCCAGGCTGCCCTGGAGGTGAGATTCTATGAACCTCAGGGTTCATTTTAGACCTAAGACATTCTGTGTTAATATTCCATTACAATAAGTAGAGTGTTTGACATAGCAAACTTGTAGCAGAATTTGGACTGGAACACATTTCTTATAACCTATTTAACCTCTACTTTTGTTTTGTTTTACTTTTTAAATTGAAAGATAGCATGCACATGGTAAATGCATAAAGTACACTAATCTTAAGGGTACAGATTGCTGAGTATTTATTTATTTATTGCTGAGTATTTTTAAAGTAGGTATTAAGTTATAATTTAGTTATAACAAGATTCAGCCTTTTTAAATGTATAGTTTGATGTGTTTTGATAACTGTATTCCATCACGTAACACCACCCAAATCAAGATATAGATGATTTCCATCATCCCAAAAAATTCTGTTGTGGCCCTTTGCAGTCAATCCCCTCCTACCCCAAGCTTCTTGGCAACCACTGATCTGTTTTCTATCCCTATAATTTTGCACTTTCCAAAGTGTCATGTAAATGAAATCATACTGTATATAGACTTTTACATCTGACTTTTTTCCCATAATCTTTTTAAGATTCATCACATACCCATATAATTGCGATGTAGATCAAGATATAGTACTTTTCTGGGACCCAAAATGTTCTTGCACATCCTTTTTTAGTCAATAACCTTCTCCCACTCCTCTGATTTCTACCATTGTATTAGTCTTATCTATTTTGTGTCTCAGAAAAATAGAATCATACAGTAGGTACTATATGGCTCCCCCCCCTTAATGTAATATCTGTAAGATTCCTTCATGTAATAGCTGGTAGTATGTTCTTTTAAAAAATCACTGTGTGGCATTCCACTATATGAATATATCACATTTCATTTATCCATTCTACTGATAGAATTTGGGTTGTTTCTAATATTTGGCTATTTTGAGTAAAGCTATTATGAATATTCTTTTTTAAAAATATTTTATTTATTTTAGAGAGAGAAAGCTCAAACAGGGAGAGGGGCAAAGGGAGAGGGACAAGCAGACTCCCTGATGAGCAGGTAGCCTGATGCAGGGCTCAATCCCAGGACCCTGAGGTCACAACCTAAGCTGAAGTCAGATACTTAACCAACTGAGCTACCCAGGTGCCTCTGTTATGAACATTTTTTGTTGATGTTCTCTGACAATATTTGTTTGAGAATATGCATTCATATGTCTTGGTTACATTCCTAAGAGTGGAATTGCTAGATCATAGGCAAGGTACATGCTGTCGAATGGTTTTTTTGAAGTGGTTGTACCAATTTATCCTGTCACCATTAGTATATGAGAGTTCCAGTTACCCCACAGCTTTGTCAATACTTGGTATTGCCAGTCATATTTTACCTTTCTGGACAGTTGTAGAGTTACCACTATTTTTCCCCATTTTTTTAATTGTGGTAAAATACACATACATAAAATTTATTTTCATAACCATTTTCAGTGTACAGTTCAGTCATATTAATACATTCATAATGTTGTGCAATCATCACCACCATCCATCTCTAGAATGTTTCATCTTGAAACATTCTAAAAACTGAAACTCTATACCCATTCAACAATAAATCCCTTTTCCCTTCTTTCTTCCAGCCCCTGGCAACCATCATTCTACTTTCTGTCTCTATGAAGTTGGCTCTGCTAAGTACTTCTTATAAGTGGAATCATACATTATCTGTCTTTTTGTGGCTGGCTTATTTCACTTGGCATAATGTCCTTAGATTCATCCATGCTATAGCATGGTTGCAGAAATTCCTTCCTTTTTAAGGCTTAATAATATTCACTATATATTGTTTAAGGCTAATTAATATTTATATCCTGCTTATCCACTCATTCAATAGCAGACACTTGGGTTCCTTCCATGTTTTAGTTATTATGAATAGTGTTGGTATGAACATGGGTTTATAACTATCTTTTTGAGACCCTACTTTCACCTCTTTTGGATATATGCTCAGAAATGGATTTGCTGGATCCACTCTTATTACCATAATAGATCATTGTATTTTAAATTTTTTGAGGAACTACCATACCGTTTTCCACGAGGGCTGTACCATTTTATATTCCTACCAGTAGCACACAAAGGTTCCAATTTCTCCATATCCTGCCAACATTTGTTATTTTCTGTTTTTTTTTTAATAGTAGCTATCCTAATGGGTATAAAATGGTATCCCATAGTAGTTTTGATTTGCATTTCCCTGATGATTAGTAATATTGAGCATCTTTTCATGTGTTTATTGGCCATTTGAAATCTTTTTTGGAGAAATATCTATTCAAGTCCTTTGTCCATTTTTAAATTGGGGTATTTGTTTTTTTTTTGTTGAATGTTAGGAGTTCTCTGTTCTGGATATTAGTAAATAATACTTTTAAATAGAGTGAAATTGCACGTGCAACCCCAATAGTACAATTCAGAGGTGTGGAGTAATGAGTAATGAGTAATGAGTAAGACAACAAACAGGGTTAAGCAGTGGTAGAGACACCTTTTTTTTTTTTTTTTTTTTAAAGATTTTATTTATTTATTCATGAGAGAGAGGGGGGCAGAGACAGAGAAGAAGCAGGCTCCATGCAGGGACCCTGATGTTGGACTCGATCCCGGGAACACGCCCTGGGCTGAAGGCAGGTGCTAAACCGTTGAGCCACCCAGGGATCCCAGAGACACCTTTTGTTAGCAAAAAGACTCAAGTTAAAAAAAATTTATTGTATCTGTATCACTAAGAAATAGTGGTGGTGGTGATGGGGAACCTTTCCTTCCTGATTCAATCACCCCACCTCCCCTTTAATATTTATTTAATTCCAGTTTCCCCTGTAAGGTAATATCTAGGGTGTTGGTTGGTGAGGACCCCTGTACTTTGACCTTATCAAAAGAAATAGATGAGTTTTTTCCTCTTCATTTGAGATGGCCTTTGGAAGTCACTATCAAACCTCCACTGAAATCAGGGTGATAAATGTTCAAGAACAGCAGGGTAGTTGCAGAAAATCCATGAATGGTGTGTGGGTCTGTATGCGTGTCTGGAGCAAAAATATACTTCATATCTTCAAAGATAGCAGTTTCCAGGAAACACAGTGAGGCCAAGAGGTTCGTTTAGGATTCCACTGTTATTCTTGATGTTGATAGCACCAGGCAGGTTTGAGTTGGTGGGCTATGGGTGGGCCTTGCAATGTGGTTGTTCATCTGATAACATGCCTGTGAAAGTACAGCTCAAACTGTCAGGGTTTTTTGTACTCTATACCTAATGTAGACTGTATAATGGAGTTTTATGTGTACCTAAGAATCAGTATGCATTTTAGAGTATTTCTGGCCGCTCTACAAATACATGAATCAGATTAAAGAATAGTCAGTCAGACTTGTATTAAATATATATTCCCATAATGGTAATTATCTTTTTTTCTTGGCTTGACATTATTATAGCAAGCTAAAATAATAGGAGATAAGTAGCTATTATAAATGAACCATTAAAAGCAACAGTGAGCCAAAGTTATCATTGATCTCTCCCTGTCTCTTACTTTATAAAAACTAATGTAGTGAATTGCCTTGGACTTACCTACTTTAATAATAAATCTGTTGTGTCAGGGCAGGGACCTGATGTTTTCTTTTACTCGTAATTTATAGTCTATTGATTTAATCCTCTGAATATCTCACCCAATTTTATAGCATAAAACCATTTCTTAATTGAAAGACAAAGGAAGCTTGGATGAGACCACATGGCAGAATGTTTTTATTGAAGATTTCTACTTGATCAATAAATAGCCAAATAAATATGAACTTACTTTTCAGTGACAGTTTCAAGTTGAAAAGACAAAAAAAGACAAAAAAAAAAAAAAAAAAAAAAGAGACGCTTTGATTCATCATCTATGTGGGTAATCAATTTATAGATATATTTAGAAATTTAGATTTTTTTCCATGGGCAGGAGAGAGAGAGGCTTCTGGAAACATTTTAAGGAGAATACTAGCTTCTTTTTTTAGTGAGTCATAAACAAGAACGTAGAAAATGAACTCAAGTAGCAGACAGTTTAATGAGACTACATAAAACATTGATGTTGTACTGCTAAAGTTCTTTCCTCAACTTGTGGAAAAGAAAGCCAGCACTTTATGCTCCTCCAGCCAAAGACTGGCACCTTTCCACTTGGCTGTATATGCCAGGATGCCAGGTGCCACACCACCACTTGCCCGGCCACTTGAATAGAACTAACTGCCGACTTCCTCTTACTGCCAGTTTTAGATTTCTGGCAATGAGGATTACATAGCCCTGCCCTAGCCCTGTCCATCTGCACAGATCTTGAGCTTAGTGTCCTGCTCCTGAGCTTTCTTCCCCACTTGTCTCAAGCAAAAGTGTAATGAATACCATCAAATATCACTGAGAAAAGGCTAAGAAATAGCAAATTCAATAGAGATGAAACAGGATTCATTTGACAGAAGGCTTTTCTCTATTTTTGTCTACTTGCCTACTTATTTATTTGTTTAATTTTCTTTCGATGTCATAGATCTTACCCAGGTAAGCTAAGAAAAAAAAAAAAAAGACCATGCATCATTGTCCTGTCACAAGCATAACTCAGCTTGGAAGGAAGCAATTTGAGGATGGCTATCCTATTTCCATGCTTTATTTTTTCTTCACCTAATGCAGATAGCTATAGAGAATATGGAAGAGTACCTTAACACTCACCCTTTGAAGAGAAAGCAGTGATTTTTTATGGAGCTTGTAATTCATGCCATCAATTTCATCTGTGGTAGGTCCATGTCAAAATCAGAGTAATTAAATGGAATGGCAGTCCTGTTAAATGTGTTCATGCCATTGCATTGGCAATAAAGCATGTGCAAATTTACAATTAAGGCCTGTCTTTCTCCTTAGCCATAGAGAATTGTGACAAACATTAAGTTGCACAGGCATAGGAATCCAAATGGGTATTCCTCAAAATAAAAACACCAGGTGGATAGTCTCAGGATTATAATATCTTCTTATGCAATTACTCTTTTTCACTGCATATTTTTTGACTGAATAATAATTACTTTTGCACTGAGAAAAGGCAGGATCAGCTAGTTTCACCTTGTTTTATTACAGTCTCCCTTTTTAAAATTTGTAAAGCAGCATAGAGTCATAACTGTTTATTCAGGTAAAAGTATATTTGTTCCAGTTCTTAGCTTTCAAATAGTGACAGACTGTTTCAAATACAGCATACTGAGCTTTTTAATACAGTCACTTTGGTGCTGCAAAACACACCATTAAGATGCATATGGATGGTGTGGTTAATTTCCTAGCCTATCACTAGGAATCATCAATATAACAGAGATAAAGGAGTTCTGAAACCTAGCCCAAGCAGTGAATTGACAGCCATCTTTAACCACCATGACCTAAGAATGACCCTGAGCTCCGCTGGGTGCAGGAGTTAGATACGTTGCAGAGCACAGGAATCAGATATCTAACAGGCCTATAGGCCCCCACTGTGTGGCAACTGCAGAATCACTTGCAAGGTCTGATATACAGATATGTGACAGCAGTGATGCCAACTTTAGGCTCTTTCTCCGAAATAGAATTATGCATATTTAATGTTTACTACAGTTGCTCCTGCTTTGTAGACTTAAGATTCATAAAAGAACAATTATCAAGTTTTTATATTATTTAGAATATTCTAATTTGACCACAAATTTGTGTCTGCAAATATTGGTACTGTGTGTATACACATTTTATGCATACACTCATCCAGAATTAATTTTATATCAATGGAACAATATATTCTACAGTGCTTAAAATAACCCATGGCATTTTATGATAAAATGTACGGTTTGTTTTGTTTTTGGTAGCTCTTTATCCCTAAGTCTTACATCTTAAATTTCTCACTTACATCTTTAGAACTTGGTCAGTAATGATAGGTTTGGGGAAACACATACTGAGCTGCAGAGTATGGATTTAGGCTCAAATGCCATGCTACCTTGTTACAGGAATGCTACTTGGAAGAGCTATGGTAATAAAGCAGAGCTTTTTTTTTTTTTAAAGATTTATTTATTTATTTATTCATGATAGAGAGAGAGAGGCAGAAACACAGGCAGAGGGAGAAGCAGGCTCCATGCAGGGAGCCCGACGCGGGACTCGATCCCGGGACTCGATCCCGGGACTCCAGGATCCAGGATCCAGCTCTGGGCCAAAGGCAGGCGCCAAACCGCTGAGCCACCCAGGGATCCCCCTAAAGCAGAGTTGTTAATGAGGGGATAGACATTTGGAGGAGCTAAGGAGCTAAGTTAGTAGCGTATGCATAATGACTAAAATGTTTACCTATCCATCAGGGAAAATGCAGCTGGGATGATATCTATACAATTTCTTCCAACTGTAAAATGTATTTTAAAAATTATTCACAAATAATAAATAATCATAATAATCTGCTATTCCTCTGAACTTTCGCTGATTTTCAGGTTTTTTTTTTTTTTTTTTTATGATAGTCACAGAGAGAGAGAGAGAGAGGCAGAGACACAGGCAGAGGGAGAAGCAGGCTCCATGCACCGGGAGCCCAACGTGGGACTAGATCCCGGGTCTCCAGGATCATGCCCTGGGCCAAAGGCAGGCGCCAAACCGCTGCGCCACCCAGGGATCCCTGATTTTCAGTTTTTCAAAGACCACTGTAGCTTTGGAATTTCCCAGAGTCACTTTGGAAGTTCCACAGGCAGCACCACAGGAGCTGCACTGTCAGGTCTTTGTGGGTTCTATGACCCCGAGGCAGTGCCAAACACTGCATAGAGCTGGAGCTCCCACCCTGACTCCACTGCATGAGGGTAGGGTGGGAAGGGAAGCCCTATGCCCCCTAATTGCAATGCTGAAAAATAGTAGAGATTTTGAATCAAGTCTTCACAATACCAAATTTTAGTTGAATCACCTCCCCTCCAGGATCATCACAAAATGCCAAATTCAACTGCTACATTTACTCCCAAGCCCATGCTTTTCCCAGGATGGCATTTCATGGTTGTTATTATTCCTTGCTGTGCTTTTAATGAAAGAAACAGGTAGTGATATGCATACTCTAATTGCTAATGCTTTCTAATAATATTGTAGTCTGGGTTTCTGTATTAGTTTTGTGAAAAGTGTGGAGGGATCTATGGCTCAGGGAAGAGTATTACTTCCCTGGTTCTGTGACAAATGAGGATTTTAATCTGATTCATAACCTTTTACAAACAGCTCCATCTTGACCAGAGCACTGTATTTGGTGACCTATTCAATTTATTAATGTTACACATTGGGCCTAAGTGCCTACAATGGGAAAATGACAACAAGTAAGTACTGGTGACCTCATTAACTTGGCTAATACCGCTGAATGGATGGCTTTGCATTATGGGAGTTTGCCCCATGGAAACCCTTCTACCTGAGGACAGAGATAGTAAGATACAATCTTGCTGTTGGCTGCTGCAGAAATTTATATGTTTCAGCCACTCTGCTCATTTGCATATACCCCAGTGCTTTTTATTTTGTAATACTATCTTTTGTGCCCAGATGACACCTCTCTCTACATAGGATTCATCTTTCGTTTGACTTGTTTATCATCACACATCTGTAATGTTTTAGGAAGTAGAATGTTTCATGGTTCAGTTTCAGGAAACAGAGACCATTCTAGCTCTTTTAAGAAGAGATTTAAATATGGAGAATTTTGTCCTTATACAGTCGAAGTTTTGAGCTCAATGTTGGGCCTACAGAAATGACTCACAGAGCTGTACCGCTGAACTAGCCTGAAATTTTATTTTATTTTATTTTATTTTATTTTATTTTATTTTATTTTATTTTATTTTTATTTTATTTTTATTTTATTTTATTTTATTTTATTTTTTAGAGAGAGACACAGAAATAGTGAAGGAGATAGCAAGAGAGAGCATGAAACAGGGAGAAGAGGGAGAAGCCAGCTCCCCACTGAGCAGGGAGCCTGACACAGGGCTTGATCCCAGGACCCTGAGATCATGACCTGAGCCAAAGGCAAGCACTTAACTGACTGAGCTACCCAGAAGTCCCTAGCCTGAAATTTTAACTGCTGTTTGATTAGGAAGTTAAAGAATCAGGATGCTGCTATGGAACTGTGGAATTCAAAAGCTCACCACAATAACCTCGCAAGACTAGTGACTGGGTGCTGGAACTTGACTGCAGAAAAGTCCAGTATCTCCCCTCCTTAGCCCTACTTGCCAGCCCCAGGAGAAAGAACAGCACAATGATTGCTTCTATCTCCTTTCCACCTTCCAGATCTCATGTGATTATATCTACTTGGTGGGTCCTGATTCCAGAACTCTTGCTGCAAGGGAAGGTAAGGAAATATGTTTTTTTTAGGGGCGCCTGGGTGGCTCAGACATTAAGCAAGCCATCCTGAAATTTCTGCCTGGTTTTCAGTTTTCCAGGCCACAGATCCATTTGATAATCTGTAAGCATCCCCTCCCCTGCCCGCCCCCCCACCCTCGCCCCGGTCTAGAATAGAACTGAGATGGAGAGAACTATGATGGAATACATTCTGCAGTTCTCAAGAATGATTCAAGACTCTGGGTATACTATTTGTCTGTATTTCTGTTTTTAATTTGAAATTGTTTTTGCAATAATGTAACACTTAAAAAGAAAAAAAACCCTCAAGCACACAGAAATGTAGACAGATGGTATAATGAACCCCCATCTATTCACCACCCAAATTAAATTGCTATATAGATTTTGTCATTTTCTTCATCAATCATCTTTTTCCTCCTTTGCTGAAATATTCTAAAGCATATCTCAGATATCATGCCATTTTATCCCTACATTTCTCAGTATGAAATTAAAAAAAAATAGCCTTTATTTACTACAACTGGGAATGATTCAGCTAAAAATCAAAATATTCTGGGGCATCAGGAGCTTAAAATCCTTTCTCCTAAAACCATAGATGCCAAATACACCTCTGACTCAGTACGAAGCCTACTGAGTATTCACAATACTAAAAAGATTGCAGCATTCCAGGCAATATGAAAGGAATTAAAAAGATAGGTGTGTTCTATGCCTACATGGACAGAAATTTGGCTCATTTCCTATTGAAGCAGTTCAGACATTTGAAAGGTACCATAGCTGCCAGGTGGGTGGATCTGATCATCTTTAACAGTGGTCCTTTTATTAAGGACTTAAGATTTTCTTCTTTGAGATTTCTTTTTTTTCTTTTTTAGATTTTTATTTATTTATTCATGAGAGAGACACAGAGAGAGGCAGAGACACAGGCAGAGGCAGAGGGAGAAGCAGGCTCCATGCAGGGAGCCCAATGTGGGACTTGATCCTGGATCTCCAGGATCACGCCCTGGGCTGAAGGCAGACGCTTAACCACTGAGCCACCCAGGCGTCCCTTCTTTGAGATTTCAACATGATTGAAATTGATATCTCTGGAAAACTACTTATAAAATGAGTGTGAAGCTCAAAGTTTATTTTAATGTTACTAATACTATCTTGGGCTTCAATATAAGCACCCCAATCTGGTTAGCTTGAGATATTTTCTTACATACAGTTTGATATGCAGGGATAACTGTATTCTAAAAGAAACTTGTGGTTAGAATTTTCACATTAAAAAATTCAATTGGGATTGTTGTCAGAGAGATTATAAATCAAAGTTTAGATATGTGGTTTAGCAGTTTCTCTTTAATTTTTTATTTATTTATTTATGATAGTCACACACACAGAGAGAGAGGCAGAGACACAGGCAGAGGGAGAAGCAGGCTCCATGCACCGGGAGCCCGACGTGGGACTCGATCCCAGGTCTCCAGGATCACACCCTGAGCCAAAGGCAGGCGCTAAACTGCTGCGCCACCCAGGGATCCTGCAGTTTCTCTTTAAATAAAATATCTGGTGTAGTTTCTACAAAGTTTCCAGTGAACCTTGTTCTCTGAACCCACAATTCAGAAGGTCTCCTGAGCCCTTGATCTCTGGCAGCATTGCCATTGCTGTTGATCTAGGTGAAACAAGGCAGGGGTAGAAAGAGCAGCTGGAAATAGCTATTGATTTATTTATTTGATATATATTCATGGAGTTTCTGTTATGTGCTGGGCACTGTGCTAAGTACTGTGGGTAAATTAAAGAAGAAATGACAAGGACCTTGGTTACAAGATGCTTATAGTCTACTGAAGGTAAGACCTTTACACAAAGTAGAACATGAAAAAAAAAAACAACAAAGTAGAACATGAAGTATAGAATAAATATGGGAATTCTAAAGAGGAAAAAATTTGTTCCTTTTAGATTCTGGGATCTGAGACAGCTGCATGGAGAGATGGTAGATGAAATGAGCTGGAGAGTATATTTCGAATTTGGACATGGTCAGGAAAGAAAAGAAAGTTTCCTCAGACTGTTCCAAAACACTGTATTTTTTACAGAAGAGCCTCAGAAGCTGCTGCCCTCAGGTGTGCAGACAAGTGATATTGCTGTTTTTCAGTACATGTCTTATGTGTTACTTATGTATTGTGTATAAGTTATATATTACTAATTATGAAAGGGACAAAAGAAATTACTTGTCAAATATTCTATTTTTTAAAAATATTTTATTTATTTATTCATGAGAGAGAGAGAGAGAGAGAGAGAGGCAGAGACACAGGCAGAGGGAGAAGCAGGAAGCAGGCTCCATGCAAGGAGCCTGATGTGGGACTTGATCCTGGGTCTCCAGGATCACAACCTGGGCTGCAGGCGGCACTAAACTGCTGCGCCACTGAGGCTGCCCCCCCCCCCCTTTTTTTTTAAAGATTTACTTGTCAAATATTCTAATGCTATACCTTATCAGTGTTCTGTGAATCTCTTGTAGCTTTGCTTCTGTAACCCCTCTAGGATTTGGGGATGAATAGGGAGCAAGCTGTTGCTTCCATCAGTCTTTAATGTGAAATAACTTTAATTCATAAACTTTCCAACCTACCCCCATATGTAAAATGCACAAAGGTATAAATAAAAGGAGATAAAATATAATAAATAGCAATAATTGTGTTCTGTTTTACCTCCTTAAGTCTTTCTTTAGTCTGTCTTTCCACATGTTCACCATCCAATTCCAGGTTGGTAGTTCTCACTTAGTATTCCCTGCCTTTAGCTCCGTTCTCTTCCATTCCAGTCTATCCTGCAGAGTGAAATTTCCACAGCTCCAATATTTCTTCTTGCTTAGGAATCCTTCAATGACACTGCATTGCTTCTAGTATAAAATTTGAATTCCAGTTTATCAAGCAAGGTCTTCCACAATCATTTGATCAGGATTGAGGTGTTTGATCCAAGAGTATTGAAGTACAATGTAAGCAATTGATAAATATAGTTGAATGTTATGTTATAGGGTAAAACAATAATTGGTATAACATGATAATACATTTACTCTTGACTATATCTTGTTTGGTATTTTTTTTAAAGATTTTATTCATGAGATACACACAGAGAGAGAGAGAGAGAGAAAGAGAGAGAGAGGCAGGGACACAGGCAGAGGGAGAAGCAGGCTCCATGCAAGGAGCCCGATGTGGGATTCAATCCAGGGACTCCAGGATCACACCCTGCACTGCAGGCAGGCACCAAACCGCTGAGCCACCCAGGGATCCCCTTGTTTGGTATTTTTCTTATCCTATTTCTTACATGAGCCATTTAGCTGAACCTTACTTTATGGAATAGATTCTTTATTCTATGAAATTAATTTCTGAATTTTAAGAAATTTTAAGAAATTTCCACACTAAATTCCTTTACAGAATTAGAACTTGATCCTTCCATAATGTCTCTTGATCTTAAAATTTAAAAAAATTTAAATTTTTGGGATGCCTCAGTGGCTCAGTGGTTGAGTGTCTGACTTTGGCTCAGGTAGTGATCCCAGAGTCCTGGGATCAAGTTCCACATTGGGCTCCCCATGGGGAGCCTGCTTCTCCTTCTGCCTATGTCTCTGCCTCTCTCTGTATGTCTCTCATAAATGAATAAATGAAATCCTTTAAAAGCAATTAAACTTTCAAACATCTTATGTTTAAAGGAAATTAAGTCAATCTTTAATATATAAATTTATGTGTATTTATTTTTTATATTTTTTAAA
Source organism: Canis lupus familiaris (assembly GCF_011100685.1). Taxonomy (NCBI): domain Eukaryota; kingdom Metazoa; phylum Chordata; class Mammalia; order Carnivora; family Canidae; genus Canis; species Canis lupus. Next base: position 40,334,551 of record NC_049235.1, on the reverse strand, counting down.
TTTATTTTTTATTGGTGTTCAATTTACCAACATACAGAATAACCCCCAGTGCCCGTCACCCATTCACTTCCACCCCCCGCCCTCCTCCCCTTCTGCCACCCCTAGTTCGTTTCCCAGAGGTAGCAGTCTTTACGTTCTGTCTCCCTTTCTGATATTTCCCACACATTTCTTCTCCCTTCCCTTATATTCCCTTTCACTATTATTTATATTCTCCAAATGAGTGAGAACATATAATGTTTGTCCTTCTCCGATTGACTTACTTCACTCAGCAATTTATGTGTATTTAATATACATTATATAATTATGTTATATATGTTACACATAAGTTATATAATTATAAATATATAGCTTATATACAATATATATTTAATACACAAATTTACAGCAGTTAGGCTTTTTACTAGTCTTTTTTTTTTTTTTTTAAATTCATGAGAGACAGAGAGAGGCAGAGACATAGGCAGAGGCAGAAGCAGGCTCCCTGTGGGGAGCCTGATGCAGAACTCAATCCCAGGATCCTGGAATCATGACCTGAGCCAAAGGCAGACACTCAACCACTGAGCTAACCAGGTGGTTACTAGTCTTAGGACAATGAAATAAAGGTCATTTTACTAATCTTAAGACAATGAAATAAAGGTCATTTTAGAAAGATGCCAATGACTTGATTGAATATAATGCAATGCATCAGTTTCCAAATCTCAATAACCTACAGCAAGGTGGTGTGTGATTTTCATATTCTGTTTCTTGGTACCTTTAAAAATTGCTGACATTTGGAAACACAAGTTGATCTGGACAAAAGAAGGAGTAAGTTACAGAAAAAAAGCCAGGGCAATGATTTTTTTTTAAACATTTTATTTATTTATTCATGAGAGACATGGAAAGAGAGAAGCAAAGATGCAGGCAGAGGGAGAAGCAGGCTCTATGCGGGAAGCCTGACGTGGGACTCAATCCCAGGACCCCAGGATCACGCCCTGGGCCAAAGGCAGGTGCTAAACTGCTGAGCCCCCCAGGGATCCCCAGGGCAATGATTTAAAATCAACAATGACTTTAAAAATGGAACAGTGGATGGGCACATAGGTGGACCAGTTAGTTGAGTGTCTTACTCTTGGTTTCAGCTCAGATTGTGATCTCGAGGTCATGAGATTGAGCCCCACACCAGGCTCTGCACTTGGAGTGGAGTCTACTTGGGATTCTTTCTCCCTCTCCTTCTGTCCCTTCCCACCACTTTCTTTCTCAAAAATAAACAAATCTTTAAAAAAAAAAAAAATGGGCCAGTGCATTTACTGACACTTAAAGGGAAATCATATGATAAGAAAGTAACATCAAAAAGATGTTACTAGGGGATCCCTGGGTGGCTCAGCGGTTTGGCGCCTGCCTTTGGCCCAGGGCGTGATCCTGGAGTCCTGGGATCGAGTCCCACGTCAGGCTCCCAGCATGGAGCCTGCTTCTCCCTCCTCCTGTGTGTCTGCCTCTCTCTCTCTCTCTATCATAAATAAATAAATAAATCTTAAAAAAAAAAAAAAGATGTTACTAAAGCATAGGTTAAGGTGTCTTGAACTTTTATTTTATTTATTTTTATTTTTTATTTTTTATTTTTTTTTTGTCTTGAACTCTTAAACAGTCTGCTGGGGTGATGCTTTTTATTCATTTGTTCATTCATTCATTAATTCATTCAAATGCTTATTCAATGTTCATTCAAAAATATGAAGCATGCTAAGTAGGCCCTGGCAATGTGATGGCAAAGGAGCCAAAGTTCTGACTTCCTTAGAATTTTCAATCTGGTGTGAAGATATAGGGAATGGTTGGGTGGAAACAGACAGTAAGTAAGTACATAATAAATAAGAAAGTTAACCTTGGGGGCATTTAGGTGGCTCAGTTGTTTGAGCTTCTGATTCTTGATTTCAGCTCAGGTCTTGATGTCAAGATGATGGGATCAAGGCACAGGTTGGACTCTGTGCTCAGCATGAAGCCTGCTTGTCCGTCTCCCTCCTGCTTCTTTTTTTTTTTTTAAATATTTTTTGGTAGCATGAGTTTTATTTATTTTTTATTTTTAAAAGATTTTATTTATTTATTCATGAGAGACACACAGAGAGAGAGAGAGAGAGAGGAAGAGACACAGGCAGAGGGACAAGCAGGCTCCCTGCGGAGAGCCCCTTGTGGAACTTGATCCTGGCACTAGGGGATCACACCCTGAGCAGAAGGCAGATGATCAACCACTGAGCACCCAGGCTCCCAAAAGTTAACTTTTGATAGAAGTAAATTCCATGAAGGAAATAAGACAATGGGAGGTGATAGAAATTGCAGAAGGAGTGGTTATTTTATATAGGCCTGTCAGGAAAGAATTTCTAAGAACAGAGAATAGATTTATATGATGAGAAAGAGCCATAGGAATAAAGGACTAGGAGAAGAATGTATCTAGTGGAGAGCACAGTAAATGTAAAGGCCTATAGGTTGTAATAAATTTGGCATGATTGCAAGAAACTCAGGAGCAAGAGGAGATGTGAGGTGGACAGGCAGGGAAAAGATTATACCAGGCCACTGAAGCCATGGTAAGGAGTTTGGATTTTAATTCTAAATGAAATGATCAAAACCTAGTTTGCCAAGTGCTGTCTTCGAGGAGTTCACAGTCTAGTAGAGGAGACAGACAAAACAAGAAATAATGACAGGTCAACAAGAAGTAGTTGACTTCCATGTCCTATCAGTGGTTTCTCAACCAAAGTGGAGAAAGTGGAGAAAGTTAAGAACTACATATGCATGAGTGCCATCCCCTAAATTTCTGATTTTAATGGAACTGGGCTGAGATTGGGCCTCCGTAAGCTGATTAAGAAGGTGATTCTAGGGGATCCCTGGGTGGCTCAGCGGTTTAGTGCCTGCCTTCGGCCCAGGGCCTGATCCTGGAGACCTGGGATCGAGTCCCACATCGGGCTTCCTGCATGGAGCCTGCTTCTCCCTCTGCCTGTGTCTCTGCCTCTCTCTCTCTCTCTCTCTCTCTCTCTGTGTGACTATCATAAAAAAAAAAAATTAAAAAAATAAAAAAAGAAGGTGATTCCAATGTCATCAAGGTTCTGAATTACTGATGAGAACAAAGGACAGATGTTGGTAGTTTCCAGGCAGGTTCACTCAAGAAACCATAAGTATAGGACTGGAAAGTTTCCCTGAAGATCAAGGCTGGAATCAAACAGCTTATATCATGTCCAGAAGTTCATATTGTAAAGAAATGTGTTTAAGCCATAATCACAAAGCCCAGAGCAGGTAGCTTGATGAGTCTTGTATATAGAAAAAAAAAAAAAATGAAAATAGCAGCTTTTCAGTAGAAAAATGATACAAAGAAAAAATAAGGGGTAACATACATATTTTAGAAGAGAAATAAAAATGAAGCTATCAATTTGACAGTCAAATTACTGAGTCCTGATGGTTAGCCACTATTTGATGTTCTAAACCATGTGAGACATCTGCCCTACAGCAAGGGAGGAACAAAGGGAGCTATAGAAATGCTGGCTCTTAAAAATGCTTGGCAGATGCTGTCTTCTGCAATTCAGTGATTCATTCCATGATTTGTAGAACTGCTCTTGGTACACACACACACACACAAAATATATACAACAGAGTTTATCAGTCTTTACCTTTTCTCTTACTGTATACCCTGAGAAAGTCAAAGTAGTGACCACTTACATTCGGGTCAGTGTCAGGATTCAGAATACTAACTCCGTTTACAAATACATCAAATAGATGATAATACATCATAATGGTTTGGAAAAACACTTTAGAACTTACTCTTTTCCTTAAATTTTGTGAAAAATAGAGTTGAACAGGATGTGCATAATGTGTTGTTTGTTGGTCCTGATATCTCAGTTTAGTGCACAAACACATTTTTCCTTGGTTGTATGGATGTGTGTGTGTGTGTGTGTGTGTGTGTGTTTGGAAATAGTTTGCACCATTTTAACTTATATCCTGCTTATTCTATTTATATTTAATAGTTTCTGTATTAAATTATTCTATGTAATACTTTCTCCTTTTTATATATTTTGAATTTTTTACATTTTACTAAATTAATCTATCAAGGAGATGTCAACAATTAATGAGCCTCTAATCTGTCACCATTAAACCAATCCTACCATTCTGCTACTTAGAGACCGTTCAGTTGGTTATGGAATTAAACATATACTTTTTTTTTTTCCTAGGACAGTGATTTCTAGACTTTTGAATCTCACATACTTGTAAAATTTTAAAATAAAGGAGGGAAACTCAAATGTGGTTGCAAATGTTTTGTTTTCCCAATATAAGGCCATAAAGGAAAGTAAAGCTGCCTAACAGAATTACCAGTTCATTAAAAAAATGTTAACTCTGGAATATTACTCAGCTATTAGAAATGACAAATACCCACCATTTGCTTCAACGTGGATGGAACTGGAGGGTATTATGCTGAGTGAAGTAAGTCAGTCGGAGAAGGACAAACATTATATGTTCTCATTCATTTGGGGAATATAAATAATAGTGAAAGGGAAAATAAGGGAAGGGAGAAGAAATGTGTGGGAAATATCAGAAAGGGAGACAGAACGTAAAGACTGCTAACTCTGGGAAACGAACTAGGGGTGGTAGAAGGGGAGGAGGGCGGGGGGTGGGAGTGAATGGGTGACGGGCACTGGGTGTTATTCTGTATGTTAGTAAATTGAACACCAATAAAAAATAAATAAATAAAAAATAAAAAAAAAATGTTAACTCCAAAAAAGTAAGAAATGGCTGCCATAATATTCTAATTCTTTTTTTTTTTAAAGATTTTATTTATTTATTCATGAGAGACAGAGAGAGAGAGGCAGAGGGAGAAGCAGGTTCCATGTAGGGAGCCCGATGCAGAATTTGATCCCAGGACTCTAGGATCATGCTCTGGGCCGAAAGCAGGCGCTAAACCGCTGAGCCACCCAGGGATCCCCTCTAATTTTTTTTTTTTTTTAAGATTTATTTACTTATTTATTCATGAGAGACAGAGAGAGAGAAAGGCAGAGACATAGACAGGGTCCTTGAAGGGAACATGATGTGGGACTTGATCCAGGAACTCCAGGGTCATGACCTAAGCCAAAGGCAGATGCTCAACCAATGAGCCACCCAGGTGTCCCTATTCTTTTTAATTCTGAAGTTCTATTTTAAATGCTGATTGTTTAAGTGATAATTACCTCTCTACATTCCTTTATAACAATCACCACCATACTTAGCACAGTGCTAAATACATAAGTGGTGTCCAGTAAATACATATTTTTTCCAGGAAATATTTTATTTTATTTTTTGAAAGATTGGATTTTTAAGTAATCTCTATACCCATTGTGGGGCTCAAACTTACAACGCCAAGATCAAGAGTCACCAAGAGTCACACACTCCACCAAGTAAGCTAGCCAGGTACCACCATGAAATATTTTAAAACATTCTAGTTGTTTTATTTATTTGTTTTTAAATTTTTTAAAAAAGATTTTATTTACTTACTCATGAGATACCCAGAGAGGGACAGACACAGGCTGAAGGAGAAACAGGATTCCCACAGGAAACCTGTTGGGGAACTTGATTTGGGTAACCAGGATCATGCCCTGAGCCGAAGGCAGGTGTTCAACCACTGAGCCACCCAGGCGTCCCTATTTTTAAATTTTTTTTAAAAAGATTTTATTTATTTGGTCACGAGAAACACAGAAAGAAAGTGAGAGACACAGGCAGGGGGAGGAGAAGCAGGCTCCATGCGGGGAGCCCGATGTGGAACTCGATCCCTGGTCTCCAGGATCATGCCCTGAGCCAAAGGCAGATGCTCAACCACTGAGACACTCAGGCGTCCCCTATTTTTAAATTTCTAAAAAATATTTTACTTTTAGGTAATCTCTACATCCACTGTGGGGCTTGAGCTGACAATCTCAAGATCAAGAGTCTTATGCTCTACATGAGCCAGGTGCCCCATTCTGATTGTTTTAGACTCACACAATATCTGGCAAAGCAGTAGCTCCTCAGTAAAGATTTGTTGAAGGAGTGAGTAAATGAATGAATATTCTTTTTTGCTTTGTTAGTGTATCCAGAGTTCAGACAGTGATTCTCATCATTTTGAGCAGGTAGAAATGATCACCAAGCCTGATGAATAGATTATTCTCTACATCTGTTGGTGTGTTGCTGTAAGTAAAACAACCATACTTAATGGAAATATACATTTTAATTACAAATGATTGTATTTATACTATTGATTAATTCATTTTATGTAGGTAATTTTAATAAATACTTAACATGTTTCTAATTTAGTTTTTATTCTTTTTTTTTTAAGATTTATTTATTAATTTTAAAGAGACATTGGGGTTGGGCCAGAGGGAGAGAATCTTTAAGCAACCCCCCCACTGATTGTGGAGTCTGACCTAGGTCTTGATCTTAGGATCCATGAAATCATGACCTGAAATGAAACCAAGAGTTAGGAGCTCAACTGACTGAGCCACCTGGGCATCCCTAACTTTTATTCTTCAATGCGAACTGATCAATAATTTTGTAAGTGGTTTTGATATCTTTTATTTATTCCATTCTATCCCTAAGTACAATGATCTTTTCTTTAACTACTTAACACATTAACATTGAAAAGTTGATGTGAAAGGTCAGGTAACTTCTTAGGGAAATGACACATGTATTTAAATGTTTTTCAGTCCTGTTTTGATCGGCAGCCTGCATGGCTTTATTGACTGCTGAATTGGATACATGTGACTTAGCTCATTACTCTTTCATTGAAAGTTATAGCAATTAGGAACAAGAAACCACAAATGGATCTAGGTTCCGCCACAAAATTAAAAAGAAAAAAGATATAAAAGTGATATTGGCTCACACAAATATTAAAATTATACAGAAGTATTTACAGTTAAAGAAGTCTCCTCCTGACCATGACCATCCCCTTTCCCTACTTTTTTAAAAAAATATTTTATTTATTTATGAGAGACACACAGAGAGAATCAGATACATAGGCAGAGGGAGAAGCAGGCTCCATGCAGGAACCCCAATGTGGGACTCGATCCTGGGACTCCAGGATCATGCCCTGAGCCAAAGGCAGACACTCAAGCACTGAGCCACCCAAGTGTCCCCCTCTTTCCCTACTTTTAAGAAAACTCTTGTTAACAATGTGATATCTTATTCTGCTACACACTCACATACATAGAGATTTTTACATAATTATATATTTTTTAAAATTTGGTAAAAAACATAACATAAAACTTACATTTTAACTACTTTTAAGTGTATAGTTAAGTAGTATTCAGTGTATTCACATGGTTTGCAGCACCTCCTCAGACCTTTCATCTTGCAAAACAGAAGCTCTGTATATCCATTAAACCAACTCATTTGTCCCTGCCCCCTTGTTCCAGTAACTACCATCTTACTTTCTGTTTCTATGAATTTGACTACTTCATAAGCTTAAAAAAAAAGAATCAATCTACATCCACTTTTTAAGTAATGTGCTTTTTAAAATTTGACAATGTATGAAGAATTTTCTTCCATGTCCCCATTTTTTTAAAAAGTAAAATTTGGGACACCTGGGTGGCTCAGCGGTTGAGCATCTGCCTTTGGCTCAGGGCGTGATCCTGGAGTTCCAGGATTAAGTCCCACATTGGGCTCCCTGCACGGAGCCTGCTTCTCCCTCTGCCTGGGTCTCTGCCTCTCTCTGTCTCTCATGAATCAATAAATAAAATCTTTTAAAAAAAGTAAAATTTATTTGCTTTTAATTCCTAACCCATTAATTTGTTATAATCATAAAAATACTACATTCTCTGGGTGCATGGATGGCTCAGTTGGTTAAGCATCTGACTTTAGCTCAGGTCATGATCTCAAGGTCCTGGGATTGAGTCCTGCTCTGGGCTCTATACTCAGCAGGGAGTCTGCTTGTATCTCTCCCTCTCCCTCTGCCCCTCCCCTGTTTGTTCTCTCTTTCTTAAATAAATTAATTAAATCTTTAAAAAAATTTGTGAGTAGCTCAGCGGTTGAGCATCTGCCTTCTGCCCAGGGCATGATCCTTGGGTCCTGAGATTGAGTCCCACATTGGGCTCCCTGCAGGGAGCCTGCTTCTCCCTCTGCCTGTGTCTCTACCTCTCTCTCTGTGTCTCTCATGAGTAAATAAATAAAAATTAAAAAATAATTTATTTACATAATTTTTTTAAAAAGATTTTATTTATTCATGAGAGACAGAGAGAGAGAGAGAGAGAGAGAGAAAGAGAGAAAGAGAGAGGCAGAGACACAGCAGAGGGAGAAGCAGGCTCCATGCAGGGAGCCTGGTGTGGGACTCAATCCCCGGTCCCCAGGATCAGGCCTTGGGCCAAAGGTGGCCCTAAACCTCTGAGCCACCCGGGCTGCCCATATGTACATAATTTTTAATAGCTGCAAAATATCCCATTCTTTCTACCACCATAATTTGCTTTTGTTGAGCTTTTAGATTGTTTACAGAATTTTGCTACTATAAACAATGCTGGCACATCTATGGGTATAATCAACATTTTACATTACTTCCTAAGGATGAATTCCTAGTAGTATTAATACTGGGCCAAAGGGTGATATGATTTATAAGACTTTTGATTCATATAACCAAATTGATTTCCAGAAAGGACCAATTTATTTCCCAAAATGAAGTGAACATAAATGTCCATTTTGTTGCACTCTGGCCAATATTGGGAATAAAAATAAATTACAGCACTTACCTATTTGTTTTTGGAGATGGTATTTCATCATTTCCAATATTTTAAAATATAGAGGTTACTCTCTTCTCCTCACTTGTTCTTTTTATATAGGCACAATTTATGTTTTATCCAATTCCCTACATAGAATCTAGTACATATAGGAAGAAAGCTAACAAATTTAGGATCTAAGATTTTTGTAAATAATTTGTCGAAATTTGAAGTAAATAGCTAATAGTGCTATATTAGGAGTAATGTTTGTAGCTAGAATGGAGTCCTCATGTATTCAATTGCAAATACTGCTAAACTATATTAATACCTTTCTACTACTATCTCTATAGAAAAGAAATCTGAAATGGCACTACCAGGAAAATTTTGCATAAACTCCTACAATAAAGAAGCTAGCAAAAGCAAGGTTGTTGTTTTTTTTTTAAAGATTTTATTTATTTATTCATGATAGACACGGGGTGGGGGTGGGGGCAAAGACACAGGCAGAGGGAGAAGCAGGCTCCGTGCAGGGAGCCCAACGTGGGACTCAATCACACCCTGGGCTGAAAGCAGGCACTAAACCGCTGAGCCACCGGGGCTGCCCGCAAAAGCGAGTTTTATTGTGAAGTAAAGAACAAGAGTTTTATTTAAATGGGTGAAACATTTCCATTTAATTTTAATGTCTTTAAATGATACATTTCCCACTGTTAATAGCAGTAATCCCCATGGAGAGTAACGTTCTTGTTAAAGTCATAATAGATCTCTGTTCACTCATTTCACAGCTTGAAGGTACACTTTTTAGACAGTAGAATGATAATTAATCTTTGCTGCAATATTTCTCAATGACTTGTGAAAAAGCAGGATTTTTGTTAGAGTGTCATTACAATTGGTGAACCTGTGGAATTACTACTATACATTTTAAAGGAACTTTAAAAATTTTAACTAGAGATAACCATTTACAAATGGACAGAGTCACATTTACAAATTAACCATTTTTTCTTTACAATTAAAAATCCTAACTTGTGGCTACAGAAAGAATTACATGCCTTTACATGTCCACACTATGTTTCTCATTTAAAATATATGTCAAAATGTTGTTTGATAGTCAGCAAAATGTTTTAAATATCCTAATAGTCTAATTTATATTCCATGACCAATAATCTTAGTTATAATCCAAGAACACATTTCTATCAAAATAAAATTTCATGTATTATATTAGAAAAGTAGGCTAGCTGAACTGGGTCTTTATATTAGTTTACATTCATTTCTAATTTTTCACTAAAGTCTCTTAATATGTTTTATGGTTATTTTCCTAATTCAACAATTACTATTACTTGTTTTAAAAGAGAATCCAAAGTGATAGATGTTAAGTGGCTTTCCAGGGTCATAGCGCTAAGAGGAAGATATTAAGATTGCTGACTCAGTCCTTATCCATTAGACCAAACTGTTAGTATATAATGATGTATAACAGTTGTTAACCTTTTGGGGCCTCTGGAAAACACACATGTGCATATGAAAGGGGGCATGTTCTAAATCAATACACAGCTAAACCAAGATTTGATTAAGGAAGAGCTCATTAAAAAGGAAACATTTAACTATAGTAGTTTTCATTAGCATACTTGGAAAGTATTATCTTATAAATAAATACTGCAATTTCCTTTTCCTTATCAAAATGCAAGAACATATATTTTTAAAAAGAAAACAACTCCATATTTACATTACTCTGACATTACTCTCACTTGTATATGAGGTGCATTGCTGTTTGTGGATTGTTTTTCAATCCACATGGATGGATTGCTCACATCCATGATTTTTAAAACATAATCACAATTATATATATATATATATATAAGTTTTACTATTTTTATAATATTATTTTACATTGAGGTTTAGGTAATTTCCTAAGGACCCATATAAATTGAAAATTCATAAACTCACAAACAAATCTAGGCATGCCAATAATCTGTTACACACTGAAACTATTTTGCAATACAGAGTATTTTGTAAGGCATTTTTAAAAAGATTTTATTTATTTATTCATGAGAGACACAGAGAGGGAGAGAGAGGCAGAGACATAGGTAGAGGGAGAAGCAGTCTCCCCGCGAGAGGCCCGATGTGGGACTAAATCCTGGGACTCCAGGATTACACCCTGGGCAGAAGACAAGGGCTAAACCGCTGAGCCACCCAGGGATCCCCCACCCAGGCATCTCTTGTTAAACATTTTTTACTTCATACTGATAACCTTCTGGAATCATGTACTTAATTCTTTAGTAAGAGTTGTGAAAGGAGAACAGCAATACAGAAATTCTCGATGTTTCAATCTTTTTTTTTTTTTTTTTTAGGAGAGGTAGATAGTGGGGAAGGAGTAGAGGACAAGGGAGAGAGAATCTTAAGCAGGCTTATCCCAGGATGGAGCCTGATGTGGGGCTGAATCTCATACCCCTGAGATCATAACCTGAGTTCTAAATCAGACACTTACCTGAGTCACCCAGGTGCCCCTCAATGTTTCAGAATAGAGTTAGGCATGAACCAGCCAGCTGCAGCAGAAATGGCAGGATGAGAAGAAATAAGACAAATCAAACTGAGGTTTTTGAGAAGGTCATTATTGTGAGACTCTGGGTGGGTCTAAAGAGGAAGTCCAGGGGATCCCTGGGTGGCGCAGCGGTTTGGCGCCTGCCTTTGGCCCAGGGCGCGATCCTGGAGACCCAGGATCGAATCCCACATCGGGCTCCCGGTGCATGGAGCCTGCTTCTCCCTCTGCCTGTGTCTCTGCCTCTCTCTCTCTCTCTCTGTGTGACTATCATAAATAAATGAATAAATAAATAAATAAATAAATAAATAAATAAATAAATAAATACTTTAAAAAAAAAAAAAATAAAGAGGAAGTCCAGGCTAGTGGGCACTCTATTGCAAATGGGGTTGAAGACACGTCAATAAAATTATATGTATCTTGAAAATCCCATGATATTGTTCTTCAACAGCCATGTGTAGCATAGGTACAGAGAATCCAGGAGCATGGTTAATTTGGTATTACAATCCTTGCCTCAGGATTTAGGATCTGTTGCAAGATCCTCTTCCCTGAGAGGGGCCTGACAAGAGCCTAGCAAGATTACAACCCCCAGGAACTGATACCAACTCAGATCCAGAGAATGAGACCATCAAGGATTCACTTACCACAAATGGACATCTGGATAGATGCAGACCAAGGGAATAAGACCAAAGTGCACTTGACTAAAGTGGGCCAGGTAGGGTGGTCAGAAGGGGTAAGTTGAACTTGGTTCTTTACTATTGAGTCAAAACTCATTAAATCATTATTGTCTAAGGTTAGGATTGATTGTAGAGACAAGGGTCAGCATTGAGCACAAGGATGGGAGAGTAGGGGAAGGGGATGAGGACGAGAGTGGAATGCAGGTGAAGTCAAGTTAAGCTGTCTGAAAGGGTGAGAGTGGATGGGGAACCTGTCAGGGGTGGAATGCATAGATGTAGCTGAAGCACCCTGGATGTCTTTAATATTTTTTACAACTCAAAATGGAAAGTCAGAAAATGATTTCTTAGTTTTGGAGACATTTGGAGTAAAAATTACCTGAGATTTTTTCCATAAAGATGCACAAGTATTTAGGCAAGTAATATAATTATTATAACCAGCTATATGAAAGCTGCAGTTGTCATTTTTAATGGCTTGTCTCTGCACCCAATGTGTGGTTCAAACTCACAAACCTTGAGACCAAGAGTTGGTCTGAGCCATTCTTCTGACTGAGCCAGCCAGCCACCCCTTTTAATGGCTTGTCTTAATGATCAAAACAGCTTCTAATTTTTTTCTGAGATAATCTCTTTCTTTCTAGATAAGTACCTGAAGTCCTTTTTATTCAGTGATTATTAAAATGATGCCCATGATTTGACTTTCTTCTTTTTTTCTTCCTTTTTTTTTTTGACTGAGATATAATTGATGTATAACATCACATTAGTCTTAGGTGTACAACATAATGATTCCATATTTACATGTATTGTGAAATGATCACCACAATAAATCTAGTTAACTTACATCCCACACATAGTTAATTTTTTTTTGGTTGTGATGAGAACTTTTAAAATTTACTCTCTTAGCAACTTTCTTTTTTTTTTTTTAAGATTTCAGTTTTTTTTTTTAATTTTTATTTATTTATGATAGTCACACAGAGAGAGAGAGAGAGGCAGAGACACAGGCAGAGGGAGAAGCAGGCTCCATGCACCGGGAGCCCGATGTGGGATTCGATCCTGGGTCTCCAGGATCGCGCCCTGGGCCAAAGGCAGGCGCCAAACCGCTGCGCCACCCAGGGATCCCAGCAACTTTCAAATATACAAGATAGTATTAATTACAGTCACCACGCTGTACATTACATTCCCAGGACTTATGTTATAACTGGAAGTTTGTACCTTTTGATCCCTTTCACCTATTTCGCCATCTCCTATCCCCCTACCTCTGGCAACCACCAATTTGTGTTCTGTATTTATGAGCTTTTTTTTTTTTTTTTTTTTAAAGATTCCCCTATAAGTGAGATAATGTGGTATTTATCTTTCTCTATTTGCCTTGTTTAGCATAATGCCCTTAAAGTCCATCCATATTGGGGGATCCCTGGGTGGCTCAGCGTTTTGGCATTTGCCTTTGGCCCAGGGCGTGATCCTGGAGCCCCGGGATCGAGTTCCACGTCAAGCTCCTGGCATGGAGCCTGCTTTTCCCTCCCTCTGCCTCTCTCTCTCTCTATGTCTATCATAAATAAATAAATCTTAAAAAAAAAAGTCCATCCATATTGTCACAAATGGCAAAATTTTCTTCTTTGTGACCAATATTCCATTATATAGATATATATGGATATATACAGATGTGTATATCACATCTTTTCTTCAACTGACATTTTTTATGTTATTTAAAATCAATCAATTAACGTATAGCGCATTATTAGTTTCAGAGGTAGTTTAGTGATTCATCAGTTGCATATACCACCCAGTGCCATACATCAGATACCCTTCTTATTGCCTATCACCCAATTATCCCATTCCCCCCACCAACCTCCCCTTCA